>NC_044041.1:94778485-95099964 GCF_901765095.1 Microcaecilia unicolor | reverse complement strand
ATAATGGTAATGGTAAACCGGTCTTCAATCCCACTATTACCTCGCAGATCTAAGCTGGTTGCAACTTTTAAGAAGCCAGTTTCATTTGACTAGGATGGAAAACAATAAATTAATAGATTTAACAATTAGAATGAGATACGTATTTCTGGAACAGAAGAGGTTTTTTTTTTCATATTTTTCCTGAAAGCAAAATAGGATTGGGAGGATTGAAAAGTAGTAGAAATCTTATTCCATGCGCTTTCTGCTTGAAAGGCCAAACATAATTCGAATGGATATCTCTTTTTTCCTTTAGGTGTACCAGTGCGTCTTGTTCTCAGAGCAATAGTAAATATAAAATGTGAATATAAATAATCCGGTGCCAAACCATGCAGAAGCTTAAAAAGAAAACAAGCTAACTTAAAATGTATTCTGGCTTCAGTGGGTAGCCAGTGTAATTTTAAAATAGCTAGAAGAAATGCTATCAAATTTAGACAGTCCAAAAATTAAACAGACTGCCGTATTCTGAATAGTCGGCAGTCTCCTAATAAGACCTCTACTGCATCCTAAGTGCACTGAGAGATTAAAAGTGATTGAACTGGTATTCTGAATTGGTCATGTTCAAAATAACTGCACACACACCACAACTTTTTCATTAGGGAAAAACATTTCTTTACTAATGATGAAACTTGTTTTTCCAAGGTTATAGCACTATCAATGAACACCCCCAAAATTTTGATAACTGTAGAAAATTCAAAAGTAACTTGATTAATGATAATTGATTTTAGAATATTGTCTAGATGTATGTCAAAACACATAAATTTTAGTTTCAATTTAGGGGAAAACATCCAAATCTATTGCTTAAATAGAATTAAATGAAATCAAGACTGAAATGTCTTCTGCATAAATATAGTGTGGAAATGTATTATTATGCAGCAAAAAACCTAGAAATCTTAAGCAGACATTAAAAGCAATGGTGATAGTGGAGAATCTTGAGGGACTCCACATGTATTATTCCAAGGGGAGGATACACCCTCTTTTGTTTTAACTGTATAAGAATAAGGACCAGAAAGGTCCCAAACCAATCCAGCACTTTTCCAACAATTCCAGTATTTTCAAGTAATTGTAACAAAATTCCATGATCTACTAAGTCAAATGCTGCCGAAAGATCAAATTATAGCAGTACTGCACATTTCCCTTCACTTAGTAAACATCTGCTCTCATCTATCACTGAACTAACAACTGTTTCTGTACTGTGGGAAGACCAAAATCCCGATTGGGAAGAACACAAAATTGAATTTTTCTCCAAATAATGTGTTAACTGTCGAGTAACAAGACTCCTCTGTCAGTTTAGAATTGAAGCTATAGATCTGTATAACTTGTCTGGAATGTTTTTACGTTTGGGGAGCGTGCCAGGTGCCCTTGACCTGGATTGGCCACTGTCGGTGACAGGATGCTGGGCTAGATGGACCTTCGGTCTTTCCCAGTATGGCACTACTTATGTACTTATGTACTTATGTACTTAAGATACTATTAGCAGGCAATTTCAAATCTTTTCTTATTGGGGTAATGATTATTTCACATAATACTTTGGGGGAAAGTACCCAAATACAATTGTTCTTGAATCCAATCATATAAAGCTATGGGTGGTGGTGAATGGAGTTCGCTCGGAGGAGGGAAAGGTGAGTAGTGGAGTGCCTCAGGGATCGGTGCTGGGGCCTATTCTGTTCAATATATTTGTGAGTGACATTGCCGAAGGGTTACAAGGTAAAGTTTGCCTATTCGCGGATGATACTAAGATTTGTAATCCCGGAGGGAGTGGAAAACATGAAAAAGGATCTGTGGAAGCTAGAAGAATGGTCTAAGGTTTGGCAATTAAAATTCAATGCGAAGAAATGCAAAGTGATGCACTTAGGGAGTAGAAATCCAAGAGAGGCGTATGTGTTAGGCGGTGAGAGTCTGTTAGGTACGGATGGGGAGAAGGATCTTGGGGTGATAGTATCTGAGGATCTGAAGGCGATGAAACAGTGTGACAAGGCGGTGGCCGTAGCTAGAAGGTTACTAGGCTGTATAGAGAGAGGTGTGACCAGCAGAAGAAAAGAGGTGTTGATGCCCCTGTACAAGTCGTTGATGAGGCCCCACCTGGAGTATTGTGTTCAGTTTTGGAGGCCGTATCTTGCTAAGGATGTAAAAAGAATTGAAGCGGTGCAAAGAAAAGCTATGAGGATGGTATTGGATTTGCGTTACAAGACGTATGAGGAGAGACTTGCTGACCTGAACATGTATACCCTGGAGGAAAGAAGAAACAGGGGTGATATGATACAGACGTTCAAATATTTGAAAGGTATTAATCCGCAAACAAACCTTTTCCAGAGATGGGAAGGCGGGTAGAACGAGAGGACATGAAATGAGATTGAAGGGGGCAGACTCGAAAAATGTCAGGAAGTATTTTTTCACAGAGAGGGTGGTGGATGCTTGGAATGCCCTCCCGCGGGAGGTGGTGGAGATGAAAACGGTAACGGAATTCAAACATGCATGGGATAAACATAAAGGAATCCTGTGCAGAAGGAAGGGATCCTCAGGCGCTTAGCCTAGAATGGGTGGCAGAGCTGGTGGTTGGGAGGCGGGGCTAGTGCTGGGCAGGCTTATATGGTCTGTGCTGGGGCTGGTGGTTGGGCAGTGGGGATAGTGCTGGACAGACTTATACGGTCTGTGTCAGAGCCGGTGGTGGGAGGCAGGGATAGTGCTGGGCAGACTTATACGGTCTGTGCCAGAGCTGGTGGTGGAAGGCGGGACTGGTAAGTTGGGAGGCGGGGATAGTGCTGGGCAGACTTATAGGGTCTGTGCCAGAGCTGGTGGTTGGGAAGCAGGGTTGGTGGTTGGGAGGCGGGGATAGGGCTGGCCAGACTTATACGGTCTGTGCACTGAAGAGGACAGTACAAATAAATTCATATGTGATACTTTTTTATCTTCTTGGGCAGACTGGATGGACCGTGCAGGTCTTTTTCTGCTGTCATCTACTATGTTTACTATGTAATTGAAAAATGGTGCAGATACTTCCATCAGATAGGGATGGCAACCATCCAAAGAGCAATATGATGTATTATATTTATTCTACAAGCTAATAAAATCATTCCAATGTATTGGGATAAAATCACTCCAGATTCTATCACCAGGAATCCCTTCAGTAGTAGGAAGTAGACTGCTGGGTCTGAATAGCTGAAGAGTAGATTCATGCAAAGGAGAGGATACAGTACATGAAGCATACCCTTTCTGTGATAGCACAATCTAAGAATTACAATATGTTAAGACCAAATAACAGTGAAGATTTAAGAATTAAAACCAAAAGGAGATCCAGTAAAGCCTCTAGAAAAAAGCAAGCTAACTCCCCAAGGAAAGGACTCTGGCTGGTGTTACTCCATCTTTACATTGCTGAATTATAAGCATCACAAGTTAGCATGGACAGTGAATTGACTCTTACTTCAGGGTTAGATGTTTCCTAGGTCTGTCTTGCTTTAATACTAGGTTACAAACCAACCATGAAATCTGATTCTAGATGTGCAGAAATACCTTATGGCCCTCTAGTTTATGATAACTATTTTAGTACACTAGGGGGCTCATTTTCAAAAGAGAAAAATGTCTGAAACGTGTCATAAAGCACCATTTGGACTAACACTTGGACGTTTTATAGCCATAATGGAACAAAACAAAAACATCCAGGCATTTTGGTCTAGACCTGTTTTCAGAATGAATAAGGCACAAAAAGGTGCCCTAAATGACCAGATGATCGTTGGAGGGAATCAGGGGTGCTTCCCACCATCCAAAAATGTGAATAAAAATATGACATGACAGCCTCAGATGTAATACTCAGGTCCATTAGAGCAGCATGCAAGTCCCTGGAGTGGTGTAGTGGTTGGTGCAATGCACTGTGGAATGGGAGACCCAGATCTCTATCTCCCTCTATCTGTCACACTTGTGGTGGAAACTGTGACCCCTCCCAAACTCACCAAAACCCTACTGTACCTACAAATAGTGCCCGCTTCGCTCCTAAGGGCTATTGTAGTGATGTTCAGTGGGGGACAGTGGGTTTGGGTGGGTTTTGGAGGGCTCAGGGGACAAGATGAAGCAAAGGTGAGAAGTGTACCTGGGAGCATTTTTATGAAGTGCACAGAAGTGCCCTCTAGGGTGCCCCATTGCTCTCCTGGGATGTCTGAGGGACCAATCTATTAAAAATGCTGGCTCCTCCTACATCTCAATGGCATGAATTTCTATGTTTAGCACATATGGTTTGTTTGTTTTCTTGAAAATGAACCAAGAAACTAAATGTGCAAAGCACAAAACCTTGTTTGAAACAGTATTTAAAACAAAAAAAGAGCTAGACCATTTTCTTTTTTGAAAATGACCTTTCCTATTCGGATTTTAAATGTTTTGTTCAAAACCTCCAAAATCAGACTTCAACGTGATATCGAGAATGCCCCTCCATGTCAAATACACTCTGGCTGATATTCAGCACAAGGTAAACAGCTGGGAATGGCCACTGACCAGTCACCTAACCAGTCATTTTCAAACGCACTTAACCAATTATTTTTGTTGAAAATGACCGGTTAGTGCCAGTGCAAGCTAGCTATGTCGAGAGGGATTCGGAAGCGGAGTCCAGTTTTCAGATCTAACTGATCAGTGTTAGCACATAAATAGCAGTCCTATCTTTATGTGCTAACGTATGGCCAGTTAGCTCTGAATATCAAGTTAGCTGGCTTTAAAAGAAATGCTGGTGGCCGGATATGGCCCGGCATTGAATATCCAGGTTGAACACCGGTGGAGGGATGAACAGTGCTGCCGGCTGAATATCGGGGGGGGGGGGAGGAACTGTCTTTTTAAAAAAAGATAAATATTTTCCCCTTTTCTAGACTGAAGTCTGTCTGTCTGTCTTTTTTTCTTTTTAATTCCTTTTCTTGCTAGAGCAGAGAAGAGGAGGAGGACGTTCTTTCCAGAAACCTGGATTTGGCGTTGTTGGAATGTAAGGTACTGCAAGAAATGATTTTATTTTTGTTGAGGGTAATTGAGCAAGTATATGTGCCTCTGATAGTGTGAGTGACCTTTGTCCATTTTCCTCTTGTGTTTTTTTTCCAACAGAGTTGGGTTATGTTCCTCTGACCCCATGATGACTGAACCTCCTGTGACCCTGTAACTAAGAGCCTCAGCTGCTCTTCTTTCGAGGATATTAGTCACTTTTTACAAAACGGAAAGTTAGGAGTTTGGGCTTTCTATTTTTATTTTTAATCAATAACACATTCTTAATATTTATTTTGGCCCTTATGGATTTCTTCCAGTAAGATCTTAACTTGGCAGAGTCCCAGTACTTTTTTTTTTTTGGCTCGTGTTTAGACACCACCCAAAGCTACCTTTTGGAGTTTGTTCATCTTTCAGAGTTGCTATGGTGTTCCTACATCTTTCTTGAAAATGGACATTGGTGTCAGAGAGGACTTCTGAGACCCCTCTCTAGGTTTTCCTGGAAAGAAGATAGGATATGACTAAAACACAGACGGAAAGACACAAGGAATTAAACTTTTCACCTAGAAACAGAAAAAATGATAAAGACCAGTAGGCCTATCCAGTCTGCCCATCTTCTGTACTATCCACTCTCTCTTCCTCTCCCTGAGAGATCCTATGTGCTTGTCCCATGTCTTCTTAAATTCAGATAGTCTTGGTCTCCACCACCTCCACCAGGAGGCTTTTCCATGCATTAATCCTTAGATTACTCCTAAGTCAGTCTCCTTTCATTTTCATCCTATGCCCCTTCATTTCTGAGCTTCTTTTCAGTTGAAAGAGACTCATCTCCTGTGCATTTATGTCATGTAGGTATTTAAAAAAATATATTTTTATTAAACTATACCAATCAAGAGAAAAAACAACAAGCGAGCACAAGTCTCAAAACTGGTTAATAATGAAATTAACAAATACCAGCTGCAAGAGACACTCTAAGACATCAGCATGGATTTTTCACATAACCCACATACCCCCGAAAAATGCATAGACAAACATCCCCCCTACTTCAACAGTAACCATCAACACTGGTGTTGTTTCTTCACCATTATGATGATCACCATCATAGAAAGAAACCCTCACCCAAATGAATCCCCCCCACTCCACCTCCTTCCCCAAATTCCAGTATCACTCAAAGTCACTGACTGAGCAAACAATTATGGGCGTGTGGAGGTAACTCATCCTAAAGGGGTGTCCAAATGTCTTGAAAAAGTTTTCCATGACTTTAGGGAGCCTTGTTTGGCATCCAAGCGTTCCATCTGAAGAAGATGATTATGCCACATAGGTATTTAAATATCTCTATCATATCTCCTCTCTCCTGCCTCTTTATCCAAATTATACATATTGAGATCTTTAAGTCTGTTCCCATACGCTTTATGATGAAGACCACTAACCATTTCAGTAACTGCCGTCTGGACCGACTCCATCCTATATACTTATACAGAGGCACTATCACCTCCTTTTTTTCTACTCCTCTCCTTATGCACCCAAGCATCTTTCTGACTTTCGCCATCACCTTTTCTACATGTTTGGCCACCTTAAAATCATCTTTTATGATCATCCCTGAGTCCTGCTCTCCTTTTATGCATAAAAGTGCTTACATAAGTATTACCACACTGGGACAGACCAAAGGTCCATCAAGCCCAGCATCCTGTTTCCAACAGTGGCCAATCCAGGCCACAAATACTTCACTCTCTATAATGTACTGCTCCCTCAGGTTTTTGCAACCCAAATGCATGACCCTGCACTTGTTAGCATTAAATCTTAGCTGTCAAATTCTAGACCACTTTTCAAGGTTTGCTAGATCCCTCTTCATGCTATCTACATCATCAAGGGTGTCTACCCTATTGCAGATTTTGATATTATCTGCAAATAGGCAAACCTTTTCAGTAAGCCCTTCTGCAATATCACTCACAAAAATGTAAAAAATAAAAAAGCTAGGCCAAGGACTGAATGAACCCCGAGGCACTCCACTAGCAACATCCCCTTCCTCTGCATAAACTCCATTTACCAATACCCTTTGTCATCTTCCACTCAGCCAATTTCTAAACCAGTCAGCCACTTTAGGGTCCATACTTAGGGCACTCAGCTTATTAAGTCGCTTATGTGGAACTGTGTCGAAGGCTTTGCTAAAATCTAAGTAAACTATATCCAGCGCTCACCCTCGATCCAATTATCTGGTCATCCAGTCAAAGACATTAATCAGATTTGTCTGACAAGACCTACCTTAAGTGTGCTTCCTCGGGTCCTACAGTCTATTGGATTCCAGAAATATCACTATGCTCTTTCAGTAGCGTTTCTATTAATTTACTCACCACAGAGGTCAAACTAACCAGCTTGTAGTTCCCCACCACCACCACCTCCTACTTTTATGGACCATATCAGCCTGCTTCAGTCCTTTGGGACTACTCCCAACTCAACTCTAAAGAAGCATTGAAAAAGTCAGGTAGTGGAGCTGCCAGAAATTCCCTGATCCTTCAATACCCTCAGATATATCACATCAGGCCCCATCGCTTTGTTCGCCTTGAGCTTAGAAAGCTCTTCAAGGACACAGTCTTCTGAAAATGGTTTGAGGTCTTCCACACTTCCATTTCTAATTATGTTTATCTTTTGTGCTCCTACTCTCGGCCCTTCCTGGATGAACACAGAACAGAAATATTTGTCAAGCAGTCCTGCTTTATCCTAATCAGCTTCTATATATTCCTCCCCTTCAACCTTGAGCCTCATAATACCACATTTGCACTTCTGCTATAATTAACATATCTTTAAAAAAAAAAAAAAAAAAGGTCTTGTTCCCCCCCCCCTTTTTTTTCTTTTTTTTTACCATATTAGCTATTTTTTTCTTCCATTTGCATTTTTGCTTTCTTGACTACCAACTTCTTTTAGCTTCTCTGGCTGTCTTCCTGTTTCTGAGATCTCTTGTAGCTTATGAAGTGGAGGAGTGGCCTAGTGGAGGAGTGGCCTAGTGGTTAGGGTGGTGGACTTTGTTCCTGGGGAACTGAGGAACTGAGTTTGATTCCTGGCACAGGCAGCTCCTTATGACTCTGGGCAAGTCACTTAACCCTCCATTGCCTGCCGCATTGAGCCTGCCATGAGTGGGAAAGCGCGGGGTACAAATGTAACAAAAATATAAAACCCTTTTTCCTTACCTTTTCAGCTACTACTTTTGAGAACCAGAGCGGCCTCTTATTTACTTTCCTAGCAAACATTTGCTGTCCTCTAAAATAGGTTCTCTCAGTTTTATCCATTATTTTTCTACTTCCCCCAGCTGTTCCCATCCACCTAACTCCTAGAGGTATTTCCCTGTCTTGTCAAAGCAATGGCAGGCATGTGCCTCCCCACTTGGGCTCAGGCCCCTTCCAAACGTGCAGCACCTGTTAAATGGCAAGTGGGGATACTGAATCCCTGCCAGCCAAAGAAATTCACTGCTGAGCCACTCCCTTCCTCCTCTTGTTGCTGCAGGAAACAGGAAGTTGGCCATGCCTCCAGCTTGGGGAGTCCTGGAGTTGGTGGCTGGAAGCATGCTGCCAACTTCCTGTTTCCTGCAGCAGCAAGAGGAGGAAGGGAGTGGCTCAGCAGTAAATTTCTTTGGCTGGTAGGGCCTCGGAATCCCCATCATCAAAGATATTTTTAATGTGCTGGGGGGGGGGGGAGTGGAAGAGGGAATGTGTTGCCCCCTCCCAATCAGAGTGCTTGCTATGCCTCTGTGTCAAAGCTAATTTATTTTTAAAGTCTAGAACCTTCAATTTTGAATAAGCCCTCTCTACGTGTGTCCTAATGTTAAACCAGATCATTCGGTGATCACTGGATGCCAGAAGATCACCCACTCAGACATCAGATATCACATAGTAGTTGTCCATATAGGTTGTCAACTGAATATTCTTTCTAAATAGAAATGGCCATGACTGGTTCACGTACAGCTTTAATTATGTTTAGGTTTATGAAAACTTGCTATCGCACCTTCTGTCCAGGTACATCACTGGTACTGAGTTTCTCTGTCCTGTGAAGGGAAGGGAAACCTATAATTATTCCTCAGATCCTCATTCTACCTTATCGGAGACCAGACCCACCTGAATATCTTTCTGATCCCTTGAGTATTAAAATGCAGTAAAAAAGAGACTAAACATGGAAAGACTTCCAAATGAGCACTGTCATTCTGGATGTATTTATAACTCCACAGACTGGTTATGAGAGTCACAGGCTTCTGAGGAAAAAACCCCTTGTAGAAACCATTGTTTTGAAGGGTGATATGGGCTCATAATAATAGATTGCATTGAGAGAGAGAGAGAGAAAGAGACAGAGGGGGAAGGGGGTTGCTCGCAGTACATTTGATTTTATGACGGGTAGACTGCCTTAGTTTTGTCACTTCTATTAGTCTGGTTTAGAACTACTGGAAAAGGCAGTTGTGAATTCCCCCTCAAGTCTGCAGGGGTTGGGGTAGGGGACAGAAGAGAAAGCAAGATTTGCCCTGCAGTCCTCACTGTTATTGTCAGAGGACAGATAAGTCAGAGATCAAATCAAGGGTCTCAACATCAGGGTTTAATGAACATAATTCTGACATTCTTAAAATGAATTAGTCCTGATTGACAGCCATAAGCTGGCATTTAATGGTCAACAGGGTTTGTGGAAGTCCTGCTTCTAGGCTATCCCAATCTTATCCTCATACCCCTTAATTCCAGAAAGTTGGGCACCCAAATTTCAGAGTAGCACACAAATTTGCGTGCACAGCTTATTGAGTAAGGTCATTTGTGCAAGTAATTTAATAAATTAATTAGATGCTAATTGGCCTTAACCAATTGTCTGTAATCAGTGTTAATTGGCAGTTACGTGCATAACAGCCCTTATTATGTGTTCTAGAAGTTGAACTCCGAGGGAGGCAGAAGGGCACGGTGAATCAGGAGTGTGTTAGGTACTTAGGATGAACATAACTCCAGCTCTGTTTGGAACAGCGCCAGTCAATGCCCAATCAGCGCATCTGAGCAGCTCCCTCATGCTCAACGCTAATGACTTGCAAATTTAAGTGCAGTCATAGTGTTGAGCATGAGGGAGCTTTTGGAGAGTTAAGGGGAGGATTGTGCCTGGCACTTGTGCTCTAGAGTTGTGCGTCAAGCACAGCTGTTAAGCGCATGCCCAGAATGCCGAGGGACGGAGGAAGAGCTGCCCTATTGACTCCTTCACAGACCAGAGCTACACTGGCTTCTCCATTTCTTTTTCTGAAGTAAGAATCATCTGCCATTCACTAGAACACCTCAGACTCATGCTACCGGAACCTTCGGAGTAACTTTCTTTAGTTCTGTCCTTAGCATTCACAGCCTGCTATAAATATACAACTTTTCCTGGGAATTTTGCACATGGTATTATTTCGGGAGCTGTCTCCTTCCAGTCTTTAAAAATATATTAGGAGGGCTACATGAAAGTACAGTAATTTGCTGATACTGGCTTGCTTGGGGCTTTCAATTTGAGGTTCACAGTTAAAAATGACCGATTGGTAACGAATTAATGTGCAACCTGCAGAAAATGAACCAGTTACACTTAAAAAATGAAAGTGCAACCTGCCTTTTCTGACACCTAATGCCAGCTCAGAGCTGGCATTAGGTTCACGGCATTAAGGATACCCTTATTCAGCATCAGAGGGAAAACTTAATCGCCTATTTAAATGCAATTTGAATGCTACTTGCGGTATTCTTCGGCGCACTCATTCCCAGCGCTACAGCCATCTGTGCATTCTGCAATAACAAATGCGGGCGCTAGTCTGGTGCTAACGGCTTCTAGAACCCACATTTGCTTCTGAACATCAGGGCCTTACTGCACATGAGTTATAGAATACCAGCATTTCTGGGCCTAACTGCCCACAGTTAGATGCGAGCATTTACACCAGGCTGGTGTAAGTACTCACAGCTGAAGTTAAGCGTGTTACTGCAGGGTTATGTTGGTAATTCCATAACGGCAGTTCTGTGCAGAGTTGCCATTATAGAATTTGCACTTAGCGTGTGTCATTCTAGCACCTAATTCTGTGGGGGTAGTTCTCTTTAGATCACCTAATCAGTCAGAATTATTTAAAGAAGCAGGATGCTGTCTGCAATCTGCTGCACCCCTTGGGTTTGCTGTGTACATCCACGGTTGAAGCCTGGGAGCTTCAGTAGATTTCCAAATGCTTTTCAAGGGGGCAGACACTGTACTTTTCATTGTTTCTAACACTGGTCTGATTCGACTGCTTTATGCCTGGTTGACAGCAACACGATGGGGGAGGTCCACCTCCATCTGGAAGTCCCTGATTCTATCACAACCTGGATAACAGAGGCCGTTGGACTGTCTAAGGATAAAGGCTTGGGCCTAGCGAAGCAGGTGGAAGTGAAAACCTTTAAGCCTTTCTTCGTCGACTTCACCTTGCCATATCGTGTAGTTCGTGGGGAACAAACAAAAATACCACTTACTGTCTACAATTACTTGAGCGTTTGTGCAGAGGTAAGCACGAAACCTGTTGTATAATGGACTGACATTCCCTGCTTCATTGTATCGTGACTATAGACAAACCCCCCAATATTTTATCAATGTTGAATTCAAACACAGACTGTAGTGTCTAAACCTATACCTGGATATTTAGTGCTGGCAGATACCTGGATATCGGCACTGAATATCCAGATATAGGGTGGCCACCAGACGTTTATCCTGATTCTGGTAGCTGAATATCTCTAGGTAAGTTACAAGGAGATTTGGTAACAAAAGACAGCATGATGTCACAAGGCTGAAGCTGGTCTCCACACAAGGGGGTTTTAATTCTCCTCAGTGCAGCTGCCACCATCTTCGTACACCCAACAAGCTCCACCTACTGATTTCAGCCCACATAATGGGCCAGATAGGTTCATGTCTTCTCCTGTTATCAAACCTCCTGGGTAACTTAGGATGGTGGTTTTACTAAGGCTGCAGTGAATTCAGGGCCGGCTCAAGTGGTTGTGTCGCCCTGGGACAACTTTTGTTTTTGTGCCCCTCCCCCTGTTCCCACCCCACCCAAAATATTTTCTTCTCTTTTGCCAGCTTTTGTCCCTCCAGCCCCTTTGAATAGTTTTTCCTTTTCCCAAGCTTTTGCCCCCTGAATATTTTATTTATCTTTCCCCAGTTTTAATCTTCCCAGCCTCCCCCTAATATTTTCTCCTCTATTTTTCCCAGCTTTTTTCCTGCCTCAATGCCCTGGAATATTCTTTCCTTTCAACAAACCCCCACCCAACCCCAGTGGCCCAGCATATCTCCTTCTCCCTTCCCTCCCCTCCCCTCCCTAATGATCCAACATGTCTCCTTCCTCCTTTAATTCCCAATGATTCAGCATGTCTCCTTCCCCCTTCCTTCCCAATGGTTCAGGATGTCTCCTTCTCGGCTTCTCCCTTCCCTAATGGTCCAGGATTTCTCCCTTTCCCTCTCCCCATCCCAACATTTCTCCTCTCTCCCTCTCCCAATGGACCAGCACTTGTTCTACTCCCCCCCCCCCTCCAAGGTCCTGTATCTCTGATTCCTGTTCCCTCCCCAGCTGGCAAACTGGCATCTCCCTTGGCATCTCAAGCCCCCTCCCTGCCCCGCCCCCTCCCATGTACCTGTTTTTTTTAATGCTTGGAGCAGCTGCGGCAACTAGCAGCAGTGCATATGTTCTGCTTATGTCCTCCCCACAGTCTTCCCTCTGACACTTCCTGCCTAAGTGGAAACAGGTAGTTCTCAGAGTAAAGGCTGTGATTGTGGAGAGGGCGCCAGCAACATACATGCGTTGCTGCTGCACTGCTAGCCGCAGCTCCAAGCATAAATTTTTTTTTATAAAAGATATACCCGGAGTGGTGCAGGGCTTGAGAGGCCAAGAGAAATGACAGATTGCCGGGGAGTGAGAGGGCATCAGCATCGCTAACCAGAGATTTTGTAATCTGTACAACTGCTAAGTAAGCTTCCTCTGGGGAATTTGAACCAGCTTAATCTATGGGCTGGTGACATCACAGACTCTGTTATTTGGCACTCTTTATCACTGGCATACCCTGGTTCGTAAGTTAAGCCGGCCTTGAGTGAATTGCTTAATAATGTTACTATGACCAAAGGCACAGGCTCAGTTTTTCCTCTCTAATTCCAGCTCATCATGAGAAGCTGGTATAATAACTTGCTTTCCAGCTCCAAGCAGCTCAGCCCTTATCCTGCACAATGCAGAGTAGGAGTTAGAAAAAAATGTTATCAAGCTGATGTGAAATTTTATATGCTTGCACTGGTGAAAGGAAAATTGCAGAGAATGCGGGAGAAGAGCAATGTATAAAATAATTATTAGCTTTGTTGGCGTATTGTTTCCTGGATTTCATCAGTGCTTTGTAATTATGGCTCCATTAAAAATAAAGAAAGGTTGAGGAAAATCTCCCTCCCTGCTTAAGGGTTGCTGGTCCAGTGAAATTCGCTGCCTCATTCTTTGTGAAAAAAATACTGTATGTAGTATAAGAGTGAAAGTGTTTACTAGTAGAGTGTGTTTGGTGGAAACTCCCCTGATCCTTTATAATTTAATTAATATTTCAGTGCCTTATGGCATTAGTTCCAACCTAAACCTGTC
Source organism: Microcaecilia unicolor (assembly GCF_901765095.1). Lineage (NCBI taxonomy): Eukaryota > Metazoa > Chordata > Amphibia > Gymnophiona > Siphonopidae > Microcaecilia > Microcaecilia unicolor. The sequence continues at coordinate 95,086,379 of NC_044041.1, read as the reverse complement.
TCCTGAATCTTGTGCAGATGTATTTCACAGCAGATTGTGAAGCACAGTGCTTAAATGTCTTTTTTTTCCTAACAGGTTCATATAAAGGTTTCAGTCCTAAAAGGCATCAAATTTATTGGCTATCCAGGAAAGTATCATCTGACAAGGAAAATGTGTGTGCCCCCTGGGGGGACGAAACCAACCTTCATTGTTTTGTCTTTCATCAAGCTCGGATCCAGTAACATCACAGGTATCATTTACCTGTAGAAATGCCTTTTTAAAATTAGCCACCTTAACAATGATTGACTTAAGTGTATTTTCTTAACTTTTTTTGAGCTGCAGTTTTGCAGTTCTCCCTGCCATTGTGGGAACAGCATGTCTGCAAGAGAGTTGCAGGTGCACCCCTTGGATCTGATTGATCCATATGGACTAATGATGTCACAAACAATGTGATGTCACACTTGCTTGTTCACCACATGAACTAATCGGGTCCTCTTCCAGGTGAGATAATCTTAAGTCTGGCCATTTGCAGGGATTTCAGGAGAATTTCACAAAAAAAAAAACAAGTTACCTTGGGGAGTAAGCTTTTTATTTGATACAGGTCAGGACAGCTGTTAACTACTGGTTGAATGTGCTTTTAAAACCTTACCTAAAGCACAGCTTTCTCTTAGAGCTTGCTGGATTTTAATCCAGTTTTCATTTATTTCTCAGCCAGGGCAAACGCCTACAGTGGAACAAACTGCTGCCAGGAGACGACAGAGAACCTGAAGAATAACAAGCTTGGAGATGACAGCTATATGGACAGGAGAATGCCATCTGGAACTGACTACGTGAAAAGAAGTGTGATCGTTGAGGTAAGAAAAAGATTACACCATATTACATGACAATTAGCAAGATCTTCTGATTTTTTTTTTTAAAGAATGTTGCACTGAATAGAGACTATAGCCTTTAGGAAGCGGTAATTATTGGGGGGGGAGGTGGAAGATATATATATATATTATATATTCTGATGAGCCCCTTGTAGCCAAGGGCTCTCTCCATCCAATCTCCTCCCCGCACTGGAAGTTACTTTTGGGATCTGACCACCTCAGACAGCCAAGGCCTTTGTAGGAGTTCCCCAGTTCACCATAAACTTGACTGTAGCCTGTGTAATGAGTACCTTGTGTTGATGCTCTCCAACTGAAGGTGCACTTGTAATATCTCCGCCCTCTAGTGCAGATCAGTGGGATTGTACCTGAAACAACTTCTTCAGAGACCTTAGTTAACCTGGGACTTCTGCCCTTCAATCAAAACCTTCAACTCACTTAAGATGTTCACAGAAGCATCACAAAAGCTTTGCTTCTAAGAAAGATTAAAATAAAAAAACAGCTTGTAGCTATGGCTGCTCATACCTTTAGACTTAGGTATAGGGGTCCACCTTCCTATCAGGGTGACTGTCCTGACCCCCCTCCTTTTTGATGTTTCCCATAGAAACAGGTTGCAGTCTTGGTATGCTTGTGGCATGCCCTAATGTCACCTTTTCTGGAGGACACAGCATTGTACTAGCAGGCGTCACCAAAATATGCAAATTAGCTACTTCTTAAGCAAATTATACTTCCTTTAATATTCCTTAATCATGCAAGCAGGGAATTCTTTTAGCAAACAGTTCATCAAACAGTCTTCAACTGAGCCCACTTTATGGGGGACCTGGATCTCAGTTTAGAACAGCCGCCACCCCTTGGACGGACTTTTATTTTCACTCTTAACTTTACAGTCCTGTCCTCCACCCCCCACCCCTGGCTGTTAATTCCAATATTACTGAACATACAGTGTTGTCTCCACAGGCAGAGTCATTATAATATTAAGGTGAGTACCTTATTTGTCCTTCGGGACCAGGCCCCAGGTTTCCAGCCCGACTTGATCCTCTCTGTCTCTCATACATCCTTCCTTCTCCTTCTTTATGGATCTTCTCTTTGGGGTTAGATCCCTGTGGTTTTCAGCCTGCCTTGGTCTATCTCCTGGAAGTCTATTTCTGAGTCACTTGGCATCCTTTCTTCTTACTTCCTGGAGGTCCCCTTCCTTTTTCCTAGCTCCTCCTGGAAGGTGCTCTTTATAGGGCTGCTAATAGCTCATATGTACATGCACCAAACTGCTGGACCATTGTCCTTTTCTTCTAAAAGTGCACCCACAGTCTTTCTAAAGACTCTCGGCACAAGCATTTTTGGCTTATATCGTTTAGCTACATCTGTTAAGACTCCTGAAGCAGGCACTTCACCAAAACACGGTGCCATGTCCAGTCTTTTACTCTTATGGTATAAAGACCATCTTCTATTGAGAACATCTAGATTTCATTGTGTTTGAAAGCGTCTTGTTGCATATACTACTCCTTTTGACTGTCTTTCACCCTGGTCCCACACAAAACATGCCCAGACCACGCCCCTTCCATTTGTATGACCTTTATTTATAGACGTATATCTTGGCTTTGTAAAATTGGAGCCTAAGATATTTATGCAAGATAAATGTTTAAGTGCCAGTTTATGCACATCTAAAATATGAATGGTGCTTCCAAAATAAGCCCTTCAATGTCATTTAACATTTTTATATTGTTACAAAATTCCTAGCCACCTGCCTGGGGTTACCCCGGGGCCACTTAGAGATTCTATCCCCAGCATATCTCAGATCAGCCTACACCTGCTGCTTGTGCACTACACTAGCACCCTCCTCTTACCAGGGGCGTAGCCAGACCTCGGCGGGAGGGGGCACTGTTTAGCCGCCTCCCCCTGCCGCCGCCCCCCCCCACCACTTTGGACCCCCCCCCCTGCCGCATCAATTACCTCGTTTGGTGGCGGGGGTCCCCAATCCCCTCCAGCCAAAGAGTCTTCTTCAGCGCCGATCGACTCCGGCGACTTCGTTGTGTGATCTTCTGTTTCTGACACCTTATGTCCTGCACAGAGCTACTTGCATGGTGCAGGACATAAGGCATCAGAAACAGATGATCACACAATGAAGGCGCCGGAGTCGACCGGCGCTGAAGAAGACTCTTCGGCTGGTGGGGTTTGGGGACCCCCGCCAGCAAACAAGGTACCTGATGCGGCAGCGGGGGACAGGTGGGCAGGCTGCGGCGAGGGGGTTCAGATGTAGAGCGGGCCAGGGCATAATCTGTAGGGACCCATGCCCCTGTGGCCCCACGTAGCTACACCCCTGCCTCCTACTGACTGGGTCACAACTGCCTCTGGGCGAGTCTCCTGCTTTCAAATTATCCCCAGTGATTTCCAAGTTACTGGGGCCATACTCCAAGTGGTCCCACAGTTCCCAAAAAGCACTCATAGACCCAACACACAAACCACCAGGATTCTTTATCAGTCCAGACAGAGAGTCAACAAACTAAACAGGTTTATTGTTACACTTGACAATGAACAAAAAAAATGTGCCATCAGCAAACAATAACAGTTAACTGAAATATGGATCAATTTTAACACTAGCTAAACATTTGTATACTATCTAAACAGTACCTGGGAAGATAAGGATATATAACTGTTCACCGAGCCTCAGCAAAGAGATCTGTCTATCTCTTCTCCCAGGCTGAAACTGAAGCAACAGACAGCAACTGCTGGGTAATATCAAACTACAGGCCAATCAGAGCCCAGTCAACGTGTTTTAAAAGTATACTGCGCACAGTACTGTAGATTCATGTCTTCAACGAGTGAAACTAAAAGAGAGCATGCTCTTTTCTATAACAGCTTTAACATAAAACGTGCACCACCTGCTGGCCAAACTAGAGAAATGCACGTCAAGGTTTAATAAAGGCAATTTTATAGGTTTAAAACACACTGTTCTGTCACATATATATTGCCAGTCCAGGCCAAAAAAACCAATCCAGAGCAGTGCAAGATTTATAGATCAGGTCTTTGGTTTTGTGCTTGTTAGTGTAATACTGTCATAGTGGGATTTAACAGCAATGGTTCAGTTCAGGCTGTTCTGGCCTTTTTTGGGATTGATTACAGGTGCCATGTTAAGGGAAAAATATGAAAAGAGTGAGGTCTGATTTTCAGAAAAGGGAGAAAGGAGGAATCAGTCTAAAACTGAGACAGTGATTACAGGGTGCATTTGCACAAGTTTGGATATTACATAGTTTGCTGAATATTGTTTGTGAGGTCAGTATTTTATATAGGGCTGGCCAGAGGGTACATTACCCCCCCCCAACCAGGCTTATTCTCTCCTTACCCACCCCCACCCCCCGGAAGCTGTCCAACATCTCTCCCCTTCTCTATTTCCTTTTCTCCCCCCACCAAGCTGTCCAGCATATCTCTCCTTCCCTCCTTCTTGCCCCCTCCACCCCCAGAAGCTGTCCAGCATCTCTCCCCTTCCCTACCTCCTTAACCCCCCCCCCAACCAGGCTGTCCAGCATCTCTCTACTTCCCTCCTCACTCACCCCCCCCCCCCCCCCGGAAGCTGTCCAGTATCTCTCCCCTTCCCTACCTTGTTTCCTCCTCCCCCCCCCCCCCCCAGGCTATCCAGCATCTCTCTCCGTCCCTCCTCATCTCCCACCCCGGAAGGTGTCCAGCATCTCTTCTCTTCCTTATTCCCCCCCCCCCACCCCCATGCTGTTCTGCATCCTTTTCATCCTTTTCCTTTCCTTCTACCATCACCACCTTATCTCCATTCTCAAGTTTGATCCACAGCAAACTCAGCTAACAAGACAAGGGAGAGAGAGCTGTGCTTTTAACCATTGTCAGCAACAGTGTGGCATCTGTAAGGTGTTAACGCTCTGCTGTTGCCTTGCCCACTGCACCAGCACCGCACTGCCATCCTAGGTGGATGCCTAGTCCACCTAGTGGTAGAGCTGACTGACCTTGACTTTGTACTGTACAGTAGCAATCTCTATGCTGTGGGCTGTATTCTGGGTAGGAGGAGGGATAGAAACCCACTGCTGAAAGAATGTAGAGGCCTGATATTCAGCTCTGTTTAACCAACCAGGAACAGCTTCTGGCTGGTTAAATATTTAGCCAGCTATCAACTAATATTCAGCTTGAGATAGCCGATTATCTCCACTAAATATTAGCGCTTAGTGGCTAGCCATGCGACTTAGCTGGTTAAGCATGAATATTCAAGCGCTAATCGCTTAAGTTTAGCGGCCTAGCTTTAACCGCTAAGCACTTAACTGGTTAGCACTGAATATCGGCTTAACCGCTTAAGATGCTGTGGACAAAACTGAAACTGGTGGCCCGGCATTGAATATCCGAGGTCAGTGCTTCCACCAGCAGCTAACCACGCTGCCTGCTGCCAGCTGCCAGCTGAATATTGGGAGGAGAGTATTTAGTAAAGTTAAAAGCACTGGGCCAATATTCAAAGTAAGATTTAGTAGCCGCTGCTAACCCTGTAATCCCCCTATTTGTGGAATATCTCACTAATGATTATGGCATTATCCCCTAAATGCTATAAAAATTGCTAAAACTTTTGTGTGCAAATTTGCATGCGGAGTGTAAATAACAAGCCAATTAGCACTGATCATTGAATGCTAATCAATGATCAGTGCTAATTGGCATTAATATTTATGTGCGGATCCAAAAAAGGGGTGCGGGCAGGAGAGGGTCATGGGTGGACCAGGGGCATTCCCACAATTTGTGTGTATTGTTAAAGAATAAAGGGGATCCTCACCTAATTTAGGTGCAGGGTTTTACACCACGGTTTCGTTGGTGTAAATAGTCGCACCTAAAAGTTGTCGCGATTCCTTGCACTAAGCGCTGTTCTATAAACAGAGGCTAACTTTGAGCGCCATTAATAGAATAGCGTTAAGTGCTATATTTTTTAATGCCAATTTTTTTTTTAGACTCCACATTTTATATATGGCAGCTGAAAAATCTATGTGGAACAAATTTCTGCTTAAGCATATTCTATAAGTGGCTCCTAGATTTAGGCACAGTATATAGAATACACTTAGTTGATATCCCAGCACCCACCAAGGGAAATGTGGCGTAAATGCCAACATGTAGATTTAGGCGCACAGGGCCATATTTTATAATAGTTTGTGTAAATTTTGTAACGCCCATGAAACGCCCATAACCATACCCATTTTTGGCTGTTAGAATTTAGGCACTCTGCATTACAGAATACACTTAGGGCCTTATTTACTAAGGCGCGTTAGCGTTTTTAACGTGCCTACAATTAGTGCATGCGTTAACCATGTAGGCGCCTATAGGGATATTGTAGGCGCATGCACAGTTAACGGATGTACATGGTTAACGAGTGTTAAAGATGCTAATGCACCTATAATGTGGCTTAGTAAACAGGGCAGGCGCGATAAGTAGAATCCGGGGGATAATGTCTAGTGCTGGGGTAGAATTAGACCAGAGCAAGGTGAAATGCTTGGCTGTACTGACAGTGGCAATACTCAGAGGCTGTCCATATAGCTAAGTGATTTAATTAGGATTGCAAAAAAGCAGTGCTTAATTAAACCACTTAGGGGGCCCTTTTACTATGCCACGTAAGCGTCTACGCACGTTGAACGTGCGCCAAAATGGAGTTACTGCCCGGCAACCGCATGCCGTGGCTCTTGCGGTAATTTCATTTTTGGCACGCGTCCAATACACGGGTCTGAAAATAATTTTTATTTTCTGGTGCGCGTCTGCTACGCACACCAAGTGGCATTTTGTCATTACCACCCCGGTTACCGCGTGAGACTTTACCGCTAGGTCAGTGACTGGCGGTAAGGTCTCAGACCCAAAATGGATGTGCGCCAATTTTGATTTTGCCACATGTTCATTTTCAGCAAAAATTTTTAAAAGGCATTTTTTTTTTTTTTTTGCAGGTGTGCTGAAAAATGGATCTGCACACACCCAAACATGCGCCTATACTATTTTTCAGCACGCCTTAGTAAAAAGACCACTTAACTATGTGGAGAGCAACTGTGTATTGCTGCAATGTAAATATCTACCAGTGGTGGTGACCGCCTTACTCATATTCAGTGCTGCCCCTTAACTTACAGAATATTTTAGGATTTTTTTTAATGCTGCAGTCAGCTTTTAAAAAATAGGCTCACCATGACAGAAAGTTAGCCTGTCAATTTAAGGAGGACTGAAAGCACTTATTGGGGCCTTCCATGTTCCTCCCCTTGTAAAGGAGGAGAGGACCTCTTTACAGTATTTCTGCTTCCCAAAGGTTTCTCTCTACCACCACCAGCAAATGTGTGTGAAGAGGAGAGTCAAAGATTGGGCTGAGAATTTGCCCCAATGTGACTTTTCCACTTAATTCATTCTACTTTCTGCACTGCATAACTTTGGTACATTGTTTCAACCTCTGTTTCTGTTCTCGCTTTCTTTTTTTTTTCTTTTTTTTTTCTTAGCCAGAGGGTTTAGCCCGAGAATATACCTACAGTGTGTTCTTCTGTCCTAATGGTAAGTTCATGTTATTTGAATCTGATAAAATTTCATATGAAACACTCTTGTGTCTGTGTTTGGTTGTCTTGGGTTTCCAACCAAATCGGAGAAATCTTTAACATCACCACACATTACAATGGGGGGAAAATCAGGACTAATTCAGCCCACTCCTGATAACCCGGATGCAGCAATTTTGGTTAGGTCTGAATCTAGAGTGGGTGGGCACAGGAACCCTGCCCCCTGACTGACATCTCTCTCTCCCGTCTCTCTGAAGCAAACATGCATCTCTCAGCTCTCTCCCTCCCACCACTGCCTCCATGACTTTTAAAGCTTCAGTTGTTCACTGGCAATGAGCAGAGACTCAAATCTGCACCAGCTCCGAGCCTTCCCTCTGACTTGGGCCCAGATGCATCAACCAAACATTAAAAAAAGCAAAAACGTAAAAGCTGTTACCGAATTTAAACAAAATGAACAATGCAGCAATAAAACAAGTCGCACATGTTCAGTGCGGTATTGTAAAGTACAATGCATCAATCTGGTGGAATCCCCATCGGTATCGGCCCCTAAAGCATGCGCAGAGCAGCCAAGCGTTATGCTGGCTGCTCTGCGCATGCCACAAATGTCAAAAAACCAAACCAAAACACAAACACGTGGATCGGGAGGGGGCAAAGGCGCTCGTCATGAGCGTCCTGTATGGACGGCCTTGCCCCCCGCCCCGCCCGTGGTCGCCGCTGCTGCTCCCCGCTTCCTCCCCCAGCATTAAATAAAAACACAAAACTCACAACTTTTAGGAGTCGTGGCCCCCCTCCCTTCCTGTCTGTAAACTCTTTCTCCACACAGCTCCGCCTCCCTCCGCCCCCATGCCCCCCCCCCCCCCCGCATTACCGGGCCCGTCCAGCACCTCTCACCTCTCTATGAAGGCGCTGCACGGACAAGAAGACCATCAGATTGCTGCAGTCTTCAGGACATCTCTCTTCTTCGTCTTCCCTGACCTGGGCCCGCCCCCATCAGACGTAGGTTTCTTACGTCAGACGGGGGCGGGGCCAGGTCAGAGAAGGAGAGAGATGTCCTGAAGATTGCAGCGATCTGATGGTCTTCTTGCCCATGCAGCGCCTTCATACAGAGGTGAGAGGCGCTGCACGGGCCCGGTAATGCGGGGGAGCGACGGCGACGATCTCAGGGGGGGTGGCGAGGCACGGGGGCGGAGGGAGGCGGAGCTGTGTGGAGAAAGAGTTTAGAGACAGGAAGGGAGGCGGTCCAAGGCTCCTAAAGCTTTGAGTTTTGTTTTGTGTTTTTATTTAATGCTGGAGGAGGAAGCGGGGAGCAGCAGCGGCGACCACAGGTGGGGGGGCAAGGCCGTCCATACAGGACGCTCCTGATGAGCCCCCTCCTGAACCTTTTTTTTTTTTTCTTTTTCACTTTTATAGTGATACAGGGGAAGCGGGGAGCAGCAGCGACCTTGGGCGTCAATAAAAAACGCCCCTGACGCGCGTTTTCGCCCCCCTCGCTTTTTTTTTTTTACATTAAAATTTTTAGTCGGATAGCCCTAACGACAGGTACAGACCTGTCGTTAGCTTTCCGGCAGTTTTCCTGCGTTAGGGTAGTCGGAAAACTTTGATGCATCTCGTTTCAATGGGGTTTCTACACAATTTGCTCATCTGCTTTCCGTTTTCGTTTTCTGCTACCGTGGTTGGATAATGCATGCCACGGTTCAAAAATTCTTCGTTAAAGGGTTGTTAAAGGGTCATTAAAGTTTAGTGCATCTGGGCCTTGGTCTGGAAACAGGACATTGTGTCAGAGGGAAGGATTTGAGTCCCTGCTGGCTGCTGGTGAACAACTGAAGACTTTAAAAGGTTTGGGGGAGGGGGTGAAGTTGAAAGATGCCAGAATGCCTGTGGAAGACAGGAGGAACAGATACCGGGATTCTTTAGCTATCACATGCAGGAGTGAAACAACTTTTAAGTATATGAGAAAAATTACTATTGCAGCATAACTATCGATAATCCCATAGATAAATACACTTTCATATTCTCTTTTCTTCTTTCATTCTGGCAGCTGCCAGCCACATCAGAGATGTGCCACTGCTTGGGTGGGCCTTTGCCCACCCGTAGCTACACCAGTGCGTAGATTCGTCTGGAAATCCTGCCCTTAGTTTCCCTTTTACTTGCTCAGCCAAGTAACAGAGGCCATGCCTTTCTCCTCTGAGGCTTCTGTGAATAAACGCTCAACACTGCCAGTAGATGTCACTGTTAAGGACTGTCCAGGATGTCTTCTCGGGGGGCAGTGAGACCATATTCCATGAACCTTGTGGCTTCCTTTTCATCTTTTCTTAGATTTGAAACTCCCATGACGCAACATTTTTAGTTGTGGGGTTCTGTGTTTTAAGTGAGGAATAAGTAGCGTACACCACAATTCTCTGAAAAAGAGAGGCCAGCCCTATCCAGGGTAACACCATAGAGTTCCCATAGTTCCCCATGACTGACTCCCAGGGGCTCTCGCAACAGACTGCAGCTGAAAATAATATGTCCTATTGACTTGCTTTTTTGTGGGGGAGGAAATATGGATTTTGCTTCTGAAGTGTCTATAATTCACACACCCCCACACTAGTGTACAGTGATTGTGCTAAAACAACACATAGATTGATAAGACTTTGGGGTTTTTTTTCCTCTCCTCCCTGTCCAGAAAAAATTCATATTTCTACACCTAACAAGTATGAATTCCAGTATGTACAGAAGCCTGCTAAGATGACACACTTTGACGTGGCAGTGAAGGCCCACAACGATGCCCATTTTGCTCTATCCTCTGGCCCCCATGACATGGCTGAAATGATTGAGATTGTGATTGGTGGACAGCAGAATACGAAGACATGGATCTCTGCTAGTAAGATGGGAGAGCCAGTGGTGAGCGCAAACACAGCGGGCATTCTATCCTGGGACGAGTTCCGAAGCTTCTGGATCAGCTGGAAAAATGGCATCATTCAGGTGATGATCTTGCTGTGAATTAATTTGCAAAAATGAAACAGACATCCTTGCTGTGATGATAAAAGCTAATGGCAGATGTAGACATTGTGCATGGGCACCGTCTTCATCTTTATTCCAGTGTGAGCTTCTAAAAGTCAGAGCACAGAAAACAATTAAAGGCAGAATAGATCATTAAGTGGGTACCCGGTCAAATTAGCCCCGTCAAAAAAAGCCCCGACAAAATGGCCCCGATAAAAAAAAAAGCTCCTGACATAATAGCACCCGACATAACAGCCACTGTCAGAACAGCCTGTCCACAATATAGCCCCTGACAAATTAGCCCTGTGACAAAATGGCCCAATCAGGCTGCCAGAATATGGCCTCTGACAAAGTAACCTGAACAGTACCAGACGGGGAGAACTTACCTTGTAGCACACTGCAATAGGATCTGCCCAAATTTACTTGTAGAGGATCCCTGTATTCAAGGAGAACTGATCACCAGCCGACCCCGACAGTCTTGTGTCTGGGTTATCTCTACCACGTCCCACCTATGCGTTAACAGGAATTAGCAGTTGAGATAAGAGTTCTGAGTTTGGCTGGTGATACATTTTCCTTGAATATAGGAAGTCTGCTGAAGTCTTTGCTTTGAAATAAAGATTTTAATACTAATTTTATTTTATAGGTAATAACGATAAAACTAGTTTTAGGTTAAGAGTTCCAACAAAATCTATTTGTGTAAATGCCTTTGTTAAGATAAACAGACTGTGTTGGAACTCTTAACTAATACTTTATCTGTTAAGATTTCACTTGTAGTTTATCATCTTTTTTTGTGATGTTATTTTTTTTTCTAGAGGGCTATTTTGTCAAGGATTATTTTGTGGGAGGGGCCATTTTGTTCTGGGCTATTTTGTTACAAGGCTGTTTTGTCTGAGCTTTTTTTTGTCAGGGCTATTATGTCGGGCCCGGGGTGCCCATTAAGTGCTATCTAGGGACTACAATTCAGGAACTCCAGTCTGCTCTGATTCTGGTCCATCCTCTGCCATCACCTTTTTATTTCTCCTTATCTCAGTATATCAAAGAATAACTAGATGAAATGTACTCTGGAGACCTGCTATAGTAAGTTCAGTGATTGCAGCAGCAGTCAAAAAATCAAATAGAATGTTATAAATTATTCAGAAAGAAATGGATAAAAACAAAACAGAGAATACTGTAATACCTCTATAGATCCATGGTATGACCACATCTTGAATATTATGTGCAATTCTGGTCATTCCATCTTAAGAAAAGACATAGCAGAATTAGAAAAAAATACAGCAAAGAACCACAGAAATAGTGAAAGGTATGGCACAGCTCTTAATGTAGCAAAGCTGAACAGATTGGAGCAGGGGTGTATAAACCTTTTACCATATCAGGAGCCGTGACTGGGCTTGAGGGTCGGTGAAGTCTGTGGCTCACGAGGAGGGAGCAGGGCCAACATTCATACCTGATGTATTTATACAGAAATAGTAAGTGTCATCAAATTACTAGTGCTACATAGTAAATGATTGCAGATAAAGACCTGTACGGTCCATCCAGTCTGCCCAACAAGATAAACTCATTTTACATGGTATGCGATACTTTATATGTAAACCCGAGTTTTATTTGTTCTTGCCATTCTCAGGGCATAGACTGTAGAAGTCTGCTCAGCACTGTTCTTGTACTAAAAGTTCTGAAGCTAACGTCGAAGCCCCTTAAAATTTACACTCTAGCCCATCCATATCTATTTAGTCATGCATTTATGTTTACTGGGACAGGATTATGATTTTATCACTGTGAACACAAGTACATGAAGAACAAGTAATTTGAGAGAGCCTACTTTTCCTTACTAGTGGTTGTTGCCCTCCCCCTTCCCTCCCAACTCCAGCAGCCAACAGTGCCACAGTGAAAGCAGAGGCAGGGTTACATTTATGCCCCTGCCAGATGCACTACGAGTGCTGTCCTTCAGAGCCCACCTTTTAATGATGTGCTGATATAGGTGTTCCATCCACAGCAGAGATCCAGGGCTCTGAGGAAGGATGCTGGCAGAGTGAAAGGCAGGAATACTGTTTTCATTATGGCCATGGCAACAGCAGAGGAGGAAGTGGAAGCAGCCATTGGGTAGTAGCTGGCTGGAGGTAATACAAATATTGGTGCTGCAGAGCGGACCAGAGTTTGCCCACCCCTGGATTAGGGCTCTTGAGCTTGGAGAATAACAGGGAGGGGATAGGATAGAGGTTTACAAAATCCTGAACAGTGTGGATCAAGTAAATAAGGAACTGTACCAGGACTAGGAGATACACCATGAAACTAATAGGTAGCAGGTTTAAACCAAAATGGAGAAAGTATTTTTTTCTCTTGATGAATAATTAAGCTGTGGAATTTATTCCCAGAGGATCAAACACAGATGGGTTTAAAAAGGGGTTTGGACTAGAGGCGTGCATAGGGATATAATCTGGTTTCCATCCCCACCCCATCTCCATCATATTGCTACCAAACCCTCACTATCTCCAGTCAATTCTTTTCCATATTGCTACTGTCCCTTCACCATCCCTGTGGATTTCCTGTTGTCCCTGTGCACACCTCAATTTTGGACAAACTGTTAAAAACTGTTAGCCACATAGACCTCAGAAAGGCACCACTTATCCCTGTTAATGGTGACCAGGAAGTACTTTCTAGATCCCAAAAAATAGATTTAAGATTGGCCATTGTTGGTGACAGGATGCTGGGCCTGACGGACATTTGGTCTGACCCAGCGAGGCATTGCTAATGTTTTTGGTAAACTTGCCAATGTGGTGAACATTTGCTCAGGTGAATCCCTTTACCTTCTTGATATAAGAAAAGAATAGCCCTACTAGGCAGACCAATGGTCCATCTAGCCCAGTATCCTGTTTCCAACAGTGGCCAATCCAGGTCACATGTACAATGACAGAAACCCAAATAGCAACCAAACCCAGATACTCTAACTGCTATTGCTTCATCTTCCGGCTAAGAGTTCCAGTGCTTAACCATTCGCTGAGTGAAAAAAATGTTTTCTTCTATTTGTTTTAAAAGCATTTCCATATAACTTTGAGTGTCCCCTAGTCTTTGGTATAAGAATCAGTGGTGTACCGAGGGTAGGGCGGTGGGGGCGGTCCACCCCAGGTGCACGCTAAAGGGGTGGTGAGGGAGCAGCCATGCGGCTGTCGGCTCTGCCATTTCCCTGCTCCCTCTGATGTTACTTCCTGTTCTGGGGCAGAGGGAGCAGGGAACCAGCGGAGCCGACAGCCACGTGACTGCTCCCAGCACCCCAGGAGGTAAGAGGCAATGCACCTGGGAAGGGTGTGTCATGGGGTGGGGGGGGGGGAGATAATGCTGCACCTGGGAGGGGGAGATGACGCTGCACCCGGGGGCTGCGCAGTGGCGATCTGCCCAGGGTGCCAGCCGACCAAGGAACATCACTGGTTTTCACATTGTTGTTTGTATATGAAAATTGGAGATAAGTGGTGGAGCTATAAGTAATATACTCTTCACTGTAAAATGCAGTTTGTAGGTGCTTCCATAATCCTTCAGAACAATGAGTGAGACACATTTTAACAGTAGTGGAGTGTGAATGATTAGGTTGGATGTGTATGAGTGTATGTGGTAGAATTATATGCAGCAAGGAGGAGCTATGTGAGATTTAAGATTGGGAGGATTATTCTATAATATTTTTCTAGTAAATAAAGTTGAATAAGAAAATAGTTTTTGTAGTTACTTTTTTTGGGAGGCAATCAATATGCAGGAGGAAGATTTAGCTCATGCATATTCATCAATGATATCCTGAAAACTGGGTTGAGAACACCTATTCTAAGGCATAGTTTGTTACTTTTCCTCAAGAGAACATAGCCTGAACTTCCACTGGTGAGTTACTCTTATGGTATTCCAGGCAGAGCTTTACCACAGTACAGTTGTAGGCTCTCCTCTGATCTTGACTGTAACCAATCCTCACATGTTGACCCTTAAGATCCCATCCTTGTGTCGATTATGTTATGGGGGTGTTGGGGCAAACTGCAACTGCAGCCCCCCAGTGTCAGGGTCAGGATCTCTGCCAATAGTCCTGTGGTGCATGCTGAGAGTTTTGCCTCTAAGAAAAGAACTCAAAGACGGGCTTAGGACTAACTACAATCAAAACTCCCCTTGTCAAGATCTCAGTTCAGAAACAGTCTTAGAAATAACTGCAACTACTGCCCCTATTATCAGGGTCAGGATCTCAACCAATAGTCCCATAGTGCACACTGAGAGTGTGTTTAGAAACCTTTATTTAAAAAGCAAAGACATACAGAAAGACTTGGAGTGGAGGAGTGGCCTAGAGGTTAGAGCACCGGTCTTGATAGCCAGAGGTGCCAGGTTCAAATCCCACTGCTACTGCTTGTGATCTTGAGCAAGTCACTTAACCCTCCATTGCCTAAGGTACAAAAGTAGACTGTGAGTCCTCCAGGGACAGGGAAATACCCAGTGTACCTGAATGTAACTCATCTTCAGCTACTACTGGAAAAGGTGTGAGCAAAAATAAAAAAAAAATCCAAATATAGAAACATACAAATGCCAGCTACACAGAATAAACAAAAGAGGAAAACTCACATTCTCTGCAGCCAAGTCCAGGAGCCCCCTACCTAATCTAAAGTACAGTGAATGGGCCAGTTCAACCAATGTCCCACTACCACAGTCCAATATCCCAGCCTCTCGAATCACATAATTCCACACAAGCAGCACACTATCCATCCCACAACCTCCAGCATGGAGTGGCAGAAGACAGGAAACCATACATCACAGTGTTTCATTGGAATTCAACTCCTTTTGCCAGGGCGTTGTCTTTCACCATGCCCCCCCCCCCCCCCCCCCCCCCCACTAAAAACCCAGGAACACCCAACAGACAACAATACGCACACTGTATGTATACACTGGAAATTTCAGATCTCAGAGTCAGTATCTCAGCCAATAGTCCCGCCATACAGGCTGAGAACTTTTAACAGCATCTCAGCCAGTACCACAGTGCAGGCTGAGAACCTTGTCTCTAGGGAAAGAGCTCAGAGATGGCTTTTCAGCCAGTGGTTCCATAGTGTAGGACTGACAATATAGTTTAGTTTTACAATAGGTGAATTGATGTTCTAGTGCTCACTGCAGTGTTTAAGATGCTTCCTTTTCCTAGATACACCCTTGTGTGACTCATAGAAATTACTGCTTATGGTATGGTAGATTTGCTCTATAGGTCCTCAGTGTTTTGTATTCTCTGTATGCCTAGTACTGGATTTTGGAGGGGGGTGCTAAAAGGGGGGTGTCAAATACCCTAGGTATGCCACTGATTAGAATTACATGATTGCATGTGTGTGCGTTCTTTGTGCTGTGGAGCTTGAATGTGTTCATTTTATTCATGTTTCCCACAGATGTTGGGGAGGAAGCTTGCCCAGAGAATTTTCCCTTGTGTGTTCAGAGGAAAAGGGGTTATCTAAAAAAAAATTGTACTTAGAAAGGGAGCTTGACCTTTCTTGGTTCTTGTAGGTTGGTCATGGAATTCAACCTTTAAATGAATCTGTGATAGTCGAGTGGGCAGCAGCAGGACAGCCTGACGTGAGGTACATTGGATTCTCTACTGGATGGGGTTCAATAGGAGAATATAAAATTTGGAAAAAAGAAGAGACAGATGAGAACCACAATGAAGCATTCACCCTCGGCGTCCCTCACAATGTAATTCCTGGATCGGAGAGAGCCACTGCATCCATAATAGGTAAAATTATAAATGCAAAGTCATCCAGCATCTCTCTCTCTCTCTCTCTGTCTTTTTTTTTCTGTGTCTCCCTCTTTTGACTGTAGCACATTTTATTACACATGGTAAAAGGTCACCCCAACATGTCGGTGAAATCTGTGCAGAGAGGAGTTTAATGTGCTGCAGATGCCTAGTATTTCAACAGGGCAGTATATTTTTGGAATATATCATGCTTGGCAGCAGACTAAATATCTGTATTTTGTTCTTGGACTGCAGTTCATTTTTTTAAAGATGCCATTAAATGTTTATTGAAGATTTTGTGTCTAGGTGTAGGATGAGAGAAAAACACTTTTGAAAAGCTTGATCCCTTTTGTCCAAACTCAGAAGTTCTATATGCAGATCATATATATATCTAGTGCCTCCAGTGAATATGACAGTGTTGTGAAACACTGCTGTCCTATCATTTCTCTCATTAGGAGAGAAACTAACACAAATCCTCATGGCATGCCACTTGGAACTGGTTGCCATGCTTTACTTTGGCGATTGTTCCTTTGTCCAACAGCTGCAACTAGCCCACCAACTTTGCAATAAATTTCCTTGGAGAAAATTTCTTTCTTTATTCTGTACCTTTTTAATGTTTTTTAAATATCCAGGAGATGTTATGGGGCCAACCCTGAACAATCTGGACAATTTGCTTCGATTACCGTTTGGATGTGGAGAACAAAATATGGTCCACTTTGCTCCCAATGTTTTTGTCCTGAAGTATCTCCAAAAGACAAAACAATTGAGCCCTGAAGTGGAGGCTGAAGTCATCGATTACCTGCTGCAGGGTGAGTATTGCACTAGTTGATTTCCATTTTTGCATCTTTCCTTTGGGGTGTCCCAGAGCCCAGATAAACACTGTGTAGTGCACATGGAAGAGATTTGAACAGACGTCAAAAAATCTGGACTTAGTTCTGTGTTAGAATCTTATTACAAGTCAGCATTATTATTCATTTGCATGTACAGTGCAGGGTCATTGTAGATGGTTGTCCTAAAGCACCTTAGTGTGTTGGAAGCATACATCCTGCCACCAGCTTTCTAAGATTCACATATCGGTGACCATACCAGGGTTTTGATGCCACAAGGGGTGCTTTGCAAATTGGAATTGAGTAACAAAAGGTAG
This sequence comes from Microcaecilia unicolor, assembly GCF_901765095.1. NCBI lineage: Eukaryota > Metazoa > Chordata > Amphibia > Gymnophiona > Siphonopidae > Microcaecilia > Microcaecilia unicolor. Next base: position 95,069,180 of record NC_044041.1, on the reverse strand, counting down.
CACTGTTATTGTACTTTTCTAGGGATAGGTGGATGGGGCTTGATAACATAGGCAACCGAGACCCCTCGGGCCTAAAGGTTATCTGATGTTTACAATAATAACACAATAATAACACGACACATGGTATTTTCTTAACATGGCATAACTCGGCCGCAGCTTTATTTATATACAAAACATCTTAACCCTAGGTAAACCCAAGCCGATCCAGCCTCAGGCTCATTTTCCAACCCAGTCCGCCGTCATAGCAAGACTGACCAATCGTAACCATAGCTCCCCGCCATACAGCAAGGGGGCTCGACCGTAAGCGCAGCTATTCCAGCTGCCTATCTTATACCATCAGGCTTGGGTACCCCGCTAACGCTGCGACAAGATATATACAGGTACAATTCACAATAAACTGGGGAGGGGGGGGGCTGGGTGCATGCTGGTGCCCGGACGCCTGAAGAGGTCATCCGGGCTCCTCCCAAGGGTTTTTAAACCCCGCTTAGCCCTTCCCCCTTTACCAGCGGGCTGCCCTTGGTCGGCGGGAACATGCTCGCCACGCCTCGCCCGCACCCCGCTGGCACTTATGCGCAGGCCCGTCGGGGCACGGCGCCATGTTACTGGCGGCTCCGTGCACCCGTTGGGGCACTGCGCCTTGCTTTGATTTTCTTCTGCTGCTGTGGACTTCTAGCACAGTTAGAACCAAGGCTGGGATCCATGGGAGGGGGAGGGAGAAACATGGTCCTTGGGTGCCAGCCTCATGGGGGCACTGGAGGAGAAGCTGGTGAGTCAAAAAAGAAAACAAAAGTGTGGGGCTTTTGTGATGTGGTATGTGTTTGGGAGAACACAAATGTAAATATTGGCCCCCAGGCCACTGGCTGGGATCCAGCACCATGAGCCTTTATTTTCAACTACCTGTTAAGTTTCTATGACACCTCCCCCTGTTTCATAAACCTTTCCAAACATGTTCAGCCGAGTCATCACATCTGAGCTGTTTCCAGAATCTTGCAGTCATGGGACTTAAATCCAGCCAGTGGGTGTCACCATTATGTGATGGCTTGATGACTGGAATTCCCCCAGCCCTCTCCTCCCCCCTACCCTGAAATATTCCCAGCCTTGGGTGGGCCAATGGTCAGAAGATCTCAGCAGGGAATCAACCCACTGGTTTGCTTTATTGTTGCAGTTCTTAGTTCAGCAAGATGCAAAATATCTGTGTTAGAGGGCTTTGTTTACTGCTTGGAACCTTGGAAGGTAAACCAGCTGCATTCTGACTGCATAATTAAAGACTATACCACCACACTAACGAAGCAGCTGGTGATTTCTGCTGGTAGGAGATCCCAAGGACAAGAACCTGCTTGCCTTGTTTCATTCATGGTGGCCATGACTTCCCACAGCAGCCTCGCTTGTCACCATTTTGGTATTGGCATAGCATGAGCAGGAAGTCACTCATGCTCATGCCGTTCCAAATTGCAAAACGGTGGCCACGACCTCCCATGTCAAGTCTTACAAGGCTACTGCTAGAAGCCAAGGCTGCCATTTTCAGAATGCAGCCAGTGAGGGCAGGAGCAACTCGGATGCTCCTGCCCCAAAGAGGCCACTAGACCACCAGGGCTTATAAAAGGTAGACCTGGGGAGGACCTATGGAGGAGGAGGAGGGGGAGGGCAGAGTTGGTGGGCAGCCCGGGAGGGAATAGGCTTTCTATTAGGAGGGGGGAGGCTGGCTCAGGGGGATGGGCTAGCAGCAGCAGAGGGGGCAGGACCACAGTTGGTTTTTTTGTTGTTGTTCTGGTTTCGGCCAAAACGGTGGTAGATTTTGGCCACAAATTCAGTTTCAGCTGAACCAAAACCACTGGCTTTGGTCGGCCTCTACAGGCGGAGTTATGAAGTGTGCACATAAGTTGTAAAATATTTACGTTGGTGTGTATTTCAGTTGCCAGTGCCTTTACACCGAGCTGCTGTAAATGTTTGTGGCTTTTAGTTGTCATTTCTGCTGGGTGAGTGCTAGCATGCGTGCCTTTATAAGGTAGCCGCAAATAGGTGACTGTGTGGTTCTCCAACCTAGATGACTTATTAGAAAATTATCCTCTTTAGTGTTAATTTTCTAACAAGGTGCATAGGTCAATGGAGCAGGAAGGCACCTATTTTTAGCCTACCATATAAAGACATACGGGTGCTTTTGTATTTTTACAAAATACTGGCACATCCTGTAGCATTCATTTCTAGACTGAAGGTACAGACACTAACCTGCTGGAGAGCAGGTGTAAATGTACATGTGTAACATTCATGTAAGTTATGACTCTGCCCCGAGCACACCTACTGTACAAGTACATGCTAGCTTACAACGCATGCGCTTTTAGGAGTGGTCTAATTTTTTAAGAGCCCGTTTATGTGTGAAAATGGTTTATGACATTACCCTCCATGTGCACTGTTTCCTGTAAGCTAAGTGGGAGTCCTCCAACTGCATTGCTGCCTGTGGGGGGTGCTGCTTCAATATTGTGCCTTCCATTACTAAGGAGAGGCTAGAGTCCTACAGAACTTGTCTGTCCCCTCACTATTGAAAATGTGATAGTGAAACAACGGCCTCCACTGGCAGGACTATAGGTGGAGGACTCCCACTCAGCTTAGAAGAGGACAGCGTTCTATGAGTCTCCTACTCAAAACCAGGTCACCTGGCAGCAGTTGGTAGTACAGTATTGGTAGTACAGTATTCTGCCTGCAAAAACAACCCCCATGAAATCTGAACCACATATTAATTTTAGTTGTTGCAGGGAAACTCTTGCAACAGCTGCTGATACAGATAGTGTTGAAGGTGATCAGGATCAGCCCCTGTTTAGGGAGGGTGGAGTGGGGAGGAGAATATGTGATGACATCATTTTATGCATATATGGAGTTTTAGAGTCACTGGCATGAATATCCTGAACGTATTGTCTAACCTCTAGGCTACCAGCGCCAGTTGACTTACAAGAGACAAGATGGATCATACAGTGCCTTTGGTGAGAGAGACTCCTCTGGAAGCATGTGGTAAGACAGGGGCTTTTTTAAGTGACATGTTATGAGGCTGCAGGAGGGAGAAGGAAGATACTGGGAACTGGGGGCTCAAGGGTGTACCTTTAAGACTGCATTTCTTCACATGAAAGTCTTAGTGGCTCCTATTGGGAGGTTGTTGGTGGCAACTGTGATACTGAAATGCAAGAAAATGTGGAATAAGTGTGAGGGCTGCTTAGCATGTGGTAAAACCAGAGATCAGTCAGGATTCAGTAGGAAGGGAGAATGGATGGACTTGTGGCCTTATAGGGGTAGTTATACAGGGTCCCTTTTACAAACACTGGAAAATATTTCCATTTTTGTAGCACTGGTGTGTGCCTAGCGGTAATTGGGCAGTGCTGTGCACTGCCTGGTTACAGCTGGGTTAGCACAGGAGCCCTTACCACCACCTCAATGGGTGGCGGTAAGTGCTACCCCCTCCTGAAATTGGCCGCATTTGCTGTGTGGCCATTTCTTTACGAAAAGGTAAACTTGCCTTTTACCTGCTCCAGTAAAAGGGGGCCTCGGTGCGTGTCAAAAATATGCGGTGATGCCAGCACAGGCCCCCCCCTTTTGCCGCAGCTTCGTAAAAGGACCCCTAAGGTCCTTAGTGGCCCTAACGTTTAATAGCTCGTAACCTTGGGGTCATCTTCGACTCCTCCCTCTCCTTCTCTACACATATTCAGCAGACTGCTAAAACCTGTCGTTTCTTTCTCTATATCATCACCAAAATTCGCCCTTTCCTTTCTGAGCACACTACCAGAACCCTCATCCACACTCTTATCACCTCTCGCTTAGACTATTGCAACTTGCTTCTCACAGGTCTCCCACTTAACCATCTCTCTCCTCTTCAATCTGTTCAAAATTCTGCTGCACGACTAATATTCCGCCTGTGTCACTATGCTCATATTAGCCCTCTCCTCAAGTCACTTCACTGGCTTCCTATCCGTTTCTGCATACAGTTCAAACTCCTCTTATTGACTTATAAGTGCATTCACTCTGCAGCTCCTCAGTACCTCTCCATTCTCATCTCTCCCTACATTCCTCCCCGGGAACTCCGTTCACTGGGTAAATCTCTCTTATCTGCACCCTTCTCCTCCACCACTAACTCCAGACTCTGTTCCTTTTATCTCACTGCACCATATGCCTGAAATAGACTTCCTGAGCCAGTACGTCAAGCTCCATCTCTGGCTGTCTTCAAATCTAAGCTAAAAGCCCACCTTTTTGATGCTGCTTTTAACTCCTAACCCTTATTCACTTGTTCAGAACCCTTATTTTATCATCCTCACTTTAATATTTCCTTATCTCTTGTTTGTCCTGTTTGTCTGTCCTAATTGTCCTGCTCTGTTGAGCAGGGACTGTCTCTTCATGTTCAGGTGTACAGCACTTCGTACGTCCAGTAGCGCTATAGAAATGATGATGAGTAGTAGTAGTAGTATTCGCTTCTTTAGGGCTAGATTCTATATTTGGCACCTAAAAAATCGGTGCCAAAAAAAGTGCTATTCTATTAGCTGCGCTTGAGGTTAGGTGCGATTTTATAGAATAGCGCTTGAATTGCACCTAACTTTAGGCGCAGACATTTGCACCAACTGAAATGTGGTGCAAATGTTGTTCTATAGCACACGTTAATTTTAGGAACGCCCCTGTTCTGCCCATGGCCCTCCCATTTCTGCACCTCCTTTTTCAGATCACGCATAAATTTAAAATTTATGCACATAAATGCCAATTAAATCTAATTAGTGCCAATAGCTTGTTAAAAGGCCAATTATTGGCACTAATTAGCTCAATATTCAATTAAACTGCGCTCACAGGTTGGGCATGTGCCTAAATTTGCATGCACAACTTTTGGCAACATTTATAGTTAGTGGGTTAATGTGTGTTAAAGGGCAATAATGCTCGTTATATTACTGTAATGCATGTTAATATTGGCTTCCACAGGCTACATAGTAATGAGATGCAAAGCATGCAATTTATACAAAACAGCTCATTACTATAGAAATCAAATAACTCAGCTTACGGTGAACATTGCAAGCTGTGTTATTCCTGGAAAATCGTAGGAGTATTGGGCCACAAAGCCATGGCCTGATGGTCCCGGGCCACTTTCTAAAGACAACCCCTCCCCCCTTTTGCTTCCCTCATCCCAGAATTCTCCTTTTCTCTTTCCAACTGTTCCCCACCCCCTAGCCTCACTCCATAGTCGTCCTGGGCCTACCTGGAAAATCCAGGGGAGGCAGTGTATTGGGGTAAGCATAGGACTGATCTCCAGTTGCTCTTGCCGTTCTGTTGCCAGGTACAAATGGCATTGGTAACCTCATGGTAGTCTCATGGTACTACTGTTAGGAGTCAACCTGTCATATAGGGGGGCCCCTGGGGGGTAGCAAAAGGGAGGGACTTTGGGCTTGGGGAAATACTTTAGGAAGTGGCCTGGGAATATCAAGCTGCGGATTTACACCCCAGTGCTCCAGGGATAGAAAAGTAACGATTGCAAGGTTGATCATGAGCAGTGTTATTCTTATATCATGTAGTACTGAGATGCAGGTTAGTCACTCCCGTGGGAAGTTAAGTTGTGGTGAAAGCCTGACTCTTACTTCCTTAAATTCCATTTCTGTGTGAGGCAGCAAACAAACTGTTAAAAAAATAATACAAAGAAAGGGCAGTCACCCCAAAAAGGGAAGAATGCCAGTCGGGCATTCTGCAGGTGTAGACTGGGAAGAGCAGAGACAGAGTTACCATGTACATGCATACCATCATAAAATACGAAGGTGATTTAATAACCTCATTCAAGCAAAACTACAAATATCACAGCATTGCAGTACAAATCATACTCACTTTATGTGACGGGGTGTACTGCTAAGGATTTACAGCCTGTCTTACTGACACAGGCTACTTAATAATTACTTTGGATTCTTTTGGATTCGTGTTAGGTAAATGAGACCTTTATTACAGGTGCTAAAATCTACAATGATTAAGATATATACAATGGTTAAGACATATACAATGATTAGCTATATACACACAATGATTAGCTATATAACTAAAAAAGAAACAATACCTAAATCATTACATCACTGGTCTTTACATCTAAGCAATGCTGAGTTCCTAGACCAGGAAAAGAAGCAATAATACACTATATACAATCATCACTGGTCCTTACATCATCCAAGCTCTTATCGTCAGCTGGGGGGGCCCTGTTCACAGCGAAAGCCAGGAGTTTCTTTGACCAGGAAACATGGTTCTCTGCGCAGTTCGTACGTTAGTCACAGATGAGCTCCCAATTTCACTGAAAGAAACTCCCCTTTTTATAAGGCTTAGAACTCATGTTCGGAGCTAAGGAAAATTACAAGAATGTACATGAGGATGCAGTCACATGCTTCCGGCCCAAGTAAACAAACCACTGGCCAGGTGGCTCATCTCCTGAACTCTGAGCATATCCTGTTTCCCTCCTGCACAAACTAAATTGATCAGAGACATGCCTTATCTTCCACATTCCAACTTGTTTTTGTAGTTACAAGAAAAGTTACTTTCGGTCAAAGACAGAAGATTTCAGAGTGTATTATTGGACAAAGCAGGGTTGAAAAGCAATCCTTTCCATCTTCCATTACATGGGGTAGTACTCAAGGACCAGGGCAACTCCTTCTGAGAGGAGAGTAACTCTATCCTGGCCTTGGAAAATAGTTCTCTTATGTTCTTGTTATTGAGAAGAATTCCTCAGATTGACATCTGTTTTTACCTCTGACTGACCCCTGATGCAGGTGATAGCCGAAACACGGACCATGTCGGGGTTTGAATAAATATTGCTTCCTTTTGACCTCAGAGTTCACTGTGTGCTTTCATCTGTGGCCTTATTCACTTCCTTTACCTGACTTACACCCAGAAGCACTAACTCCACGGAAAAAGCCCTTCCCTTAATGATTCGGGAAAAAAAACGGGCATGCATGAAGGAAATCGCATGCAAATGACCTGCTCACTGTTAGCTCATTTGCATGCGATTTCCTTCCTGAGGAGGGGGGAAGCCAGTCGGCCAGCTGAGCATGTGCAGAGCAGCCAAGCGTTATGCATGGCTGCTCTGCACATGCCAATGATGGCTTCATGCACGCAGACAAGCTGCGTGTATAATAGCGGTCTACAACCTCCAATAAATTGCTGTCTTTTGCATTGTGCAGCAGAGGGAGCGAGCGGGACCCTGGAAAGAGAGAGAACTAAACAATCCGATGGAGACCCAGGTCTCTCAGCCAATCACAGCGCATTTAGCTGACACCAGTGACAGCTAAATGCACTGTGATTGGCAGGCACTGTCACTGCTGTTAACTAAACACGCTGTGATTGGCTGAGAGAGATCTGGGTCTCCCTCAGATCTTTGCAGTCCTCTCCCTTTCCAGGGTCCCACTGTCTCTCCCTCTGCTGCGCAATGCCAAAGACGGCTTCATACACACAGACAAGCTGTGTGTATAATAGCTGTCTACAGCCTCCAATAAATTGTCACAGAAGTGCCTGTTATGCTTCTTGCAACAGCTCACAGCAACCCCAGCCAGGCATTAACGAGAGGTGCAGACCTCCTGTTAGGTTTTCAACGATAAAGGTAGGGACTGCTTTTGTGCATGGGGTCGGGAAAACGGCTATGCATCTGCCTTACATGCACATTATAATATTAATTAGCTCATTATAATACCTTTTAGATCATTTGCATTCTGTGTTCCTTAGCTGCTACCGTGACAGGAAAATGGCTTGGAGAACCCTTTTGTGCATGTCTTGTTTTACTACTTGCTCGCTAGATTGGCTAGAACTGGTTTAAAAACCACGTTGCTGGCTCGTTAGCTTCATATTTAAGGGCCAGATGCACTAAACCTGACATTACAAAATTTGCTTGCTGGTGTTTTTATTTGTTCATTTTAAATGTAGACTTTTTAAAACTGAAAGCAGGTTTTGTCTCTGCCACTGAACATGGTGCCAGTTCTGATGCTCTTTTTTGTTCATAGCCAAAATTTAATTTAATTTAATTCTGGCATTTATTATCCATTTAACCATCAAGTTCAAAATGGGAGGACAATCAAACCTTATAAACAGGTACTTTCTCAGTTCCTAGAAGGCTCCACAATCTCAGTTTTTTTACCTGAGGCAATTAAGTGTTAAGTGACTTGCCCAGGGTCACAAGGAGCTGTAGTGGGAACTGAACCCGGGACACTGGGATCAAAGCCCTGCTGCACTAACCATTAGGCCACTCCTTCACTCCACTGGCTTGATCCTGAATGTCTTTCTTTTAGGATACATCAACAGTAATTAAGGGGTCCTTTTAAAAAGGCGCGCTAGCGTTTTTAGCACATGCTAAAACTACTACTACTTATCATTTCTATAGCGTTACTAGATGTACACAGCGCTGTACACTTGAACATGAAGAGACAGTCCCTGCTTGTCAGAGCTTACAATCTAATTATGACAGACAAACAGGACAAATAAGAGATAAGGGAATCACTAAGGTGGGGATGATAAAATAAGGGTACTGAACAAGTGAGTAACTTAGGTTATGAGTTAAAAGCAGCATCAAAAAGGTGGGCTTTTAGCATAGATTTGAAGACGGCCAGAGATGGAGCTTGACGTACCGGCTCAGGAAGTCTATTCCAGGCATATGGTGCAGCAAGATAAAAGGAACGGAGTCTGGAGTTAGCGGTGGAGGAAAAGGGTGCAGATATGAGAGATTTACCCAGTGAATCTCTCTTGCATGCATGCATGCACTAAACACTAAAGATGCCCATGTATTCCTATGGGTATCTCTAGCATTTAGCACGTAGTAAAAACACTACCGCACCTTTGTAAAAGACCCCCTAATTGCATCACTGCTGTAGCAATCTTTTGGTGATTGATATATTAAGGGATTTTTATGTAGCTTGTGGTGAAGGAAGGAGAGGGGGGGGGGCTGCTCCAATTATTTTTTTTGTAATGATGGTTTAGTAAGATTTAATTGACACAATTATTACGTTTCTCAATTTTTTTAAAATACTGCACCATTTACTGGAGGATACAGTTTTGATTCAGATCCTGGTTATGGATGTAGGTTTTTTTTTTTGTAATGATTGGTTTTAATTTAAAAAAAAAAAAAAGTCTTAAGGCTATGCTTTGCCTGACATTTCTAAATCATTTTCAGACTTAATGCTTCCTTTTATTAAAGGTTTGGCATATTTAAATCCCTAACCAAGGAATATTGTTTGTGACAGGTCATTCATTACTCAGTGCTTTAAAAATTCTTTGTCAGGGGGTGGTTCTCAGACCCTCCCATTCCCAACAGAAAGATTGAACTAAAAAGATTTAAACCCAAACTCTGTAGCAAAACCTTTGGAGGATTGGCAAAGTAGTCAGAGTTCATGCCACCTGGAATTCCAGGGTTTCAGGATTTTTTTTTTCTTCTATGTGGGTCTTCACTATAGAGCTTATGCAGCTGTTGTATTTAGTTGCTGGATAAAATATAGGAGTTCTTTTTTTTTTTTAACTAGATTATAGTTGATAGGTTCAAGGATGCACAGCTGGTTTGTTTTACTTAGGTCCTCATTTCTCCTACCTTTCTATCCCTCACTCCCCAAACAGAGTATCCTTCAGTTTTTAATATTATTGTTGAACCTACACCTCGCAAATCTGTGGCCTTGAAATGGTACAAATTGATCAAATTAGAAGGATATCTCCAATTATCATAGCAGAGCTCAATCTATTGAGGTAATAGACAGAGCTTGAAAAAGGAAAGGTTTGTTTGGCAAATGCAGACAAAACCAACCAAATCCAAATTTAAAGACAATACCATTAAGCTGTTTAACTCATTCCTGTGCTGAAGTTCCTATTCCTTGTTTCTACTTTAATGCCAGTTCTGTCTGAAACAAGATTACTCTAACAAATGATTTAATTGAAGATTTGTAGGTGGGATTGGCATTTATTATAATAACTTAGGAGGAGGTAATACTCAACCCATGGCAGTAAGCAGGGCTGACCTAACCCCAGATATTCAATTCCCGGGCAAGCACAGCTTCCAGTATTGAATATCCGGGTATCTATACTGACCCAGAGGTTAAGCAGGCGCCAGCTGATATTCAGACCAGTCCCTGGGTAACATGGTGCATAAAGTTAGGACAGCCTTTTTTCTGTCCTAACATTTTGTGCTTACTTAGCCAGATGATCATAGACTGAATACCGCTGCTAACCAGCTAAAGGGGTCTTTTACTAAGCTGCAGTAGCATTTTTAGCTCGTGGTAGAAATCAGCAGGTGGCAAACGCCGAAACATCCATAGGAATATAATAGGCATCTCGGCATTTACTGCCAACTGATTTCTACTGCGAGCTAAAAATGTTACCACGGTGTTCGGGATCGGAGGGGAGGCGGCGTGCTGGCCCAGGGGGGTGTTTGCCCTAGATCTGGTTTTGTCTCTTGGTGGCCTTCCTGGATTTTCAATGCCTGGTCATGTCTGGGCACTGGCATTGAATATCTAGGTCTGACTGGATATATGCTGGCCGCTAGAAGACAACTGAAACTGAGATTCGACCAAAACTGAACCAGCAGCCAAAATTTGCAGTTGTTTCAGCTGAAAATGAATCCCCTCTCCCTTCCCCGTGATCACTTTCGGTGACCCTCACCCACACTGCCTCACGATCGCTCTCATTGCTGCTGCCACCTCCCTGCCCCCTCATGATCATTCTCGATGCCCCCCTCCCACTCTCCACCCAGAGGCCCTCCCTGGGCCTACCTTTAAACCTCCTGGTAACAGCATAAGCAGACCAACTTTAACTGTTTCCAGTATTCAAAGTGGCCGTCAAGACCTCTCATGGCAGTCTCCCTAGGCTGCTGTGGAAAGTCCTGGTACCCATTTTGGCTGAGGAACCAGCGATTGCAAGAATGACTGTGGATTGCTCTTGCCCTGAAGACCCACCAACAGGTTTAAAGGTAGGCCCAAGGAGGGCCTTACAGTGGGTGGGTGGGAGTGGTGTAGTTGGGAGTAGCATGGGGCGGGAGAGAGGCACAGGGTGGAGAGTGATCGCTGGAGGGGGGTTCAGTTTCAGCCAAAAATACACTTGCATTTTCAGCCAATACCCGGATTTTGGCTCTGTTTTGCTGTAAAAAACCAGAATCAAAATTCAGTCAGGCTGTACTGGCCACCAACACTTAGGTGGGCCCTGGCTTCTATTCAACTAGGATCTGTACAAGGAGATCTGTCGGACTTCCCCCCCCCCCCCCCCCCCAAAATCCGATCCGCCTCCTGACACCCCCCTTCCCTACAGTATTGGGCCCCAGCCGTGACCTCAGACTGTGGGTTTAGGATAAGTGACTTGGGTGGTAGCTTAGTTGAACTGTGGCCAGCCTCTTTAAGTTGCAGCCCAGGACTCCTGGAATAGAAGAATGACCCCAGGCACATTATGGAAGTCGCATAGTAGTGAGGTATTTTGCATGCATTTGCATGTTTTGTATCTTATTACTATGTAGTCTATGGTGGTATGGCACCAAAACTTGTGTTGGAGCCCTTTAACGTGCCTTAAAGGGTGAATAATGTGTGATATAACTGTAACACAGCTTGATAACTCTCCCCCACCCTTTTCTCTCTTATGACCCAAAGATGTCCTTTCTCACTGATTACATCAGAGAGTTTTAAGGTCCCTCTGCCCCTCTGTTTTGCTTCCTCTCTGCTTGCAGGTGGACCTAATGAGTAGCTGCAAGCCAAGGACAGTCTGAGCTGATCCTGTTCTTGTAAACCTCTGTTCTTTCAAGAATTTTTATTGGGGGAAAAAAGCCACAAGAAATGCCAGAATGACTAGGGAGGGAAAGTAAAACATTGGTGAATGCAAGTACTTCCCATGGCTTGAAGATGATAGGCAGCTCTGATTTTAGTTTGTATTCCTATCACATGTTTAGGTTGCTAAAAACATTTGGGAGGGATGTGCTCCCTTGTGGCTAAATATTTAGAGGCCATCTTTCAAGGCTGCCATGGCTTGCAGGAAACTTTACATCTTGGAGCAGCCAGCTGTGTGGAACTATGAACACACCCATCCCCCAGGCATTTATTCTAAGGGCCTCCCCGATAGGGAGCTCTTAGTACTATGACTGGGATGAGAGGGAAGCAGTCAAGCCCAGTGGGATGGGGGATAAATCTGACAGAAATGCAGTCGGTCACTTAATTTCACAGCTCATAGAGTTCTTTGGACACCAACTAAACTAAAGATATTTTATCATTTGGCACACTCGATCGTATTCTGTTCAGATGCCCTATTGTATATGCCTTCTGGACTCAAATATGGTATATACAGGAATTATATTTAATAACTTCACAGTTAATTCATCATTTACTGAAGATATTTGACTAATTTCTATTCTAACTGCCATTGCACTGCAAAATGTGTTACGTTTTTAGAAAAGTACTTTGGAACTGAATGTACATTTTTGGTGGCAATTTGTATGTTCTATATATAAATATGAAGCTAACATGGCTCAAAATTTAACAAAAGCTCACATTAAATGTATATGGGCCCCTATAAAATCTTTTGTAGACATTGACCACTAATGTTGATGATATTAATTATTTTTTTATATTTATATTTTTATTTGTTATATTGTGGGAGAGTGTGGGTAGTTGTGTTCTTTTCCATTTATGTGAATCTCTTTGGTGTAACACCATAATTTGAAGTATATTTCATTCCTATTCCAACTATATTTAGATTTAATTTTTCTTTGAAATATGTAATGCTAATTCATTACAATTATTAATAAAATATTTAAACAAAAGAAGTGCAGGAGGCCATGGATTCTTAAGAGACATGCATGCCAGATTTTTGCTTTTAGCTCCTGTGTACATTGATTAGGGCATTGGGACAAGAAAACCTATGGTAGGTTTTGCTTGGACTCCCTTCTACTGGAAGAGATGCTCTTCAAGGTTCAATGCACCATTCTGTTGGAATTTGGGAGTTTTAAATCTGTGATTCAGAACCTAGACACCCACCACAGGAGGCAATGGTGCACCTCTTTCTATACCAGTTATATGGGATCTTGAAAATGTATTTCCTAGATCAATAGCTGTTACATTCCATGCACACAGTAATAGTTTTGAGTGTTTTCCCTTTAAAAAACTTTTTAGGGGGAAATGCAGATATTATAGGTTAAGGTGATATATAAAAACCACTAGGCCCATCGGTTTCATCATCCACAATTTAGTCAAAATACTTCCTTGTAAGGGAATTTTTTTTTTTTTTTTGGGGGGGGGGGGGGTGAGGGTCTTCTAGAGTTCTGAAATTCACATCCATCCCCCCTATATAAAAACACAACAGAAAATACATGTGGGAAGTTTTTGTCCCACATTTCAGGCCTTGCTTATAGATTCTGTGCATGTTGATGACCTTTGATCCTCTGCAAAACCTACTGGGAAAGCCACTATGGGAGCATGTGGTCCCCTATAGAATGTAATGGAGTTTGAAGCCCTGAAGAGAGATCTGAGTGGAAGTTTTCTAGGTATGACCCTAGTTTGGAGAGCATGTAATTCTTTGCTTTAACAGTGTATATCAGGTTGGAGTTTGGGGGGGGGGGGGGGGGAGGGAAAGTTCAAGTGAGTAAAGGTGAGATGTCAGTCACTCTGAGACTAAACCACCCAAGGTTCCTGCAGCTCCTGATGATATTCAGCCATTCTGGATTCAGATTGGACTGGGCACCTTTTCTGTCTGAGAAATTGTTCTCTCTCTCCTATCAGGCTGACTGCATTTGTCTTAAAGTCCTTTGCGCAGTCTCGCAGATTCATCTTCATCGATCCTAAGGAACTGAGTGCAGCAAAAGACTGGATCATCCAGCACCAGAAACAAGACGGTTCTTTTCCTGCCATGGGGAGGATTCTAAATAAAGACATTCAGGTGGGCAGTGGTACCTTGTTATTGCCTTTTTACCTATACTGCTCTCTTACCTGTGTCTCTCATTAATTTCTTCCTAGAACATTGCAGACTGTACCTCCATCTGGTCTATACAGGGGGAAAAAACTTCCCTTTCCTCACTTGCAGAGCTGCTTACTGCTATCATTCACTATATTTCTGTCCTTCCACTGACTTTATAACTATTCTTTTGCCTTGTGTGTGTTTTGTACTGAAATTGACTGTTCAGTAAGGGTGCTTATTTCAAGAACTGTGTTTGAAACTGTTCCTACTGCAGAGTTGGCTGAGGTTTAATTTAATTAATGTGGCTCCCATTGTACCTGGTGCCTAGTAGAGTCTGTCCCCCAGATATTCAAAACTATTTACTGGCCAGGATCAGCACCTGGCCAATTAAGTGATACTTAGCTGGCTATCTGGTGATATTCAGAGGGAGATAGCCAGCTGTCTCCTGCTGAATATCACCCCAGTAAGTGCCTAACAGATAGCTAGTTATATTGTGCAATGTAACCGGCTTTTCAGTGCATCGCCACCAAAATAGCAGGAATATCTTTAGCTAGTTTAAACATAACCAGCCAAAAATAAAACTGATATTCAATGCCAGTCAACAGAAAAATGTCTGGCATTGGGCTCAGTGCTGACTGTGAGAGGCAGCCTGGCTACCTCTTGCAGTTTAAATATCGGCCCTTGTATCTTTCAGGGAGAAACTGCTTCCTGGAGTTTGGAATTCCTGAGAAGCACTACAAGTCTGAAAGCTACGCTTTCCTCCACGACCCTCCAGACCGGTCAAGACGCATGGGTTATGTCCTCCTACCAGCAGAGGGAGACTGAGAAACACTGAGCTTTTGAATACTGTATATATAACCTGTGCAGTACATCCACTAGCCAGTATTTTCTCAGTCTCAGCAGAGGTAGATGGACAGCCTGTGCAGTCTTCAATAGTCTGGTGAGGTAGTTTGATTATTCAGTTAAGGGGTTTCTTCTCTTATTGCCTAAGTTATTAGTCTGGACTATTCCCTGTACGTGGTACAAAAAAAAAAAAAAAAAAAGTGCTTCGGGGCCCTGGGTCCGGTGGGGCCCAGTTTTTCCCCCTGGGGTGTTACACCTGTTTTCAGGTCCCTCCCCCTGTGCTGCTCTCCTTGGAGACTCTGGCAGCTTTGTGCCTCGGCTGCTTTCTAAGATTGTAGCCTTGAGAGCCCCCCACTTTTCAGCTGCCAGAAAGAAAGAAAGAAAGAAATTGGGTGATATCTCTTTAAGAGCCATTTGAGGCTTTATGTAGATAGGAACGGACGGCAGGTTCGTTTCCTATTGCTAGCGAGAGAGAGCAGAGCGGGTAATTGTTGTGGGGAAGCTGTGAGAGACAGTGTGTGCGCCGCTCAGCACAGCGTGTGGTGTGCTTCGAGGTCATGGCAGGCAAACTTCTCCGCTGTTGCGCGTGCTCGCGCCGAGGCATAGAAGCGCCGGGAGGTCAGTGCCAGTTGTGCGGCGAACCGAAGCAGGCCTCGCCGATGGCGGCACCCCCGGTGTTGATTGCGGAGGCCCCAGCTAGTTCGGGGGTGTCGGGGGCAGCAGGGGCACCGGCAGGGACGGTTTCATCAAATTTAGTTTTGGCGGGAACGGCCGCCATTTTGGATTCCGCGCGTCCCGCGGAATCAGCTGTTTTTGGCCCTGCTGCTCCCGGATCGGCTCCGAAGGTGGCGCCTGAGGGTACAGGAGGCGTTGGTTTTCCTCCGGATTTCGTTTGGACCCTTTTTCAAGCCTGGAAGGCGGGTCCCCCACCTTTAGGGGAGGGGACTAGTGCAGCGCTGGCGAAGAGGCCTCGGTTTGAGTGGGATGATGAGGAGGGATTCTCCCCTGTAGGATCCGAAGGTGCTTTGAGTGATATTGGGGATCCTGAGGGGCTTGAGGGTCCTCAGGATCCGGAGTTGGTGGTCCCTGGGGAGGATCCCTCTGTAGTGCGGATTTTTCACAGGGAGGAGCTTGCGGAGCTCATTGAGCAGATTTCTTCCACCCTTAAGTTCGAACAGCCAGAGGCGGTTTTGGGGGAGGCTAGACAGGTGGATCCCTTGGTTAAGGGGATTCAGCGGCAGGCTAGGTCCTTTCCCATGAATAAGGACATCCGGGATATGGTGTTTCAAGAGTGGCATTCGCCGGATTCTCCCTGTAAAGTGTCTAAAGCTATGTCTAGACTGTACCCGCTCCCACAGGAAGATAGAGATTCCTTTAGGGCTCCCACAGTGGATGCGGTGGTGACAGCAGTGACAAAAGCCACGGCTATACCGGTGGACGTGGGGACTGCTCTCCGGGATCCCCAGGATAGGAGGCTTGAGTCCTTCCTCAAGCGGAGTTTTGATTTGTCGGCCCTGGCCCTGCAGGCCTCGATTTGTGGGGGGCTAGTTGCGCGGGCGTGTTTCCGATGGGCCGAGAAGCTGCTTGATGATTCGGTGGAGGTTGGGACCTCCGGGGTACAGGAATTAGCCAAATTGGAAATGGGATCGTCCTTTTTGTCTGATGCGCTTTATGATTTGCTCCGTGCCTCGGCCAAGAATATGGCTATGCTGGTGGGGGCACGTAGGGCACTGTGTTTGCGAGGTTGGGTCGCGGACGCGGCCTCCAAAGCTAAGCTTTGTTCGCTTCCGTTTAAGGGGTCCATGCTTTTTGGTGAGGATTTGGATAAGTTGGTGCGTGGACTCAGCGATGCCAAGGCCCCTCGGCTTCCGGATTTTCGTCCGAAGGCGGCTTCCAGGGGTACTTCCTCCCGAGGCAGGTTTAAGGAGGCTCGCCGGTATAGGCCCGGGAGGGCTAGTGGAGCCTTTAGAGGTCGGTTCTTCCAGCGAACACAGTCCTTTCGTGGGAATCGGCGCGGAGGGCGTGATTTTTCCGCGGGAGGACAGGTTTTGGGGCGTAATTCGCAATTGAAGGTGTGCGGGTCCAGGCTCTGGTTCGGGTAGGGGCTCGGCTGAGTCTGTTTTACCAGGACTGGGCCCAAATCACATCGGATCAGTGAGTTCTCGAAGTGGTGCGAGACGGATACGCTCTGGAGTTCGACGGCTCGCCTCCCGAAAGGTTTCTGGAGTCCCCTTGTCATTCGAGGCTCAAGCGGGCAGCAGTGCGAGACACTTTGGCTCGTCTGATCAGTCTGGGGGCGGTGGTACCTGTTCCCGCCGCTCAGCGCCGCTTGGGCTGCTATTCAATCTATTTTGTAGTCCCAAAGAAGGAGGACGCCTTTCGGCCTATCTTAGATCTGAAGGCAGTCAATGCGGCTCTCAGAGTCCCCTCTTTTCGCATGGAGACATTGAGGTCGGTCATTGTCGCGGTGCAGGAAGGGGAGTTTCTCACGTCTTTGGATCTGACGGAGGCTTATCTGCACATCCCCATTCGGGCCGCTCATCAGCGATTTCTGCGCTTTGCGGTTTTGGGGAAGCATTTTCAGTTTTGTGCTCTGCCTTTCGGTTTAGCAACGGCTCCTCGAACTTTTTCCAAGATCATGGTGGTAGTGGCGGCGGCCTTGCGGAAGCAGGGTATTCTGGTGCACCCGTACCTGGACGATTGGTTGATTCGGGCCAAGTCCCAGTCGGAGAGCGAGGTGTCTACGGCTCGAGTGGTGCAGTTTCTTCAGTCTCTGGGCTGGGTAGTGAACTTCGGCAAGAGTCACCTGGTGCCGTCGCAGTCGCTGGAGTACCTGGGGGTTCTGTTCGATACCAGGAACGGTCGGGTCTTCCTGCCGGGCCCCCGGATTCGCAAGTTGCAGGGTCAGATTCGTCTCTTTCTGTCGGAGGCGGCTCCGACGGCCCGGGAGTATCTGCAAGTCCTGGGGTTAATGGCGGCCACCATAGAGGTAGTTCTGTGGGCCCGGGCGCATATGCGGCAGTTGCAGTCGGCTCTTCTCAGTCGGTGGGCGCCTCTGTCGCAGGAGTTGGATGTACGCCTCCAGCTGCCGGTAACCCCACGCCTCAGTCTCCAGTGGTGGCTAGATCCAGGCAATCTGGAAAAGGGAATGCCGTTGGAGGCTCCGCAGTGGGTGGTTCTCGTCACAGACGCCAGTCTTCAGGGCTGGGGAGCTCATTGTCTCGGTCAGGTAGCTCAAGGACGCTGGTCTCAGGTAGAAGCTCAGTGGTCCATCAATCGTTTGGAAACCCGGGCCATTCGGCTAGCGCTTCAGGCGTTTCAGAGTGTGCTGGTGCGGAAGGCAGTCAGGGTGTTTTGCGACAACGCCACCGCCGTGGCTTATGTCAACCGTCAAGGGGGCACAAAGAGTCAGGCGGTCGCGGAGGAGGCGGTGCTGTTGTGTCAATGGGCGGAGGTTCATCTTCTAGCGCTCTCTGCGGCGCATGTGGCTGGAGTAGACAACGTGGAGGCAGATTACCTAAGCAGACATGCTCTAGACCCCGGGGAGTGGTCGCTTCATCGGTCGGTGTTCAATCGCATTGTGGCGATCTGGGGACTTCCCGTGATGGATCTCATGGCAACGGCCCGCAATACTCAGGTTCAGAGGTTTTTCAGTCGCCGGAGGGATCCTCGAGCGGAAGGCATAGCTGCGCTTCTAATGCCGTGGCCGCAGGAGTTGCTGTATGTGTTTCCTCCATGGCCGTTGGTCGGTCGAGTGATTCAGCGCATCGCTCGGCACCCCGGACAAGTGATTTTGTTAGCCCCGAATTGGCCACGTCGGCCGTGGTACGGAGATCTGGTGCGGTTGGCGATAGCGGATCCTCTGCCGTTGTCAGATTCAGGGGTGTTGTGTCAGGGACCGATAGTTATGCCAGATCCGGATCGGTTCTCGCTTACGGCCTGGCTCTTGAGAGGCACAGGTTAAGGAAGAAAGGTTTTTCGTCCAGAGTGATTGATACAATGTTGAGTTCGCGTAGGCAGTCCACTTCGCTGGCGTATGTCCGGGTCTGGAGAGTCTTTGAGCATTGGTGTGCAGGTAGGCAGGTTCTTCCCTTTCGGGCGTCGGTGACAGATGTCTTGGAGTTTTTACAGGATGGTATGGACAGGGGTTTGGCCTTGTCCTCTTTGAAGGTGCAGGTGGCGGCTTTGTCGTGTTTCCGTGGGAAGCTCCAGGGAAAGTCGTTAGCTTCTAGTCCTGATGTGGTTCGATTTTTGAAGGGTGTTAAGTTACTGCGCCCGCCCCGGCGGCGGATGGTGCCTCCGTGGGATTTGAATCTCGTTTTGGAGGCTTTGGTGAGGCCGCCGTTTGAGCCCTTGGTTTCTGTTTCAGATAAGGATCTGTCCCTAAAGACGGTGTTCTTGGTGGCTATTACTTCAGCTCGGCGAGTGTCAGAACTTCAGGCTTTGTCTTGTAGAGAGCCCTTTCTGTCTTTTTCCAAGGAGAAGGTTTCGTTGCGCCCGGTGCCGTCCTTTGTGCCCAAGGTGGTTTCAGAATTTCATGTGAATCAAGTGATTTCCTTGCCAGTTTTGGGTGACTTGGCGGGGGATGCAGAGCAGCGTCGACTGGCCAAGTTAGATGTGCGAAGAGTCTTGCGCTGTTACGTTTCCAGAACTCGACACTATAGGCTTTCTGATTGTTTGTTCGTTCTCCATGGTGGTGCAAGGAAGGGCGCGGCAGCTTCCAAAGCTACGATAGCTAGATGGTTGAAGGAGTCAATTGCTTCGGCGTATTTGCTGAAGGGCCGCATGGTCCCTAAGGAATTTTCGGCTCATTCTACCAGGGGAATGGCGACCTCCTGGGCGGAGAGTAGTATGATTCCTCCGTTAGATATTTGTCGAGCGGCGGTTTGGTCGTCATTGCATTCCTTTGTTAAACATTACAGGATTGATGTGCATGCCAAGGATGAGGCAGGTTTTGGGGCTGCAGTGTTGACCTCTGGCCTACGTGGATCCCGCCCTTAGGATCTTACTGCTTGGGTACGTCTCATGCGTCTTGACCGGTCTGGAGGGTCGTGGAGGAAGGTGAAATTAGATCTTACCTGCTAATTTTCTTTCCTCTACACCCTCCAGACCGGTCAAGGCCCGCCCTGTCTGTACTGTAGGCCAGGAGGTCGGTTTGTCTGTTGTTCTATCTTGGCAGCTGTTGAGTGTGGTTTCTATGGTTTCAGACTTTGTTTTTATAAGTCTGGTCAGGTGTGACCGTGTTTGTTAGTCCACCTGTGGAAGCACACACAATACAAAGGACACAATGAAAGATATGAAGAAAGTGTCCAGTTGACAGTGACCACGTACGGGGTTGTTAGTTCTAGTTGATGTTTTTGTTTTCTCTGCTTTGTCAGGGTTATACTGGCTAGTGGATGTACTGCACAGGTTATATATACAGTATTCAAAAGCTCAGTGTTTCTCAGTCTCCCTCTGCTGGTAGGAGGACATAACCCATGCGTCTTGACCAGTCTGGAGGGTCTAGAGGAAAGAAAATTAGCAGGTAAGATCTAATTTCACCTTTCTGAATTTATATATTTTCAGATATTGATGCTTGGTTTGGTTCATAGATTCTAAACTGTTCTTTTACCTGTGTGTCTCTCCTTAATGTCTTCCTAGAACATTGCTGACTTTACCTCCATCTATCCTATACAGGGATAAAAATAAACCTTCTTTTCCTCTCATTTGCAGAGCTGCTTGCTGCTATAATTTGCTATATTTTCCTCCTGCTGACTTTATAGTCCCTCCCTTTCCAACTCTCTCCCACCCACCCTTAAGCTAGTTCTTCCTATATAGCTTGCCCCATTTGTCTCCAAATATCAGCTATGAAAGATGAAATCAACAAACCAAAGAAGGAATTGGCAACAATTAAGGAAACATCCAGGACTACCCAATTTATCACCAGCACTGCCATAGAGAATAAAGCAACAGAGGAATCTATGCTTCTCAGTAGGCTCAAGTAGATTACATCTTGTGTCACAGAGGCATTCACCCTCCCTACCTTTGCCCCTATGTAATTCCTTTGCTGCGTTGGAGCATCAAAGCAGAAAATTCTTACTGCTAGGAGACTCCATTATAAGAGACATTAACTTAGGAACACAGTTCAAGGGCCCCAACCTAGTGAAATGCCTTCCAGGATCCTCTGCTACCAGAAGTACCAACCAACAGAGAAGTTCAATAAGTGGCTTGAAGCCTGGTGTAAAGAAGAAGGTTTTAGATACATAGGAGGATGGGTCAGTACATGGAAACACAGCAGGTTGTACTGTAATGATGGGCCATGTCTTCTGTGACAGAAAAAAAGGATCATTGGGGAGAATTCAGACAGTATGTTTCTAGATAATAATACTGGAGGGGGGGGGAAATGGAAGCAAGGGAATTCAAAAAGTCACCCCCAGGAAAAACATGATGGTAGTGGGAAAGGTAATGTTAATATGGAAAACCATCTAAACTCAATTACACATGGAAAGCAATGAGCACAAATGCTCGTAGCCTATGTAAAAAGGTTCAAAATTTGCAAGCCCTGATGTTGGAGGAAGACTTAGATATTGTTGCCATTACAGAGACATGGTTCAATGATTCCCATGAATGGGAAGTGATCATACCAGGCTATAATCTTGTTAAGATGGAGGCGTGGCACTGTATGTGAAAAATAACAGCAGAGCGGCAGAAATGTAGGGAACCTGAAGAAAGAAGAAGCTATATGGATTGTCCTAGAAAGAGAAGATGGAATGTGTATCTACACAGGTGTTATCTACAGACCTCCAGCACAAATGGAGAAGCTGGGCAAGGATCTAATTGAAGATATCCATTATCTCAGAATGAAAGGGGAGGTGATGTTGGGAGATTTCAGCTTGCTGGATGTGGATTGGAACATCCCATCAACAGAATCAGAAAGAAGCGGAGAGATCGTGGATGCCTATCAAAGTGCTTTGCTCAGAGAAATGGTGATGGAACCCATGAGGGAAGGGGCAACTCTGGATCTGGTATTTGCAAATGGAGAAGTGTTTCCAGCATCCAGATGATTACTCAACTAAGTAATAGTGATCTTCACATGCTATGATTTGATGTAAGAGCAAAGGCAGAGTGCAGATGCACAAAATTTATTTTGGTAAAATGGGGAAATACCTGAAGAAGGAGCTAACGGCATGGGTAGGCATAGGAAAAGTGGAAGGGCGGTGACCCAAGCTGATAGATGCTATAAATATGGCAACAGATCTTTATACAGGGAAAGAAAACAAAAACGAGAAACAGGAAGCATATCTGGTTCTCTAAACAAGTGGATGAAAAAATAAGGGCAAAAGAGACTGCATTCAAGAAATACAGAAGAATGCAACAAGATAATCATGGAAATATGGCTAGCAAAAGCACTGGCAGAAGAAAAAATGACTGAAGGTGTAAAGAGAGGTGACTAGACATTTTTCAGATACATTGGGGAAATAAGAAAAACTAGAAATGGGCTTGTAAGACTGAAAGATGATGAGAACCGCTATGTGGAGAGTGATGAGGGTAAAGTGAATGTCCTAAACAAATACTTCTTTTCAGTGTTCACAGAAGAAAATCCTGGAGAAGGTCCTCAGTCAGCTGCCAAGGGTATATCTGAGAATGGAGTGGATATTGCACCGCTCACTAAAGAAAACATTTATAAACAACTTGAAAATCTGAAAATGGACAAAGCTATGGGGCTGGATGGAATACATCCCAGAATACTGAAGGAGCTCTGAGAAGTCCTGGTGGGACCTTTTAAGCAGAGGCATAGCTTGGTGGGGCACAAGAGGAGCAGTTGCTCCCCCAAACAAACTTCCAATGAAAACGGTGTCTACATGATTTTATAAACCTGCTCATGCTGGTGCCTATTTTTTTACACTGTCAGCTCCCCCTTTGCCAAAACCTGGCTACTCTTCTGCTCTTAAGGATTTATTTTATAGATCTTTAGAGATAGGAGAGGTTCTGTGGAATTGGAGACAAGCTGTTGTGGTCCCTATTCACTAAAGCGGGGGCAGGGAAGAAGTGGAAAACTACAGGCCAGTAAGCCTCACATCACTGGTAGGAAAAATAATGGAGTCACTGCTGAAGGAAAAAATAGTTAACTTTCTAGAATTCAATGGGTTGCAAGATCCAAGGCAACATGGCTTTACCAACAGAAAATCCTGCCAGACAAATCTGATTGATTTATTTGACTGTGTGACCAAAGAACTGGATAAAGGACATGCGCTAGATGTAGTCTACTTGGTTTTCAGTAAAGCCTTTGATACTGTTCCTCACAGAATACTCATGAATAAGCCGAGAAGGCTGAACTTAGGAACCAAATGGATTGGAAACTGGTTGAACAGGTAACAGAAGGTGGTGGTAAATGGAATTCGCTCGGAGGAAAGGAAAGTAAGTAGTGGAGTGTCTCAGGGGTCGGTACTGGGGCTGATTCTGTTTAATATATTTGTGAGAGATATTGCAGAAGGGTTAGAAGAAAATGTTTGCCTTTTTGCAGATAACACAATGAGAACGACAACCCCACTACCAATCCACTCAATTATGAACACTGACCTTCTCTAACTTCCCTATTCACTCTCCTCCTTCTTCTTTCCCCTTCCTAATCACTACACATTACTAACTGAACCTGATTTGTTATCCGAATTGACAATGTTATTAATCTATGTAAGCCACATTGAGCCTGCAAATAGGTGGGAGAATGTGGGATACAAATGCAATAAAATAAAAATAAATAAAGATAAAGGTAACCAATAGAGTGGATACCCTGGAGGGAGTAGAAAGTATGAGAAGAGCTCTCCAAAACTTAGAAGAATGGTCAAATGTCTGGCAGTTAAAATGTAATGTAAAGAAGTGCAGAGTGATGCACAGAGTGCAGAAATCCAAATGAGATGCACCAGATAGGAGGAAATTGATAAGTATAGCTCAGGGAGGGACCTTGGGGTGATGGTGTCCGAGGATCTCAAGCAGGGGCTTAGCCAGACACCCAATTTTGGATGGGCCTGGGCCCAAGATGGGTGGGCAGAAGAACTTTGCCTTGTCCCACAAGTGATTTGGTCTCTCCCTCTCTCGCCTGCATGCCATATGGTCTCTCAAACATCCCTCCCTCCCCTGCATATCTTTTAAATAGCAGATTTTCACCAGCAGCGAGCAGCAACTAATTCACACTGCTCATATTGGCCTCATAACCTTCCCTCTGATGCAACTTCCTGCTTCCAGGAATACATCAGAGGGAAGGCTGTGGGGCCGGTGCGAGAAGTACATATCAGTCGCTGCTCACTGCAGATGAAGATCTGCTCTTTACAAGGTATGCAAGAGGAACAGTTGATGGGAGTTTTCGGTTGGTGGGGCTTGGGGATCCCTGCCAGCCACATCATAGGTGTGCTGCTACTGGGTGGGCCTGAGCTCAAAGTGCGTGGGTCTGGGCCCACCCGGGCCCACTCTTGGCTACGCCACTGATCTCAAGGTGATGAAACGATGCAACATGGTGGTGGCCACGGCTAGAAGGATGCTAGGCTGCATAGAGAGGGGTATAACCAACAGAAGAAAGGAGATATTGATGCCCCTGTACAAGTCATTGGTGAGGCCTCACTTTTGTAGCATTTTGTTCAGTTTTGGAGGCCACATCTTGCTAAGGATGATTTAACCAGGCTAGTAATCTCTCAAGCTGGGTTAAATCACTTTCAGTATTGACCCCCATTGTATCCCGGTCCAAAACTAGTGACTAGTTTGAGGCCATATGATAACTGGCAGGATGTGATAAAGATTTGAGGGTTTGCAGCACAGTGCCACAGTGTTGGTATTGCATAGTCCTGTGGGTTTATTTGTTCAAAAGAGCATTCCCTTTCAAGGCCAGTGCAACACAGCAAGTGTAAGCATGACGGGGGGGGGGGGGGGGGGGCAGTTCCAAAATCTGCCATGCCCACCAATATAGTACCATTTGCATTAGCCCTGCCTGCCCATGCAGCTTAGTTCTTCAGCTTTAAGCTGCACTGCAGGGTTGCCAGCTGTGAAAAATTTTCCCAGCCCGAAACAGCCGTAAACCCGGCCAAAAACCGCCCGTAGCCAATCCCCGTCTTCTGCATCACCGAGCCCCGCCCCTGAAAGGCTTCTATTGGTCCAATTTGGACCAATAGAAGCCCCGGAAAAGCTTCTATTGGACCGAATTGGACCAATAGAAGCCCCGGAAAAAAACGCCGAACTTGCACAGCGGCGATGGGAAAACCGCCCAAAAAACCGCAGCCAGCGAAATTTTCCTGCCACCGCTGGCAAAAACCCGCCCAATTGGGCAGTAAAACCGCCCACCTGGCAACCCTGCTGCACTGTGCAGGAAGGAGCTGCAGTGCAAGTCTTGCATCCTTCCTGCAGCTCTAGGTGTGGCAGCAGAAGTGGGAGCCAGGAGACATAAGAAACCCTGGCTCCAGGAGAGAAGGGTAGCAGGATGGTGTCAGCAGCTGCAACTCCAAGGGGGGGGGGGGGGGGGGGCTCTGCCCCTCTTATCTCCATTGTAGAAGGTGGAGAAAGGCCTAGTGTAAACAGATCTTCCTTATCGTTCATGCCAGACCAGTGAATACTAAATGGAGGTTTCCTTTGTGTGTTAACTGTGCTCTACACTGATGCTGTGGTAAAGTCTAAAACAGTAACTTTAAATGTTAGTCTAAACTCTAAAATATCTGAAATATGAAATGTAGCAATAGAATTTAAACGTTAAAACTATTCCCTAAACTGCCTTTGCTAAATAAGCAGAGTAACTTAAAATAATGACACTGAGATTACAATTTAACTCTGTCTACCTTTTTCCATTAAGTGCAATTTCCTAGCAAGTAAAATACTCACCAGTGTAGTTTTCTTCCTCTGGAAGTCCTTGCACAGCACCTGGACTGAGAGCAACTGAGCTCTCTGATTTATGATCTCACTGATTTATACCTGCTAGGTATGCCTTTTCATTTTTATTTGTCTTCCAGGGTGGGATCCATGGAAAGATCGCTCTGACAGCTTATGTAGTGGCATCTCTCTTGGAAACGGGTATCTCATCTGAGGTATGATGCTGGGAATGCAGTTTTGGTCATGTGATGGTTATCAATAGAAATTAAACAAAATAAAACATGGAAAAGAAAATAAGATGATACCTTTTTTATTGGACATAACTTAATACATTTCTTGATTATGATGATGTGATGAAAATAGTCCTGTGAACTGATTTTGACATTGTCCTGTGAGTGAATATTTGCCACAGAGCACATGCTTTTAGTTTTTTTATTATCTAAATTTATAGTTTAGTTTGGGGGCCAAACTGGACAGCCAGTTGTCCTTGACAGCTAATGTTTTTTTCTACTGTATGGTCATGTTTTAAAAAATCTTCAATCTATTCTCCAAGTTTGACTTTTTTTCTAGACCCAGCAAATCTAACTAAGGGTAATGCTTTCTCTAGGAGTCATTGGTAAATTATGTTACTGTAATTCAATGTATTACTGTATTAAGGTCTTTTGAAAGTGATTTACAACAGATACATTTATTCCAAATAACTCAGCACATATACTTCTGAGGGGGAGGAGGCTGATTATATCTGGGTTCAAAATCCTCTGCTTAAGTTTTAAGGGTGCCCATAGAGGCATGCCAGGGTAGTTGGCCACTTGCCTTTTGCCATATCATAGCATCTTTGCTGTTCTCAGCAGGGGTTGTTAGCATTACCACCCTTTTTCTCCTCCCTCCCCCATTCAGTGGCATAGTTATCAACATGGGCTACTGTGCATGTATATATATACCTATTTGCACTGTTCTAGAGCTGTTGTGGTTAGGATCTGATTTTAATATTATTGTTTTCTTCATACTGTATGTAAGCCACATTGAACTTATGAAGTAAACTTCAGTTGACATGCTACTTTATTGCTAAGTCGGAATGGGGCCTAGTCACTAATAACTGGGGTTAACGGTAAAATAACACACCCTAACAGTTGCCCACATTGATAACCTCCCCCCTCAACTGTTAACTACTAGGTTGTCTTTATGGATAATGTTTTTATGCATTGATATACAATTTTTATTGGTTTTTATTGTATTATATTTTAAGGTTTCAATCTATTTATTCAAATTACAATATATAAAACACAAACAAAACCAAACAGCACATAATACTATAAAGCAAGAAATTAATGAGTGCGAAGAGCTTGTGCTCTTATAGATCCTCGTACGAATTATTGTATTATTTTTTATTGTAAGCCTCTTTGACATTTTGTGGAAGGTGGGTTATAAAGGTTATTCAATCAAAGAGATTAGCTCAGGACATTCAAAACTCATCCTAGTGACCCACATTCAGCGTTTGCATGAGAAGAATTTGAATATATTGGGTGTCCAGTGTATGCAGACTTATGTCATATGTAGTTATTGTAACTATCCTGAAAACTCAAATGACTATGAGATCACCGGGACAGGTTTGGGATACTTTGATATAACTTGAATATAATTTTACTTGGTTGAGAAAGTGTGATACGCAGAATTCTGGCAGCCATATTGAAGAAACAAATGCGCCAGCATAAGAACTGCATTTAGAAAAGAGCATAAGTCACAACTTTCAATTTGTTTTTGTGTGTGCTGAAAATAGGGTTGTACCAAATATTCGTATTTGATTCAGCCCCAAATACATTATTCGTATTTAGCCGAATAGTGATTTAAATTCAAATACGAATAGTCTGGGGCTCTACTGTTATAATTCATACTGAAATAAACACTTGATCTCTGATTTCATTTTGCTTCTTTTATTATTTGTTATGTTAAAGCTCAATGCCCATTATTCGTATTCAGTATTTGTATTCGACCGAATGATATTTTTCATTATTTGTATTTGTCCCAATAGTAAAATATGCTATTGAGCACAGTTCTAGCAGAAAGCATTAGAACAAATCTATAATCTAGGCAACCACGTGTTACACGTGTAAATGTTTAAAATACCATCACTTACTGGAGTATGTGTGCACACGCTGTGTAAGTGGAGGCACTAGGCAGTATTCTGCAAATATCTACTTAACTTACATTGCACAGAGGGCTGGACCTACACATAAGCTAGATAAGCAACAGTTTAGGGCCTCACATTACAAGGGACCTCATGCTTAACTAGCATCAAAAACTATTAAACCTAAACTTGACTTTCTACTTAATCGAGGGGGCCTCTTAAATTTTACAGTATAGGATCCACTATATATATATTTGGGGAGAATTCATCAAGGTGCAATTAAAGTTCGCCCTTTACCACACCTTGATGCCCTCAAAATCACACAAGACACAGAGAAGATGACGCAAAAAAGGTCTCTTGACAGTGCTTGATTAGTCCAGATTTATTGTGTAGCTTTAAAGACTTGACACGGCCTTGTTTTGACCAACCGGCCTACCCCAGGAGTCTTTGCAGTCTCTCAAAGACATCTAGATAAAAGGACATATGTATTTATCGATGTAAAACCAAGTTTGAAAGCTGATATGATGAACCGCTGTACAAAACCCTCTCCTTTGGCAGGAAGGAGAAGAAACTAGCAAAACGTGGCGCGTGAAGCTCTAAGAAAAATACTGTGCTGGATCGACAGCCAATCATTGCTTTCTCTGAAGTATAAAACTGTGGGATTCTGGTACCGCAGGTTGCTGAATCCTGGGGCAATAGAATCATGCTGCTTATGAGCCACCCACTGCCTGGGAGCATTGGACTGTAAAGCTGCGGCTCGATGCTCCCAGGTCTGAAGATCTGGGTACCCCCCTCAGGCTTCCGGGTCCATCCCCTGACAAGCCCCCCCCCCTCCCCTCCGTCACAAAGCCAACCCACATCGGTGGTCCAGGGGGAAATTATCTGGGACTCCCCAGGCAGGAGTGATTCCCAGTCCATGTGCCAACTTCATAATGGTGCCTTTAGCAGTAGTCTCATGCAACTTGTTGCCAGAAGTCATATTTCCATATATGAAAATATGGTCCCTAGCGGCAGTCACACCGGTTTGAAGCCAGTGTATGGAATGACTGGGCATTGCTCCTGCCTGAAGACACCCCTCCCCACATTACACCATCAATGGTTTTTAGAAGTAGCCCCTATGGTGAGTGGGCAGGCCTTGTGCGGGGGAGGGGCTTAAGTTGGAGGAACCAGAAGACTAGGGGGACCCAGATCTTCAGGCTCAAGAGCAGCGGGTTGCATCTTTGCTGCCTGATGCTCCTGTACAGTAAAAAAACCCTGGCAAAAATCGGGGGTTATTTTACCATGAGTTTTGGTCCCTGACATGATTTGCGGTGTATTATCACAAGTATGGTATTTCCATTGTAATGAGATGCAAAACATGCATTTGCATATTTTACATCTCTTTGCTGTGTAAACAGTGGTGACTTAAATATCGTCATGGTATTTTTAGTCACGCTGCATTAGGGCCATTTAAGTCACGTTAAGGGCTACTTAACGCGACTTAAAGCCCTAACGCCAGTTGATGAATTCCCCTTTTAGTCTCCTACACTTATGTCAGCTCTATGGCTGGTATAAGTACGGGCATTAAATGTTAGGTGTGCCAATATCAAGCTACGATAGCATTCTGTAACGAAACCTAGGTGCCTACCATCTGTCTAAAGGAACACAACAAATTAAATTATTGCATACTAGATTGTTTTTAACAGGCATTAAAATGAATTAAAAAGAAAAACAGAAAATCCTAAAAATGAATAAATGGCATGAAAAAGAAAAAAAGTTTTCACTGTACAGCTTTCAAGGTCAATGCGTCCCTGCTTCATACTAAAATGAAGGACTGGGAAAACTCCTCCCATCCTCTTGAAAGACCCTTTTTTCCCTGTGGAACTCTTTCCTTTACTGAAGATGCAGGGAATTCAGAGCCTTGGGCAAAGGATGAACTGTTTTAGAACTGTAGAAAGTACATTTCAGGTTGTGTGCATCCCTCTTTTTTTGGGACTACTTTTTTTTCCATGTACTTAAATGTGGGCTTTTGTATTCTGCGAGACACTTGGTCATGATGGTGCACCAAATGCTAATTTGTCTCAACCACACAGGCTCTCATTTATTTTGTTTTCGCCTGGGTGATAGAGCAACAATTTTGAGCAAAGCTGGAAAAACACCAGAATCTGTTTTAACATGGGAGTTTCCATTTTAAGTTTTAAGTGCTCCATCACAGATGAGCAAGTGTTTCTAATGAGGCAAAGAACCCAGGGAGGTTACAAAAGAGGGTAAAGGTTAAATCTTAGAGGAAATAAAGAGAGGCCAATTTGATTATATTACATTAAATTACTGAAATTAACACAACCACATTCCTCTGCTGTTAGCTCACCAAGAGAGTTAAAGAAATGTTTTTGTCGGGTGGGGGGAGGAGCAAAATCCATGCAGTCTAAGGATGGAGGACCATTCCCTGTGTTCCCCCTCCCCCCCACACACACAAACAGAATACACACTGTAAAGTAACTCTGTTTTTTTTGAAGTGAGATTTCTTAGTCCTCCTTCAATAGAACTGTTTCTTTAGTTCCAAAATAAAGTTATGTGGTTGCTGTGTTAGCACCAAAAAAATAGTCTTACGGGGCAAATCTATAAACTAGCACCTAGAGCTATGTGCCACTTTCATGCATCAAAGGCGCCATTAATTGATTCCCTTATATGGTCTGTAGCCCCACCCAGCGCATCCCAGGATGCACTGGGAGAGGCTGGGCACCGCCATTTTGCGGCGGCGTCAACCCAAGGAAGAGGAGGGAGGCAGGCTACCTCCCTCCTCCAACTAAGGTAGGGGGGCCGGGAGGGGGTTCTTTTTCACGCTGGACCACCAGGGATTCGGCAGACAACGCTGGGGAGGGGATTTAGGGTGAGCTGGAGGTCCACTGGACCTCCAGCTCCCCCCTGTCACTCGCTGGGAGGGGGGGGTTTGGCCGGCGGCCACTGGACCACCAGGGACCATTTTCTGGGGGTTTGGGGGGGCTGGAGACCCACCGGATCTCCAGCCCTCCCTGAACCTGGGGGGAGGATCATCGAGGGGACCGGAAGTCCGCTGGACCTCCAGCCCCCGTTGCTCGGGGCAGGGGTAGTCAGGGCCTGGTGGTTCCATGGACCTCCAGCCCCTGTGTTTGACAGGTTTGGGCTTTTGACAGCCCAGAGCTGTCAAACAAGTGCGGGAGGATTGTGCTGAGCGCATGCTCAGGCACAATTCGCCCGCACTTCTACCCCATGATCAGAGATAATTGTGCTACTTAAATTTGCATGCATTATCTCTGATCATAATAGGTCTAATAGCACCCCGCGCTGTTCCAGCGCTATTTTAAAGCGCTGTTTGGAACAGCGCGGGGCTTTTGATCATCTGCGTGCTTATTATAGAATAATGGGGATATGCGCTTAATGCAGGCACATACATTTGCTTTTTTTGGCACCATTGAGGCATTTGCAGTTGTGAAGCACTATGAGTTGGTTCAAGCCGATTAGACTTGGATTGTGTTCTAGCAGCATCATTTGGAACTTTCGTCATTGTCCTTTTTTTTTTTTTTTTTAGTTTTTCAAGTCTTAATTGCAAAAGTAAACCAAATACATTGTGAAAAGAGCTGGAACATCAAGATAATTGTAAGGTATCTGTGACAAAACAGTGGGTTTTAAGCCTGTACACTGTATTATTTCTTGAAGTGTAGTTCTCTAGTTTGGCCAGCAGCTGGTGCGTGTTTATGTTTAAAGCTGTTACAGAGAAAAGACTGTTCCTTCTTTAGTTAGCACAGATAAGAGGTAACCTGCAGTGATGTGGCCTGCTACTTTTAAAACATGTTCTGGGCTGTGGTTGGCCCAGGAGCTCAATTCATTTAGGATGTGCTGGTTTTTTCTTCAGACTTAGCCAGGGAGAAAGGAGAGAAAGATCTCTTTGCAGAGGCCCTGTGAACAGTTATACTTGATAACCTGTGAGCAGCTATATGTCCTGATCTCCCCAGGTACTATTTAGAAAGGTTCCAGAGGAGATCCGGGAAATTATAGACAGGCGAGTCTGACGTCGGTGCCAGGCAAAATGGTAGAGACTATCATAAAGAACAAAATTACAGAGCATATTCAAAAGCATGGATTATTGAGACAAAGTCAACATGGATTTAGTGAAGGGAAATCTTGCCTCACCAATCTACTATATTTCTTTGAAGGGGTGAACAAACGTGCATAAAGGTGAGCCAGTTGATATTGTATATCTGGATTTTCAGAAGGCGTGAAAGACTCCAGAGGAAATTGGAGAGTCATGGGATAGGAGGTAGTGTTCTTTTGTGGAATAAAAACTGGTTAAAAGATAGAAAACAGTAGGGTTAAATGCTCAGTATTCTCAATGGAGAAGTGTAGTTAGTGGGGTTCCCCAGGGGTCTGTGCTGGGATCACTGCTTTTTTAACATATTTATAAATGACCTAGAGATGGGAGTAACTAGTGAGGTAATTACATTTGCTGATGACACAAAGTTATTCAAAGTCGTTAAATCGCGGGAGGATTCTGAAAAATTACAAGAGGACCTTACAAGACTTGGCATCTAAATGGCAGATGACGTTTAATGTGAGCAAGTGCAAAGTGATGCATGTGGGAAAGAGGAACCCGAATTATAGCTACGTCATGCAAGGTTCCATGTTAGGAGTCACGGACCAAAAAAGGGATCTAGGTGTCGTTGTCGATGATACGTTGAAATCTGCTCAGTTTGCTGCAATGGCTAAGAAAGCAAATAGAATGTTAGGTATTATTAGGAAAGGAATGGAATGTGTTGTGACAAGGCAAGCCCCAGAGATTCCCCAGTGAAGCAGTTGAGCCCAGAACTATGGGTCCCAGAAGTCCTTGCAAGAATGAGTGAGGAGAGTAGTCCTAAAAAGATGGAATGGATTCCCAGTCCCAGCAGGGGGAGCAATGGCTCAAGCCAGGGTGAGCCTCTTACTCCCTTCCCCACTAGAGGTGAGGGAAGGATGAAGCTCAGTTTCCCTGGCTTCACCATCAGTATATAATTCCCCCCAGCTGTGAGAAGGGGAGAGCAGATTTCCTGGAGGCTCTCAGTCACCAGGGAGAAGGAGAGACGAAGGGAGAGAGAGATTTCATGGAGTATGTGGAAGAAGGAAGTAGCCTGCCACTTGAGCTGCCTAAGGGAGAGGAGCCAGCTACCATGGAGTGGGAGAATTCAAAGGTTGCCCTGCCCAGCACTTGAAGGCAGTGGAGGAGGCCACACCGGGTGTGGTGCTGAGAGGTGGGAGAAACTGCGAACCCTGCTCCTTACAGGGTTCCCTCTGTGCTGTGAAAAGGCAGGTGATTTGTGGTATTGGTTTGATGTGCAAAGACTGTCCATGAAGATTTGTTCTGAACTGTTGTGCTATATTGGAAGTGTGCTGAACTCATACTAAACCCTTCTGAAGGAGGGGGAAGGGAAAGCTAATGCCCTAATAGAAGACCTGAGGTCTTGAGGAGCTGAGCGTTTGCTGAGGGATTTTGGGAACAGGACTGTACCTTTTTTTTTCTTTTGAAGACTATATTAAGAGGGCTGTACCTTTTGTTATGAAGAATTAATTATGATTTTTGGTATGAAATTGCCTTGACAATAAAATACTTTGGCCCTGAGTTCCAGTTTCAGCAGTATTCTGTCCAGGAACTCTGGGAGCTCCGCAGGCTTGCCGGCTCCACCCAAGAGGAGGAAGCAAACCCCTCCTTTACAGTGTGCACCTGAGTGTTCCAGGTTCCAACTTCCATTCCCTCCTTGCCTGAAGGGCTGCAACTCGAACCCAGAGAGAGACTGAGAGAGCCAACTGGAATTTTTTTTTAGGTACCATTAAATTCTTGTGGAGATAGATAAGATTCCAACGGGGACAGATTAGAGTTCTGTTCCTGTGCAACTCTACTTTCCATCCACATTGCTCAAAGTTAAGGATACCTGTTGTGTTTTGTTGTCTTCTCACATTGGTATTCCAATGTTTTGGGCACGTTCCAATATGTAAACGAACATACAGTCGACCCCCACCTGTAACTTTTTACCTGTCTTTTTAACCTTGTTCTGTTTTGGACATTGCACCATCAAAAAGATATAAAGAGGATGGAGTCGGTCCAGAGGGTGGATACCAAAATGGTCAGTGGTCTTCGTCATAAAGCGTATGGGGACAGACTTAAAGATCTCAATATGTATACTTTGGAAGAAACGCAGGAGAAGGAAGATATGATAGAGTCATTTAAACACCTATGTAACATAAATGCACAGGAGACGAGTCTCAGTTGAAAGGAATCTCTGGAATGAGGGGCATAGGGTGAAGATGAAACAGGATAGACTCGGAAGTAACCTGAGGAAATACTTCTTCATGGAAAAAGTGATGAATTCGTGGAACAACCTTTCGGTGGAAGTGGTGGAGACAAAAACTGTTCTGAATTTAAGAAAGCTTGGAACAAATACATAGACTCTCTCTAAGGGAGAATAGATGGGTAGACTGGATAGTCCATATGATCTTTATCTGCCTTCATTTTTCTATTTTCTTACCACTGTGTGTCCGAAGCATGCTTTAATTCAATAGAAAATTTACAAACAAAAACCCTATCGCCAAATTGGACAAAATAACAGAAAACAATTAAACCCACCAAAGCAGGTTTACATATATGCACTCTCACAAAATCTCTCAAAGTCAAAAAAACATCTTGCAGTAATCTGCCCCCCATCCCAGCTGAATGAATTTACAAGTTTCTGCTGTTCTAGCAACTGAAAATAGAGGCGCGGCAAGAGCATATTTGGGGGAGAGAAAAATTCACACAGATTTCATTATTGGAATTCCTGCCCACATTTTTCCAGAGCTCATAGGCACTTTCATAACATGTTGTGTGTATCAGCCCAACTTTTAAGGAAAAACTGGAATGCTGAAGCAGTGTATAAACTTTCAATAAGCCTCTTTGCATCATTATTCAACATAATTCATGTGCCAGTTAGGCCAACCAAAATTGTATCAGAGCCCTTTCATTTTGCTTTATATAAAATGTAGGTTTATTGAGCACTTCTTTTAGGCAATTAATATCACATGCAGGCATCCCACTGTTGTGACAGTGGATATATGTAAAACATTATCCAGGTGTAGCATAAACCCCTGGGAAGTGGAATCTGAGAGGGAGATTTTTCTATGTAGAGAGGGTGTGGCTCTAGCAACTAGAGACCTTCATATAATGCCCAAAGAGGAATCCATATAAACTAAAGGGACATGTTGACCTTGTGAACAATAGAGACTGACTTAAAGAGAGTTCCTAATAGACTTCTTACAATGTCATTGAAAGGCTAACCAATTCGTGAGCTCATCAGAAAGATACCATAGAGTTGATGTTACCTCCCTGTTTGCTCACTTAGGAGGAAAAATCAGCAGTGGCCAGAGCGAAAAACTTCCTGGAATCAAATTTATATTCTGCTGAAGATCCATACACAACAGCACTGACTGCATATTCAATGACCTTACTCCACAGTAACCATGCTGCAGTCGCCGTTCGGAAATTGAACAGCATGGCTATCATTCAAGGTACGTTTGAGACATTTTACATTTTGGATCATTGGAAATAAAAGAAAAGAGAAAATTCTACTTACCTATGAGCATGGAACATATTTTAGTATCTGAGGAAGGGCTGCTGGAAATATCTACTGTAGGGCTAAGCTCTCCCCCCCCCCCCCCCTAGATATAAATTGGGAAAAAACCCTCAATATCATAGAGATGCTGAGGCAATTCAGTTAGCTGAAAGATAGGTAAGAAAATGTGTGTTTATTAAAATTTGATGGGTCGCCTTTTTTTTGTTTAATGTATAAGTCAAAGCGATTTACAATTAAAATAAAATCAAAAGATTAATAATAGGAAAGGAACGCCCAAACATATATCACACATACTATATATCGAACTGCACCAGCCACTGGACGAGGACTTGTGACCTACACTGGCCCAGTGATGGAGACAGGATGTTGGGCTTGATGTATTATCTTATATTAATATGTTGATCTTGAAATGTCTTTATTTTAAAAGTTTTTGCATTGGCTGGAAGCAGCTTTTCATTAGAGATTGGCAGTGGAAAATGAGGTTGGGCACAGAATGGGCTCAGGCACAATTCTCCCATCATATTGCAGAATGTAGGGCAGTTGTTAGTTTCCAACAATATGCTAATTCTCCTGATAGTGATGCTGAAGAGAGGAAAACAAGGGGATGTTTTTTAAGTGGGGGAGGGGTTGGGTTTTACTGATCCTTTCTGGATTTTCTCAGAGAATTCCTCTTCCCCTTTGTGCTTTTATTTTAATTAAAGCCTAAGTACGATCTACACGAGCATTCTACCAAATATACAAAGGGTAGTAAGTAGCCAGATATGACAGTACTACACTTGCTCATCTGATTTACTTGAGAACATTAGCAAGATGGCAAACGTTGCATGATCTTAATTTTTATTTTGTTGAGAAGAATTTTCCTCCTACTTATACTTCAATATTTTAAAATTTCAGATGGATTGACTCATTGGAGCTTAACAGGCACCATGGTTGTTGATGCTGATACTTTCATGGGTTTTAACGATGGCCTTTCCCAGTCAGGTATGGCACAAGCCCATGTGAAACATGTGACTTCTGCACTTCTTCCTGTCGGAGGAGGGAGCCTAGCCTGGTGGGGGGGGAGGGGGGATATGAGGACATATAGTCTGCATGTGAAGCCAGGAGTGGGCTCAGAGTGAATGGAAATACTGTAAAGCTTGGGATTATTCCAAATTCTGCCCAGTGCTTCCTTATCTTCCATCTGTGAAGTTTATTGTAGTCAGGAGATGTGAAATCTAATGAGAGTGAGGATCCAGCATATGGCGAGTTTTCTTGGTAGTGTTTTCTTGAGGTCCCTTCAAAAATGGGGTGCTTGTTGTGTAGCTAAATTCCTTATGATTACCCTGTGTATTGTGAACCAATCTCTCAAGGTTACTGTTTTGTGCTGCTGAAGTGTTTTTAATGTCATCTCTGGTTGCATTAGTGGTTTCTGCTGAAGTGGAAATGACAGCTTATGCACTGCTGACTTACACCCTGCTGGGTGATGTGGCCTCTGCCCTTCCGGTTGTTAAATGGCTGTCACAGCAGAGAAATGCACTTGGAGGATTTTCATCCACTCAGGTAAAGAAAAATGGGCAAAACATAACTCCCCCTCTCTACGATCCACTATTGTGTCTTGTACACATGAACCTTATATACCATCACTTTCTAACTGTTAGACTGGAACTGGCGATCGGCAATACGGTACTATTGGCGTATGCCCTGTAGCGCTATAGAAATGCTAAATAGTAGTAAATAGTAGTAGTAGTATGTAAGCCACATTGAGCCTGCAAATAGGTGGGAAAATGTGGGATACAAATGCAACAAATAAATAAATAATGTGGGCACAGACAAAGCTCAGATGTTCATTTGCTTATATAGTCAAAGATATGTTTAGGGGTTCAAGTTTACTGACGTAGAAGAAGTGATGAATGAATTAGTGTATTTTTAGGAAACATACACTTACAAATAAAAAGGAAAATGTTTTGTTTTCCTGTTTGCAAAACATACTCTTGCATGTTCTTGCTGGTGTAATATTTGTTTTGTCAGTCACTAAATCTAACATACTTTTCTTTTTTTTTTTATTAATGATATAGGACACATGTGTGGCTTTGCAGGCACTGTCAGAATATGCTATTCTTTCTTATGTGGGAGGTGTCAACCTTACGGTTTCTTTGGCTTCAACTAATCTAGACTATCAAGAGACCTTTGAGCTCAACAAGTCCAACAAGAAGATCCTTCAAACAGCTTTGGTAAGCCAGTCGCTTGTCGGCCATCGTTGGAATCATTTAGTATTTTTAAACAGAATGTCTCATCCAAACAGGACCTCGGTTTGCTGTCTATTGGTGCATCACTTCATAGTTATATGCACAGCCACCTCCAGGTTGGATGACGAGCATTCTGAAATATGGAGGGAAGAAAGACAGAGATTATGTTGGCTATCTCTTGTCTCCTGTGCCTTCCATTGATGACCTTCCAAGAATAGCTACAAGAGATTAAGCTATAGTCCTAGCTGCAATCATGGATAACAACTGTGATCCCAGGGGGTGAAAAAAAGCTATCCTAGTGGGGCAGTGATGCACAGTTTAAGGTTTAGCTCAAAGTTTAAGGTTTAGCATAAAGCAAAGCAGTTTACAATAAAAATAGAAAACATCCAGAAAGGCAATATCATCATGAAAGTAAAGAGAGAAAAATAATTATACCCAATACTAGGGTTACCATATGGCTCCAGAAAAAGGAGGACACATTGATCCAGTCCGGGTTTTGCTCCATTGAAAGCAATGGAAGTAAAACCCAGACTGCCTCAATCTGTCCTCCTTTTTCTGGAGCCATATGGTAACCCTACCCAATACCCCAGAGTTACAGCCTCAAGCTTCTCTAAAAGTCACAGAGAATAAATCTTTAAGGCTGTCTTACAGCAAGTACAATTTGGTTCATCTCTTAATTGATTAAGTGAGTTCCATTCCAGGGGACCACAGAAGGAGAAGGCAATGCATCTACTTGTGTCACAATGATTAGAAGGAGGTGGAAGAGTCAACTGGTTCATACATTGGGAATGTGTGGGTTGAGGTGAAAAGTGGGAAGTAAGTAAATCAGAAAGGCCTAGTCTGGTCCAAGTATAGGCCAATGCTCACTTGCAGCCCAAGTTTGCGCAGTTGCTCTTTCGCCAGGATGGGCATGAGGTTTGGGAAAGAATGCTGGAAGGACAATAGACTGATTCAGATGGAACACAGACACGACCTATTACTAGGGCCTGAAGTTCACTGACCTTGCAAGCTGAAGTAACTGCCACAAAAAACAAGACCTTCCAGATCAAGTACTTCAGTGGACAGGAATCAATTGGCTCAAAAGGAGCTTTCATCAGCTCAGTGAGGATGACGTTGAGGTCCCCTGACACAGGTGGAAGTTTGATAGGGGACTTTCTCAACAGCAAACCTCTCATGAAGCAAACAACTAGAGGCTGTCCAAATTAAATTTCATCTGTCATCTGGATGCTATCACCTCACTCATCGTTCCTTTTTCCAGATCATTTATAAATATGTTAAATAGCACCGGTCCAAATACAGATCCCTTTGGCGCTGCACTATTCACTGTCCTCCATTGAGAAAAATGGACATTTAACCCTACCTTCTGTTTTCTGTTCAATAACCAGTTCCTAATCCTGAAAAGAACATTGCCTCCTATCCCATGACTTTTTAATTTTCTCAGGAGTCTCTCATAAGGAACTTTGGCAAAAGCTTTCTGAAAACCCAGATACACTATATCAACCGGCTCACCTTTATCCACATGTTTATTCACACCTTCAAAGAAATGAAGCAAGACTTCCATTGGCTGAACCCATGCTAACTCTAATATCAACTCCGTCAGTTTAAACCAGCCAGAAATGAACCAAATATTCAATGCCGGTCACCGGAAATGACCCGGCATTGAATATCCGGGCTGACTGCCAACCATGAGAATTAGCAAGAGTTCCTCCCACAGTCTGAATATCAGCCCCTTTTCTGACAATGCCACTGTAGTGGCTTATGTCAGTTGACAAGGGGAAGTGAAGAGCTTGTCAGTGGCAATAGAGATTTCCGTTCTTATTTGTTGAGCAGAGAAACATATGCAGACGTCAGTGGCGCACATAACCACATAGTGGGCCTTTCAACAACAGCATTGTTTGCCATTTGTATTGCAGACGTGCGTTTTTTGTCTCTGTGACTGCAGCCTGTGGTACTCATTTTCCGCATTTGTTGTGTTGACATTTAAAATTCTAAATGGTTTTATTGCTGGCTCATAAGAACCCCTGATGAAGGCTTTGGGTGCCGAAACACGGCTCATGTTGGGTTCAGAGTGTTGGCACCATTACATTTGGTGATTGTATTTGGCATATTCCACTTCAGCATTTTTTCTTGAGAGGGTGTGCCTGATGCAAAATGGTTACATGAATTCAGTGATTACCACTGTCTTGCAGACCAGGAAATGTGCTATTTCAGTAGTGTACACTAGAGTTTGTAGTGTGTTCAAATCTTGGTGTAAAGAAAGGACAATTGCACCTTTCCAGGTGACAGTGGCTCAAATTTTGTTTTTGTTACAGGATGGGCTCCAAAACAGTTTTGCCTTGACCTCCTTAAGGGTTCAGATAGCAGCACTAGCTTGTTTCCTTGCTTGCCTTGAAGGAGTTTTATTAGGCTCCCATCCAGATTTTGTGCATTTTCTCAAGGAAGTTCCTATTTGTATCCTCCATTACATTGCATAGTTCCAGCCTGGAATCTCAATCTAGCTGTCTGAGGGTTGGCAGCCATGCCTTTTGAGTATCTAAAGAAAGCTACCTTGAAAGATTTAACTATGAAGACATATTATTTTTTCGTATAGCTATAACTTTGGCTAATGGATTTTAGAATTGCATTCCCTTTCATATTGAAATACTTTCTGGCATTTTACAGAAGTGGGAGTTTCAATTAGGACAGTACCCTCCTTTCTCCTGAAAGTGGTATCAGCTTTTCATGTTAACCAGTCATGGAACTACCTGCTTTCCATCAGCGGAATTTGGAAGTTTAAAGTTTTTTTTATAACTCCTAAATGTTCAAAGAGTGTTATGTTAATACAATGTCTGGAGGTCACGAATGATTTTCTTAAGTCAGACCATCTTTGTTTTATTTGGGGATCCAAAAAATGAGGCTGCTATGAAGGTGACCTTTTCACATTGGCTGAAAGTGGAATTCAATTCAGCCTATTTGCTAAAAGGTCAAGTTTCCCCTTTTGTGCTTAAGGCGCATTCAACCAGAGGTACGGTTATGCTGTGGGTGAAAGCTCATGCAATTTCTTGATTGAAGATATTCAGAACATTCACTTGATCTTCCTTGTATTTGTTTACAAAATTTTACAGGTTGGATGTTCAGGCTCAACACAACAGTTATAAATACAAATATCCAAAAGAGAATATTCACTGACCCCTCAAAAATATCAAGAATAACAACTCCAACCTTAATGAACTATAAACAATCAACCAGTGCAACACCCCGAACTCCCTAGATCCTCTCCCCCCCCCCCCCACAATCCATCACCCTATCATAGCTGTCTCCAGTCATGCTTATCATCCACTATACTCCCAACACCAGATAGTGCCTTCAACCAGTGTTACTGACACTTCTCTCTCCTTCCCCTCCACTTAGCCTGCAGAACCTCCATCTCATTCATAGCTCCACCTCAATCATCCATGTGTTAGCCACCAAAGGAGGAGATGCAGCTACCCACTTTCTCAAGACTACCTTCCTTCCCACAATCAATATCTTTATCCCACTTCGTTATTACTGGCATCTGCAGGCTAATAACACAAGATGTACACTTTGCCAGTTCTTTTGGACATCCATCCCAGTTATCATCCTCATGTTCTGCCTCACTCCATCCCAGAACCCAGCCAGTGTAGAACAGCTATACAGTACATGGGACAGACTCTCGCTCATACCACAAACTCTCCAGCTTAAAGGTGATTTCCCACTATTCATCGCATGCAGCTGCACTGGGGTATAGTACCACCCATGGCTCTCCATACTGTCATCTACCTACACATCCCAAACTTCCTCTGCCCCCTCCCCCCCCCCCCCCAAAAGGACCTCTTAAGTCCTACTCATCAATCCCTGAAACATTTTAACCTGGAATTCTAATGGAGTAAGTTGCCTAAATACTGCTGTCAGATTAACATCCCTGTAAATAATATGTGCAGCTGAAATCCCTCAATTCTAAATCATTCTTTAAACCTCATGAAAGAAATGCTGTTCTGACGAGGGGGGTGGAGTCAAGATGGCGGCTCGTGTTTGAGGTGCTGTGGGTCGAGTTTGCGATTCTCTTAGACTTTTACCTCGAGAGTGTTTCCTAATGCCGCATACCAAGAGAAAGGGGACGGTTAAGGGCTTACCGCGGCCAGCCCTTGTTCCCACCCCTACTCAACAAACTCTCCTACGATTTCTCTCGAGCACCCCAGTTGGAACCGGCGAGATGGACCCTGCGATTGGAGCGACCGGAGGAGCGGCGTCTCCACTAGGGCCTGAAACATCTTTGTCCCCACCGGAACTCAACCCACCGCTTTGCCCTGCAAATCTTCGGGCCGGCGACGAGGACTCAACGGAATCGGAAGGCGGTGACCGGAAGCCCTCAGACTGCGGTGCAGTGCCCCAGGAAGCAGAGGAGACGATCTTGGAGCTCGCGGCTCCCCAAGCGGTAACTTTGCACACTATCTGGGCAGCTATTCAAAACTTAACTAAAACTGTTACTAAAACAGCTCAAGATACAGCGTCGATGGTTAATAAAATAGATCTTTTAACCCAAGCTCTTGAGTCTGCTAAACAAGAATCGTTAGCCCAAAGTGTACAGACGCAAACAGAAATTACCTCTCTTAAAAAGGTCACAGAAGCATTGATAGTTGATAAAATAAAGATGGCTTCAAAGTTGGAACAAATAGAAAACTATAATAGACGTTTAAACTTGAGGATATTAAACTTTCCTATTGCTATTGGAATTTCACCGATGGATTTCTTTAAAAAATACCTGCTTGAAGTTTTGGCATACCCGCAATCAGCTATACCACCGATTAATAAAATATATTACCTTCCTGAAATTAAACAATCCAAGGTGAATCCAACAGAGAATGCTCAATCATCAGAATTGAATCTTCAGGATATATCGGCTTTGTTGGAGGAATCCATGTCGGAAGTATTAAATCGAAGGATCCTTTTGATATCTTTTGTCTTTGAACAAGACTTAAATGCGTTGTTGAAACTTTATTTTAAAAAATCTCAAAAACTATTTTGTGGTCAAAAGATATGGATATTTCCGGATGTGGCAAGAACTACACAGGATTGTAGGAAAATTTTCCTTGCTTATAGAGAAGAAGTTAAATCTATGGGAGCTAATTTTCTGCTGGCATATCCCTGTAAATGCTGTATAAAATTTTTGGGAAATAAATATGTCTTTTTTGAGCCAGAACAACTCAAAATGTTTATAGAAAGTAGAAAGCTGTCTAGATAGTTGGTGTAAAGTAATTAAGATATGGTAGAGTAATTCTGGGTTTTAGGGCCAGGCCATATGCCTTTTCTCTTTTTGAAATACCTGATTTGATCTTCTCATCTATTTTCCCCACCCCCTTATAAACAATGGTGGTCTAAGGAAGCACTTAAAGAGTTTCTTATAAAAAAATTTTTTCTTTGTTTAGAATGCATAGACTATATACCAATAATTTTGATAAATTTTAATTATATAACTCAAAATTCGATCTATGTAATCCATGCTGTGTTGCAATTTATAAGTTTGTCTTGTAAATCTTAAGAAATTAATAAAGAATAAATTTAAAAAAAAAGAAAGAAATGCTGTTCTTGTTTTATAATGGCAGTGAATTTTTTGTGTTTGTGAATCAGATATTTTCTTTCTTACAGATTCCAAGCCTCCCAACGGGCTTGTTTGTCAGTGCTAAGGGTGAAGGCTGCTGCTTGATGCAGGTAAGAGGGATCAGTAATTAATTGTAAAAAGTGGCTGGAACTGCTGCACCCTTCTGAGATCTAAAGGAAAAAATGAACTCATTGCTATGGAAGCATTGCATGTCTGGACACAGGATCATGAAGAGCCTGAACCAGATCTGGAAAGCTGATTCAAATACAGTGCAGTGATTGCCCTCCCACTTTTCTCCTTGTTGGGGAATCGTTCAAGTCAAACTTTTTTTTTTTGCTTTGAAACCATGAGTATTTTTAAGTTTCAGAGTGAAATGTGAGAAAGAGATTCCAACCCAGCAGTCTTGGGACAGAGATGTAGCCATAGCAGGGCCTGGGTGTGCCATGGCCCCTCCACTTTTAAGTTGGGCCCATCCAGACAGGCCAATAAAAAGACTGGAGGTGATCAGTACTACCTTGTGCCCACCCCCAAAAATATCAGTTCTGGTTACGCAACTTCTTCGTAGTGAAATTTTAACTGTGAACAGGGAAAAGAAGGGACATGATATACTGCCTTTCTATGGTTACAATCAAAGCAGTTTACATATTTTATACAGGTATTTATTTTTACCTGGGGCAACTGAGGATTAAATGACTTGCCTAGAATCACAAGGAGCTGCAGTGGGAATTGAACCCAGTTCACCAGAATCAAAGCCTGCTGCTCTAACCACTAGGCTACTCCTCCACTTTTAACAGAGTGTGAGATGAATACCTGCTAGAATTTGTACAGTACTCATCAGCATCTGGCAAATCCCTAAATTGAGACCTTTCAGAATGAAACTCACATCTTACTTCCTCTCCAGTATCCAGAGTCTTTTGCAATCATTTGTTGCTTTTGCCAATTATAATAAGGCAAAACGTTTTTACTCCTATGAATGTTTCTCTTGCCATAGATTGATGTAACCTATAATGTGCCCGACCCAGTTGCAAAGCCATCTTTCCAGCTCTTAGTTAATGTGAAGGAGCCCAAACCCCAGCGCCATCGGCGCCAACAGCACCCACTGCATCCTGTCTCCCCTGACGAGAACCTCTCAAAGCCAGCTTACAGGGACCGGTCTTTAGCAGATGATGATGACCCAGCATCTGATCAGGACCTCCAGGAGTACAAAGTGATCCTGGAAACCTGTACAAGGTAGAGTGTCCCATGTCACTTAACCTCCTGCAGTGTTTGTGTTTATGTGCATGGATGTGGCATCCAAAGTGCTGTATGCTTGTATAATACAAGTTCTTTATTATACTGGTAGTACACAATTATTTAAAGCCATTTTCTTGCTTTCTGAATAAGGCTTACTTTTCATTCAGCAGTCACAATCATAGTGTGATCAAACTCCCATATTTTTAATCAATGTATCACAATCTTCACTACTATAAAAAAGGTATTAATTAATGCTCTCCATTGCATGCTTACATCAATTTTTGAAGCTTTTTGCATTAAAAAAAGATAAACGCAAAAGCTCTTCCCTTAAACTTCCTCTGTAGTACCACCATTTACCTCTCAATATGAGTATGCTAAAGTAGCAAAAAATGTTTTCAATCCCTGAAAAAATGAAGTTGTTTTTTATTACAGGCTCCAGGGGGCCTATGGAATCCAATACATT
Source organism: Microcaecilia unicolor (assembly GCF_901765095.1). Classification (NCBI taxonomy): domain Eukaryota; kingdom Metazoa; phylum Chordata; class Amphibia; order Gymnophiona; family Siphonopidae; genus Microcaecilia; species Microcaecilia unicolor. The sequence continues at coordinate 95,024,389 of NC_044041.1, read as the reverse complement.
CTCCCCCTTTGTAAGGATTTTGGGGGTGTTTTTGGTTTCAACAGGTACTCAGGAGCTTCAGGTCAATAAGGTAGTTCAGAAAACTTTCCTGCTAATGCGCAAATTACGTTTGAAGTTCACCAATTCCGGCTGTTGGTTCAAACATAGTTACTTAGTTCTTTAGATTACTGTAATATAACTTACTTGGGATGTTCTCGAACATTAATGCGAAAATTACAGACAATTCAAAATACTGCATTGAGATTGATCTACTCTTTAAACATTCTGACCATTTGATAATGTATCTCTAAAGTTCATTGGTTGCCCGTGGCAACCCATGTTGTTTTTAAATGATCCTGTTTGATGTATAAAGTATCTTACGTTTTAGCTCCCTCATATTTGACAAACTGTTTTGTTTTGGCTATTTTAGCGTGTGATACTTGATCAGTTAATTTGTTTTCTTTGCCCTCTTTAAAGGGTAAAATAAGGAAGAAAATTATGAATTCTTTGCTATCTTATCAGGCTGCTAAACTGGGAAAATATGTTTCTTATTTAATATTACAGGAGTCAAGCTTATGGCCACTTTAGACAACTGTTGAAGACATTTGTTTTTGAATTTTAGTAGGAAATGATTGTTAGTTTTTTATATTCTGTGTTATATTGTACTCCGCAACCTCTAGCAACAGCTAATAGTAAATATAAACCCAAGAAAATTGATGTACAAAATACAAACTTTGCAAGCAGCAATTATACACACAAATAAGTCACAGGTGGGACCAGCCATAGTATATTACCTTTCCCAAAGCATCCTGGTAATTTACAATACAGTGAAGCACAGCACTGCAAATAATACAACAAAGAGAGATCAAAATTAATTGGGGTTTTTTTTGGTTTGTTTTCCTTTTCTCATCAAGGTGGCTTCACTCGGGGTCATCAAACATGGCTGTCCTAGAGGTCCCTTTGTTTTCAGGCTTTCGAGCCGACATAGAAAGTCTGGAACAGGTAAGGTGAATATATGGAGGGACATGAAATCTTCCAAAGCTTGTACTAATGGATCCCATTTCTGGTATTCATTCTATTTTTAAGGAGAAGGTGTGTTTGGGGAGGGGGTTTGGATGAAAAGGGTTTTGGGTGAGTTACTCCTTAGCAGGACCTAAAGAAGATTCAAAATCCTATCAGCACATGAATTTTGTAGAGGGATTGAAAAATGAAGTCTCATGCTGTTGGAGGAAGATGGCTTGGTCTCCTTGTTGATGACGCCATAATTTGCCTTTTTGATTTCAGGCATTTGAACAAGCTGCAGTCTTGATTTGATGGGACATAGTACATCTCCCCTCCCCCTTCCCTGTAGTTTCAGTGGCAAGGTTTTATTTTCAGCATTACTCTATAATTTTACATCTGCTTGATGATGGGGTGTGGGGGGAGGTGAGGAGTAGCAGGGGTAAGCAAATGCCATTTGTATAGCTGTATAGAACAAAGTTGGATGCTTCTGAATGACCAGTGTAGGGGAAAACAATGATAGCTCCCATTTGTCTCACTCTTGCCTGGCCACTCCACATCCCTAACCCCAGAAGTGCATGGAGTTACCTATACGAGTCCTAGAGTATCAGGTAAAACAAGAGTTTTCCTACCAAAATCAGAGAAGAATATACAGGACTTTCATCCAATTTAAACTATACCGGCTCTGATGAAAGTCACGTTGGAGGTAATATTTTGAAGCATTTTATCTATTCAAAGCATGCTTATACACAATTTTGTAAGTACAGTACAGTCTTGATAATCAGACCTTCGCTCATTCAACCATCCAGCATATCCGACAGACACCCCCCAGCATTGTTTTTATTTGTATTCAAAATCTTTGTTTTAGAACAATTTTTGAAAAATCCAGCATATCCGACAGACCCCAGCGACGTCATTGCATTTATTTCTATTCAAAACCTCTTTGTTTTAGAACAATTTTTGGAAATCGGCAACTCTGTGTGTTTGTTTATGTATTGTTTGAGGGGTTTATACAGTATTTTCTGTATTATCCAACTTTTCACTTATCCGACAACAGGTTATTCCCATTTATGTCTGAACGTGTGCTGACAAGATGGCACATATGTATATGAGCACTGTGCCCAGGAGCTTAGTATGGGTGGAATGGGGGTGAAGCTGCAGTCCACCTGTGCATTAGGAGTAGATTTAGAGGGTCTTTTTTATACCAGGTCTGTTATATGTGAAGGCCGTTTAGGTACCTATTTTTAGCCTATGCCTTTACAACATATATCCTTTTATGAAAGTACTAACTTTTGGTTGTCTTCCTCACCCCCACCCCCCACCTTTTTGTTGCTTTTAAAGATTGCAATTGCGTAGAACTAGAAAACAGTTCTTGGCAACCTGGTATTAGAATTTTTGTGTTATACTGTAATAGCGTTTTTCAACTGGTGTGCTGTGATTAGTCCAGCTTATTTTGTGCCGGAACGTATTATACCTTGTAAAAGTTTCTTGTCCTCTAGTAGTCGGCAGCAGTGAGCGGCAATTCATACAGAGCCTTCTCTCTGATGTAACTTCCTGCTTCCACGTAGGCAGGAAGCATTAGAGAGAAGGCTGTAGGGTTGGTATGAGCAGGATGTATTAATCACTGCTCACTGCCCCTGACTGCTAGAGGCAAAAAGGTTTTATAAGGTACACGGGGAAGGGGGGGGGGGATGAAGAGAGACGAGGGAAGATGCCTGGTGCCGGCTGCTTTTTTGTGGAAGGAGTGGACCCTCTTTTGCTCTCCTTGGCTGGCTGGAGAGGGAACAGGAGGGAGAGATGCTGGACTATTAGTGGGAGGGGGGAGAAGGTAAAATGCTGGACCATAGGTGGGGGTAGGTGAGAGAAGTTAAAATGCTAGACCATGTGTAGGTATGCCTTGACAATTTTAGCAGCATGTAAGTGTACCATCAGATGGAAAAGTTTGAAAATCTGTGGTATAATATGTGGACAGTAATATTCCCCTGTCAAAAAATAAAACATCAGGAGAGCACGTTTATTAGAGCTATATACTACTGTGTACTGTAGATCTCCATTCCTGAAAGAACACAGTGTAATTCTGGTAATGCCCTGCTGGTGAATTTGCTCACTGAAGTGGATCACTGGGAGCCATGGGCAATGCAGTGTGCACTGTGGATCCTTTTGGCATGAGAAAGCTAGCACCATGCCCATGCCTATAGAGTCTAATGACTCGAGAGGAAAAGATCTTGTCAAGAATTATTTTTTTGAAAGAGGATAAACAGATGTTCTAACAAATGTTTATAACAAGGCCAAATAAATGTTTTAAGACTGTACCAAAACTTAGATTAATTAAGTGATACACATTTTGAAACCCTAGAACTGACAAAAAAACATTGCAACAGGAGCCATTTATGGCCCTGTGGTGGTCTGTATTACCTCAAGCATCTGGATTGGATTTTGGTGGAGGCACTGTGTCGTGGAATTTTTATTTATTTATAATTTTTTTTGCCTTTTTTTTATCTTGACTTTGAGGAGCATCCTCTTCATTGCAGATTGCATAAACCTGTTGCCATCCGTTCAGCCCCAGGAGTTCTCTGGGGAGTTTGGGATATACTGTGCACTTTAAATGAGTTTTTCTGTTTTATTGCAACATTTCACTGCTTGTCCAAACATGGTGTTGGCATTAGCAGTCACTGTAGTGGTAGATTTGGATCTTAGATTTGTGCACTGTTCTGTCCAAATTTAAGCTCAAAATGAGTTAACTACAGATATGATAGGTATTTCCCTACCCAAAAGGCTTTTACAATCTGTTTTGTACATGAGGCAATGGAGGGTTAACTGAGATGGACAGGTTCACAAGGTGTGTCTGTGGGAGAGGTAGAATTTGAAACCTGACTTCCCTGGTTCTTAGCCCACTGCTCTAGCCACTAGGCTACTTTTTGGTAGGTTTTGCCAAAAGAAATTGTCAGTTGTAGCAAAGAACAGTTACATTAGAAGTAAGCTGTGAAGCAGGATGGCAGCCTTTCAAGGGATCATGCAGTGGAAATCTGTGAAAATTAAAAAAAAAATGGCATGCCATGAAAGGAGCTAATCTTGCAACAGAGCACCCGTGGGAAAAGTCCAAATATACGTATTTTATACAAGCATTATAAGTGCCTGTGGAGCTCATTTTCGAACGAGAAAAATGTCTAAAATTGGCATAAAGCAGCATTTGGACGTTTTTCTAACAAAAACGTCTAAATCAGTATTTTCAAAAACAATTTTTAGACGATTTTCTATGAAGTCCGTCAGACGTGTGTTCAAAACACAAAGGGGCGTGTCGGGGGGGGGTGTTAAGGGTGGGATTTGGGTGTTCCTAAGACGGACATTTTACAGTCATAATGGAACAAAACAAAACCGTCCAGGCCTAAAACTAAGACATTTTGAGCTAGACCTGTTTTTATAACGAATAAGGCACAAAAGGGTGCCCTAAATGACAACTGGAGGGAATCAGGGGTGACCCTCCAATACCCCACCAGTGGTCACTGACCCCTGACCCCCTCTCACCCCCCCAAAATGTGAATAAAAATATGACTTTCCAGCCTCTATGACAGCCTCAGATGTTAGAGCCAGGTCTAACAGATCAGCATGCAGGTGTCCCTGGAGCAGTGTAGTGGTCAGTGCAGTGCACCATGGCTTTGGGGACTCAGGTCCCTATCTCCCTCTACCTGTCACATTTGTGGTGGAAACTGTGAACTCACCAGAAACCCACTGTACCCACATATTGGTGTCCCATTCAGCCGTAAGGGCTACTGTAGTGGTGTACAGTTGGGGGTAGTGGGTTTTAGGGGACTCGGCAGACAAAATAAGGGCGCATGTTTTTGAAGTCCACTGTAGTGCCCCCTAGGGTGTCCTATTGCTTTCCTGGTATGTCAGGGGGACCAGTCTACTAAAAATGCTGGCTCCTACATCCCAATGATTTGATTTTGTGCATTTTGTTTTAAATGGACCAGAAAACAAAATGTCCAAATCACAAAACCTTGTTCAAAACAGTATTTTTTTTTTTTGGGGGGGGGGGGGGAAGATAAGACATTTTTCTTTTTTTGAAAATGACCTTCTTTTCTATTCAGATTTTGGATGTTTTTTTGCAAAACATTCAAAATTGGACTTAGACGTCATATCGAAAATGACCCTCTATATGACCTTAAAATCAGCTCATGAAATGACCCCTGGTAGTGCAGACATTTATACCTGCTTTAAAGACGGTCTACATCTATAAAGGGATAGCAGAGCTGCAGGATTTGTTGGCTTATCTTCAATTACATCATTATGTATCTTCGTTGGATCGGGGGGTTCTTGTACCGTCCTTGGGTGTGAGATTGCAGGCCTTCTTTGATAAATTTTGGGAGGAGGGTTGGTCTTTCAGTTTCTGGGTTGCATAAAGCATTGCAGCTGAACTCCCAATCTAGGACATATGATGATCTTACAGCAAGATGGGATCGGGATTTAGGGAGGTTAGGTATTGTTATAGAGCATTATGTCTATGTGCATTACATACTGAAAATGTATTTTAAAATGTATTTATTTATTTTTATTTATTTGTTACATTTGTACCCCACATTTTCCCACCTATTTGCAGGCTCAATGTGGCTTACATGGTACCGTATAGGCTGTTGCCAGTTCAGTTGGTAACAGATACAAAGTTATGTTGTGAACAGAAGAGGTGGGTTTGGATCAAGTATCATGGGGTCAAAAGAGGTGAAGATTAGATTGTCCAGTACGATCATTAGTTATGTTGTGTTTGGGGTTTTATGTTGGATCGTTGGAATAGGCTTTTTTGAATAGGTGAGTCTTGAGTGATTTTCTGAAATTTAGGTGGTCCTGGATTGTTCTCACTGTACTTGGGAGTCCGTTCCATAGTTGGGCACTTATGTAGGAGAAGTTGGATGTGTGGGTTTGGAGTTTTTTTATAAGTTGTGCTTTGCGTAGATTCCGTTACAGTAATCTGCATGGCTTAGGACCATTGATTGTATTAGGTTCCGAAAAGTTTCCCTCGGGAAGAAAGGTTTTATTCGTTTGAGTTTCCACATTGCATGGAACATTTTCTTTATTACCGTGTTTACTTGGTTCTCTAGTATGAGGCTCCAATCGAGTGTGACACCCAGTATTTTTAAGCTTTCTGAGATAGGGAGTGTATGTCCTGGGGTAGTTATAGTTACAGGTTTGTGTTTGTTGTGTTGTGATGAGAGGATGAGGCAGTGTGTTTTTTCAGTGTTTAGTTTCAGTTGGAATGAGTTTGCCCAGGAGTCCATGAGGCCATCATTAATTTCTTTGGTTATTTCTGTCAAGTCTTGTTTGAAGGGGTTGTAAATTGTGATGTCATCTGCATAGATGAATGGGTTGAGGCCTCGGTTGGACAAGGACTTTGCCAGTGGGATCATCATCATGTTGAAAAGTATTGGTGATAATGGAGATCTTTGGGGTACTCCGCATTCTGCTTTCCATGGTGGCGATATATTAGAGTTTGATTTTACTTGGTATGTTCTTGTGGTCAGAAAGCCCTTGATCCAGTTAAGTACGTTACCAACAATCCCAAAGTGGTCGAGGAGTCAAATGCGCTCAACATGTCAAATTGGAGGAGGAGTATACTTTTACCTATGGATATTTCTTGCTTGAACTTGGCCAGCAGAGTGACTAGTACAGTCTCAGTACTGTGGTGGGAATGAAATCCTGATTGTGAGTCATGAAGTATTGAGAACTTGTCCAGGTATTCCGTGAGTTGTTTTGTTACTAGGCTCTCCATCAGTTCGACTATTAGAGGGATAGATGCAACTGGTCGGTAGTTGGTGAGATCATTTGGTTTTTTTCTTTTTGTTTTTTTATTTTCTTTTTCACATGTAGACAGCTTCAGTCAACATTATTAACAACATTTTTCACAGGTTTACCTATTGCCAGACCTTCCACAAAGTATGGAATCTTCTGATGACGTATGAGAGATACTCCCTAGTGTAGTAACAGCCACGGACAGACCAGTTTTACAAAAATATCCTCTTAGGACCAGATTCTATAAATGGCGCCAAATATTTGGTGCTAATAAAATTCAGCACTCAATGCTATTCCTTAAAGGGTGTGTCAAGATGAGCACGCGTTATAGGATAGCATTGAGTGCTGAATTCGATGCTCAACTTTGGGAGCCAAGGGGCCCTTTTAAAAAGCGGTGGTAAGCCCACTTGCCAATTTGGAGCTACTGCCGGCCCAGTGCGGGCACATGGTATTTCCAGTGCACACCATCCTGCGCTACAGAAAATCAGACCTGATTTTCTAGTAGTCGGGCAATGCTGCACGCTGCCTTGTTACCGCTGGGTTAGCGCAGGCGCTGCCATTTCAATGGGTAAGTGCAATTTTACCGCATGGCCATGTGTTTTTCAGCCGTTTTACCTGGGCCTCAGCGTGTGGCAAAAACAGCCCCCATTGCTACCTCAGGGCCCTTTTTACTGAAGCTTGGTAAAAGAGCCCCCAAATCTGGCAGTCAACTTTGAGCATGAGGGCATAGGCCAGCTATAACCTGGTATAAATCCTGGTACGCAAATTGGTTGCGGCTCCCAGCCCTTCCCATGACCACAGCCTCTCTTGAGTTTCACGCAATCCAATTTAGGTGCCCACTATTACAGAATAGTGCGTAGCCAGATTGTCGCCTAAATCATAATTGGAGCCCATTAACTAATTATTTTGGGTGCTGCTCTGGAGATTTGGGCACACAAATAGAATCTGAGGATTAATGCTTTTCAGAACTGTTTAGGAATTCTGTACTTGATGTACAGAGATCATTTGTATAAATTATGGCCAACTGCCAATTTGTTTTGATTAATTTCCCCCTCTTAGAAAGTTCATGTATTATAAAATGGGCAGTTTTTTTTTAATTAAGCCTAACCCTGGGATATGAAAGCAGCTGTAGAAGTGGCAGAGATAAGGCTTAATTAAGTTTGCAACCAGTCACTGCCCCTTACTGTGCATACAGAAATCTTAATAATGACCTGAAGGTGCTGACAAGGTCAGAAGGTCACTGCATGCCTGTGTATATCAGTCAGCTTCAGCTAAGCGAAGCAGAGCATTTCACAGAGGCGCCAGCTGTGGAAGGCACCTCATACAAATGATGTCTGTAGCCATCCACCGCTGAGCATTTAATAGGGAAATATCTTCCTCCAGGCTTCTGTAATTGTAAGAGACAAATGAAAGGAGACCTTTCAGTACTGTTTGTGTGTTAATGTATGTTTGCTTATTAACCCCAGAAGCAAGCCTAAAGTGTTTTTTCTAGCTGTGTTTACATGTAGATATGTTTAATCATGAGTGTAAATTATTCATGAAATATAAATCCTTACTTTCCACACATCTTTAGAACTGTACTAACATTCTACTATTGAGTTAACAGCTGTTTTTGTTGGGGGGGAGGCGAGGGAGAGGGGGTTGCCACTGCCTGTTTTACAAAAATATATCTCTTCTTTATTTCTCTCTCTTGCAAAAAGCTTTGGCTTTTGAAAAGTAATATTCAGAGTCCCTGGGGTGGGATGCTGTAGGGAGGCCTAGTCATCACTCAACAGTGACACCAACTGACCGGATTCCAACTGCTTGGGTGCCTGGTTTTGGAGGGAAGTTTGATCTGTAGTCCTAAGTTGAATTATTGTGGCTGAGGTAGATGAAAGGTGAGGGGGGGGGGGGGAGGGGAAGGGTAAAATTGTGGGTAAAACTGCAAATAGTTGAACATGAAGGTTTGTCGCTCCCATAAACTCAAAGGTTTTCATTCTCTTGAGCCAGAAGCTAATTGCATGATCACAATCTGAATGAAACACTTTATTGCAAAGTCATTAGTTTTGAACTTCTTTCCACAGTTCTTCTTGCAGTAGTATTAGTAAAAGGGTCACAGGCTGCTGACTCCCTGGATCTTATTGGTCTGTAGTGACTGTGATGTCACAAATGGAATCATACAAACTGCATAGACCCCAGTGCATCTGCATTCCATGTGTGATACCCTGTAACATGCCTGCCTTGGGAGATACAGTTTCAAGAAGTTCAAAACAGAATGCTTCTATTCCACTTTGTCCTTGATGTGTATCAAAAACAGTGAGCCGTGCATTCCTTTTCAATGGGCACAAACCAGAAATGCCAGAGTTAAATGGTGTTTATGGCATGGCATTGTATCAGAAATTTAATTGGACAGGCTAAGTGGTTGTTAGTCCTTGGGGGAGGGACTTATCAAGCTGCTAGGACAATAGCCCATATTATTTTCCCCTTAACCCATATTAAAGGGCACTAAAGTGAGTTAAATAATCTTAACATAGCACCACTAGATACATAGTAATCAGATGTAAATGCATGACCATTGCAACCTACTCCTCACTGGCCTCCCTCTTAACCATCTATCCCCCCTTCAATCAGTTCAGAACTCCGCTGCACGCCTTATATTCCACTTGAACCGACATACTCATATCACCCTTCTCCTCACTTCACTGGCTTCCGATCAGATACCGCATAGAGTTCAAGCTTCTCCTTCTTACCTACAAAGCACCTCATTACCTCTCTACCCTCATCTCCCCTTATGTTGCCGCCCGAAATCTCCGCTCACAGGACAAATCCCTCCTCTCAACACCCTTCTCCACCACCGCCAATTCCAGGCTCCGCCCATTCTGCCTCGCATTACCTTACGCATGGAATAAACTTCCTGAACCCCTACGCCAAGCCCCCTCCCTACCCATTTTCAAATCATTGCTCAAAGCCCACCTCTTCAATATTGCTTTCGGCACCTAACCTTTATACCTTTCATGTAATCGAGAATGCCCCAAATTGACTACCCCTACTTGACTGACTCTACATTTGTCCATTAGATTGTAAGCTCTTTGAGCAGGGATTGTCCTTCTGTGTTAAAATTCTACAGCGCTGCGTAACCCTGGTAGCGCTTTAGAAATGTTAAGTAGTAGTAGTAGTAAAGCAGCTCACTACTATGTTAATAGTATAGCTAAAGGCTGGGGTTATTTTACCATTCCAGCAGCATCAGGCCTCGTCAAAAGTACGCTAAATGTAAAGTGTATTCTCACACTTGGCAATTCTTTTAAAAAGACACCTTTGTCAAACTATATAAATAATTGAAGCACTTATCTTCACAAGTAAACATAGTGCAGTGCAGTCCCAAACATGTTTATTGACCAACAGTGTGGCCCAAACAAATGCGGGACTTCACTGTTAGTGCAGTCCCAAACATGTTTACTGACAATGTTGCCTTCTGAAAATAAATGCTTCAATTATTTATAGAGTTTGACAAAGTGGGAGTTTTCTAGATTACCAGCATTCACGTAGTATGATAGTGTATATTGCACAGTACACAGAGAGCATAACTCTTTTTAAACTTTCTCATCTGATAGTTGATCTGAGAGGAATGCACATTATAGGGAGTGGATTATGCAGAATTTTTCCCAGTGTCATATACCATATCAATAAGAGAGGTTAAGCTTTGAGGTATTCACAGTGATTTGTAACCTTTTATCCTCCCTTCCCCTCCCATTTCTCTACCATGGATGTTTGTGCCTTTTGTAAAAACCCAGTGAAAGAATATACGCTTCCCTCTGTCTTTGATGCCTCTCAATGGAACTGTTGTTTCACGTGTGTTCTATCATTTAAGTAAGCAAGGGGTAATTTTTATAATTGCACAAACTTGCTTACTATAGATTTAATATTTTAAATTAGTGTACACATAGAGGCATATTTTCAAAGCACTTAGCCTTCCAAAGTTCCATAGAAACCTATGGAACTTTGGAAGGCTAAGTGCTTTGAAAATATGCCTCTTACTATGACAAAACAGTGGCTTTTTAAGCCTCTATTATTTATTGAAGTGTATTTCTCTAGTTTGGCCAGCAGTTGGTGCGTGTTTATGTTTAAAGCTGTTACAAAAAACCGACTGTTCCTTCTTTAGTTAACACAGATAAGAGGTAACCCGCAGTGATGTGGCCAGCTACTTTTAAAACTTGTTGTTCTGGGCTCTGATTCGCACAGGAACTCAATTCATCTAGGATGTACTGACTTTTTTCTCCAGTCTTAGCCAGGGAGAAGAGAGAGAAATATCTCTTTGCTGAGACCCTGTGAACAGTTATATTTGATAACCTGTGAACAGCTATATATCCTGATCTCCCCAGGTACTATTTAGATAGTAAACAAATGTTTAGTTAGTTTTATATTCAGTTACTTGTTACTGTTTACTGATTGCACCTTTTCTGTCCGTTCTAATTTTTCATGGCAATAAACATTTTTAATTTATTGCCTCTGCTTGTCTGGACTGACTAAGAATCCTAGTGTGTTGGGTCTATGAGTGCTTTCTGGGAACTGTGGGACCACTGGGAGTGTGGACCCCAGCAACCTAGAAATCATTGGGGATAATTTGAGAGAGGGAGATTCGCCCAGAGGCAGTTGGGACCCAGTCGGTGGGAGTAGGATGCTAGTTTAGAGCACAAGCAGCAGGTGCAGGCAGACCTTCTAAGTGGCCATACGGTAGCCCCAGGCGGATGGCTAGGCATTTTGTGACACATACCTTATCCTTTTCTCTGTGTGAGTATATATGTACTTCTGTTTTGAAAATTGCTGAGGAAGTTTTCGTGCATAAATATTTTCACCTGCTCTTTGTGATGCACAAATTTTTCCGTGCTCATTTATGCTCTTTATGTGTGGTTTATAAAGTATACACAGATTAGCAAAGCCTTCACTCAGTCTAGTAAAACTGTTCCTGATGCCTTTAAACATGTCATAGTTACACCACTCCTCAAAAAAACCTTTATTAGGCCCTACCTGTCCCTCCAACTATCTCCTCATCTCCCTCTTCTCCTTCCTATCCAAGCCACTTGAATGTACTGTTCACCGCTGTTGTCTTGACTTTCTTTCATCTTAAGCTATTCTTGATCCACTTCAATCTGGCTTTCGCACTCTTCATTCAACTGAAACAGCGATTGCTAAAGTCTCCAATGACCTGTTCCTGGACAGATCCAAAGGTCTGTAGTCTATCCTCATCCTTCTCAATTTATCTGCTGCTTTTGACACTGTTGCTCACCGCCTACTCCTTGATACGCTGTCCTCACTTGGATTTCAGGGCTCTTTTATTTTAGTGTATATTTTGGTAGATCCTCCTCCACTTCTATCCCAATATCAGTTGGTGTACCTCAGGGCTCTATCTTGGAACCTGTTCTTTTCTCCATCTTTACTTCTTCCCTTGATGCGCTGATCTCCTCCCATGGTTTTCAGTATCACCTTTATGATGATAACTCCTAGATCTACCTCTCCACACCAGAAATTTCAGCAGCAATCCAGGCCCAAGTATCAGCCTGCCTGTCTGACATTGCTGCCTGGATGTGTCACTGCCATCTGAAACTAAACATGACAGAGCATCATATCTTTCCCCCTAAACCCATCTCTCCTCTTCCCCCATTCTCTGTCTCTGTGGATAACACTCGCATCCTCCCTATCTCATCAACTTATAACCCTTATAACCCTCTCTCTCTCTCACCAAAATTTGTTCCTTCCTTTCTGAGCACACTACCAAAATTCTTATCACCTCTTGCTTAAACTACTGCAAATTGTTTCTTACAGGTCTCCCACTAAGCCATCTCTCTCGAATCTGTTCAAAATTCTGCTGCACGACTTATATTTCCACTAGTGTCGCTATGCTCGTATAAGCCCTCTCAAGTCACTTCATTGGCTCCCTATCTTGGCATACATTTCAAACTCCTCTTATTGACTTACATGTGCCTTCACTCTGCAGCTCCTCAACATCTCGCCGCTCTGGCTGATTATGTTTATAGCAACCAAAGATAGGACTGCTATTTAAATGGCCAACTTAGCCGGCTAGTGCTGAATATTGCCGTATAACTGGTTACCTTTTCAGCACTAAGCGGCAATATTCAACGGAGATAACTGGTTATCTCACGCTAAATATTAGTAGTTAGGCGGTGAAACGCTATTTAACTGCTCAGAGTCCATTTCTGGCCGGTAAAATAGCGCTGAATATCGGCATTGTAACAACAGTTATAAGAGTATATAATAATCATCATGTCTCCTCTACTCTAAGGGGCCCTTTTATTAAAGTTTAGTTTGCGCTTAATGCTATGAAGCTCATTTTATACCAGTGGGCATTTAGCATGTACTAATTCTGTTAATGCATGCAGAGCTTTAGTAAAAGGGCCCTAAAAGAAGAAACATGCAAGTAAACACACACACAGCAAACATCAATATCAAATTCTCCAGAATAAAATCAAATAGCAGTCTATTGAAAATAGAAACAATTTGGGGGATATTTCTGTGCTACAGGAGTTACTTTTTTGCTTCGGTTTCTATATATATGTCTATCAAGCTAAAACCTATATTTGTTTGACCCAAAGCATCTGTTGGATTTTATTTGTGCTGAGTAAAATATAAGCATTTCTGAATGATGAGTGCAGAGGCTAATACTGTTAGTGGTGGGCTAGGTTAATTGCCCAGGATGAAGTGTCTTTTCTGTGCTCAGGGTTCTGGTTGAATACAAATAAGTCAGAGGCCCAGCATACTTCTCCTACTTGAACTGAGGATTTCCCTTTAAAGTGGGCCTCACATAGTTTTTGATATCTGGACATCTAGTTATCGGGAGATCCATGTCAACTATATGCTGTGAATGTGCTCGCCCTTCTTCAGCACACTACACGATTAGAGGCATGGCACTCATTACCACTGTCTTTGGAGGGCTGCATTAATCTGTTTAAAATGACATTGAGGGGAATTTTCGATAAGTCTATGTCCGACTTTGGACGTTTTGCAAAAAACGTCCAAAATCTAAATAGGAAAGGAGGAATTTTCAAAAAAGAAAAAAGGGCAATCTTTTTTCTTGAACATTCTGTTTTGTTTTTTGGACTTTTTTTGGGGTCCATTTTCGAAAAACAAAACATCCAAGTACAAAATGCATAAAATCAAACCATTGGGATGTAGGAGGAGTCAGCATTTTTAGTAGACTGATATTCCGAGACAGCAATAGGGCACCCTAGGGGGTACTGCAGTGGACTTCATAAAAAGCCCCCAGGTACACATCTCACCATTGCTCCCTTACCTTGTCTGCTGAGCCCCCCCAAAACCCACCCCAAACCTACTACTCCCAACTGTACACCACTACCATAGCCCTTGCAGGTGAAGGGGGCACCTATATGTGGGTACAGTGGGTTTCTGGTGAGTTATGGAGAGCTCACAGTTTCCTCCACAAGTGTAACAGGTAGGGTAAGGTATGGGCCTGGGTCCACCTGTCTGCAGTGCACTGCACCTACTACTAGATTACTCCTGGGACCTGCATGCTATTCTAATGGACCTGAGTATAACATCTGAGGTTGGCATACAGGCTGGCAAGTAATGTTTTTCATCACATTTTTGGGGGGTGAGAGGGGGTTAGTGACCACTGGGGAATAAGGGGAAGTCATCCCTGATTCCCTCCAGTGGTCATCTGGTTATTTAGGGCACCTTTTGTGCTTTATTCATGATAAAAACTGGTCTAGCTCAAAACGTCTGAGTTTTAGTCCTGGATGGTTTTGTTTTGTTCCGTTATGGCTGAAAAATGTCTTAAGTCTTAGGAACACCCAAGTCCTGCCCTGAACATGCCCCTGACATGCCTCCTTGAGATTTGGACTCACTTCTGACGGACTTCATAGAAAAAAACGTCTAAAAATAGGTTTTGAAAATGCTGATTTGAACGTTTTTGTGAGAAAAACGTCCAAATGCTGCTTTATGCCACTTTTTAGATGTTTTTCTCTTTTGAAAATGAGCCCGATTGTTTCCTAAATGGTTATGCCCTGGATTCTATACAGCGTGACTGAAATTGTGCATGCAAATCCAGTCATATTCTGGATTTGTGCGTGCAATTTAATTATTTTACAATCCAATTGGCTCTGATAATTGCCATTTAACAGGCAATTATTGACACTAATTAGCATTAATTAGAATGTACTAGGTGTATTCTGTAAAATGGTGCGTGTAATTTCTAATGTGCCCTGCCAAAAAGGCGGTGTAGAATGGACGTGCCATGGGCGTTCCTAAAATCTACGTGCAGGGTTATAGAATGCACCTGCTCTGTGCCTAACTTAGGCACCGGTATTTATACCAAGTTTTACTTGGCATAAATGGACATGCCTAGTATTAGGTGCAGGCTTGGCCCTAGGCATATTCTATAAGCTGTGCCTAAATCTACAGAACAAGTCTAGATGGAAATATTTTTGGCACCAGTTTTTCAGGCGCCGTATATAGAATCTAATATATATATATATATATATATATATATATATATATATATATATATATATATATATATATATATATATGTAACAAATTCTTCCATTGCTGCTCAGGTGTATGGACCGACGGATAGGGCCCTTTCTAAATTTATTTGGTGGAATAGGAATATGGGCCCTGGAGGAGAGGGGGACTGGGCCTCCCTAATATTTTTATTTATAACCAGGCATGCCTCCTTCACCACATACGGGATCGGCTTTTGAAATTTGAGCTTTTTACACCAGTCTCTGTTGAACGGTCTTGGTGTCCTCTCATAACCTGTAGTGCCACCTTGTAGGAGTATCACTTTAAAAAACTGACTAGAGTGTATTCCTTATCAGTGCGAGCCTAACATCCAGGTGGTGTGTTCTCCCCATATGCCAGAAATGTCGGGCCGGACAGGGCACCATGGCATGTTTTTTTTTTTTTTAATTGTCCAACAATTCATTATTTCTGGTCCCACTTGGTTAGAATACCTCTTGGGGAAGATGATTACGCCTCATACCCAAGGGCTTGATATTTGGTGGATCCCTGATAAGCAGGCCACTCCCGAAAGGGGGACAATTCTTTTTAGCCAAGGCAAGCCTTCTTGGTAGGAAATGTAATTTGCAATGCTGGACGGAGGCAAGTGTGCCGTTGTTTTTGCCAGTGGAGAAATGCGCTTAATAACTATATGGCTTTGGAAGCTTGGGATGCTAGAGGCTCCTTTAAACGGCGGAAATTGATTTGAGCAATTTGGGAGATTTTTAATTCAGTCCCACACTGGGTACGCAGCCTCATTCTTAATCAGCTCAATATGTAAGGTCTTACATATATAGTAGCATTCCTGTATGGATAGCTTTTTATCGGGAGGGGGGTTATTCTTAGGGGGCTATTGATAGGGGGTAGGTGTGGGGAAGACTTTCAGAAGGGGGCTAGGGAGAGGTTGTGAGATTTGAGTATGGGAGGATTATTATAGACAAATGTCCTAGCTTTAGAGTTCTTGTTTTTTTTGGTTCGATGTTGATTTGTTAATCAAATTGATTAGAGATATGCTATTGGGCCAGGAAGGTAGATGGAAGCAAATGTTTGAGAAAGTAATGAACAACTTGTCCAAAATGTGAATAGAGTATATTTATTTTTATTTGTTAAATAAAAATTGTTTAAACGTAAACATCTTTTCTGTATTCTGTTTTTCCTTAGTTTGATGTTCCTTATCTGGATGCTTCTTTCAATTATTGTGGATGATTATTTTATATTTTATTTAGATAATGTAATTTCTTTGTCTAGAATTACTTTTTTTTTTTGTATCGCAACTAAATGTAATGATTAGCAAAAGAGGTGAAAGTTCTGTAGTCCTAAAAAATAAAAGGCAAAATCCATCAAACTGTTGTAAGCTTTTTGGGCTAAAATTATGAGGACATTTCTTGACTAGAAAACACATAAAAGCTTGGATAAATATTTTAAAGTTCTGGTAATTAGTATTGTACATTTTAAGTAATCTTTATTTATTATTATTTATTGCATTTGTATCCCACATTTTCCCACCTATTTGCAGGCTCAATGTGGCTTACATAGTTTAGTAATGATATTGTCATTCCAGGATATCAGATACAATTAGTAGTATGTAGAGATTGAGTAAGGGAAGAAAGAAGGAAGGAAGTGATTAGGCGGGTAATTATAGAAGATGGATTTTCATAGCTGGGTGGGTTGGTAAAGTGGATTAGTGAAGCTATTGGTTCTCTTTGTAGGCCTTGTTGAAGTTTTAAGTTTCAATAGGACATACCTACTTTCCTGTCATTAACACAGCCACTTCTTCCCCTGGAAATCAAAGTATTTTGCCCCCACTTGTTAGGAAACTTCAACTTTTTATAAACCATATTCAGGCACAAAATGATCAAGTATGTATATTTAGTACCACATTCATATCTCATGCTATTAGTGTGGATCCTGTATATCTCAATGGGGGAGGGGAAGATATCTTAAAGTGGAACTTAGTGAATAAAATGTTGTTAATTCTGTTGGATTGTTGGGTCAGTCATGAATTGATAATGAATATGACTGTTGGGCAGACTGGATGGACCCTGCAGGTCTTTATCTGCCATCATTTACTATGTTACTATGATGATTTACATGCATATTGGGGCTCTTATAAATTAGGTCATGCTAGGGACATAGCCAGACACCTTTTAGGTGGGCACCAGAAACCGCCCCCCCCCCCCACACTCGGCATCTCTCTCTCACCTCCCCCCCCCCCCCCCCCCCGGTGATAGGGAGTTTCTTAACTCCATTCCCCCAACCCCCTGGTACGTTTTCATTCCTTTAGTTCTTCACCAGCTGCGAGCAGTGGCACATGCTTGCTTCTCATCCCAGACCCAAGCCTTCCATCTACACAAATTCCTGGTCTCTCAAACAGGAAGTTGCATCAGAGAGAAGGCTCGAGACTGGCA
This sequence comes from Microcaecilia unicolor, assembly GCF_901765095.1. Taxonomy (NCBI): domain Eukaryota; kingdom Metazoa; phylum Chordata; class Amphibia; order Gymnophiona; family Siphonopidae; genus Microcaecilia; species Microcaecilia unicolor. The sequence continues at coordinate 95,006,711 of NC_044041.1, read as the reverse complement.
CGAGCAGCGGGTATGAGCTACTGCTGGTGAAGAACTGACGGATTTAAAAGGTACCGGGGGCTTGGGGGAGTGGAGTTAAGAGACCCTCGATTGCCTGGGAGCGTGGATGGAGAGATATTGAAGTTTTCTGGTCGGGCTTGGGCATTCCTGCCAGCCACATCGCAGCTGTCCCACTGCTGGGTGGGCCTGCATTCAAAATGGGTGGGCCTATGGCCACCCAGGCCCACTCGTGATTGCACCACTGGGTCATGCTTGAAAGTGCAGTACAAGCCAGTGCACATTTATACAGCAGGTGTGGTCAGAGCTTGGGCAGAGCAAAGGCAAAGTTGCGATGTACACATATTTTATACCTGACAATTGATCCGTACCCTCCATCTTGGTGTGATTTCTGCAAGACTAATAATGTCTTCCTAAAATAGAAACCTCTGCATCTATGACCTAGGCACCCTCAAAATCAGCCTCAAAAAGTACATTAAATGTATCTGCTTCTTCTAGCTACTGATAAACAAGCAGATCGGACTGAAAAGGTATGACGTGGATGGAAGAAAAGTGCTTTTCTACTTTGATGAGGTAATTTCTCTGACTTCCAAGGTTCTGGGGAGTTGTGTCTAGTGTTGTCTTAGCTAACTCTGCTGAAAAAAGCTGTCTCTGAGGAAGTTGTATGTTCCTGGCAAGAACAGTAGAGATCTGCAGCCGCATACCAATTGCGCCGAAGCTGTAAATAGACTGCCGTGTGTACATGAGAGAACAGAATGGTTTGTTTGTGGATCAAGCTTAAAGCTGTCATATCTTACCTTTTAAGAATAACACAGCTATCCAGGAAGAGTGACAAGTGAGCCATAGTTCAGGACCTGGTGCTTTCTCTTAACACTCTGCTTTAAAGTGGGTTCTTTGGTGTCATAATGCCAGTGATGTCACAATCCAGTAATCCTTTAAGAGGTCTGGTTATCTAGCAGTATTTTGTATAATTTACATTGTTTTCTAACCCAAATATTTCTCAAATAATACCCAAAGTGGCATTAGAAATCCAAATACACTAGTCCAGTGGTTCCCACACCTGATCATGGAGGCAGTTTTCAGAATATTCACAATGAATATTCATGAGAGAGATTTGCATGCACTTCCTCCAACTTATGCAAATTTCTCTCATGAATATTCATTGTGGATATCCTGAAAAGCTGACTGGCAAGGGTGCCTCCAGGATCAGGTTTGGGAACCACTGTACTAGTTCCTTCCGTCAAAGATCTTGTACTCTAGCCCCCTTGTATAATAGAGCACTTAAATTTTTGTACTTATAAGAGCTAGCTAAGCGCTCGGTGGTATTCGTTAAAGTATGCATACAGCTGCCTTAGCATGTGGATGCAATGAGGCAATCATGGGAGAGGAGCATGGGTGGGCCTAACATTGACTGGGTCAATTATGCGATTTAACTGACTCCTGGTTAAATCACTTGTTTGATACCAACCGGTCATTTTCAGGGGCACTTAACCGGTTAGTGCTGCTGAAAATAACCAGTTAGCGCCAAACTCAAAACTGGCTATTTTGGGTTATCATAAAAGTCAGTCCTGTCTTTATGTGGTAACCCATAGCCAGTTAAGAACTAAACATGGCACTTTAATTAGCCATGAGTTAGCCGACTCCGCAAAGCTAGAAATTCAATGCCGGTGCCCAGACATGGCCCAGCACTGAATTTCCAAGTTCAGTGCTGGCAGCAATCAGAAAAACGCTGATCGCCACCAGCTGAATATTGGGCTCTACATAAATAACTTACAGAATACTGTAAGTTATGTGCTAAAGTGCCACATTTAGGACACCCACTTAGGCTTGCCGTGGACGTGGTGTAAGTGGCTGTGGCTAAATGTAGGCATGCAGGGCCTTATTCTATAAATGTTATGCTCCTAAATTTATGCTTTTAAAATCTTCAGAGAAAGGAGAAAGAAAAGTGGGAACAAAGGCCACAGTTTCCAGAGACTGGAGCACACAATATCTTGGGTTGAAACGAGACTTTATTGGAAATCAAAAGTGACTCAACACAACATTGTGTTTCGGCCGAATGGCCTGCATCAGGAATCTGTGTTTAAAAAAAGAATCAAAAACGTCTAACAATAGAAATCATAAAAACAGTAAGGGTCTTTAGAAAGACCATTGGTCATGTAACAGTGCTGAATGCTGGGATTGTAAATCTTATAGAAAAATCTTCGGTAAATAAATCCTAATTATTTACAAGCATAATCTATTTTGGAGCATAGATTAGGCTAGTAATTTAGGAGTGTAAATTTAGGAGCATACCTTTTACAGAATAAGGCCCATAGCATTCTGTACCGGAACGTACTGGAATAGGCGCACACTATCTGCTTACCTTTGGTGTCTAAACTTTGACCCTCAGTTATAGAATAGCCCCTAGATGGACACCTGAAACAGTGGGAGATGAAGTGATTCGCCCAGTCTCAGAAGGGAGGATTTCCCTGCTTCTCAGCCCATGGCTGTAACTACTAGGCCACACTGGTTTGCTTTGTCCCCTGTTTTTTATCCATGTCTAGAACAGCATCTGTTTCAAACCATTTGGTGTCATCCATTCAGATCTCGAGTCAGTGCATGACCTGTGTGACATTCCAAGCCTTTAGGGAGTACATTGTGGGGAAAACTGCAGCACTACCGATCAAAGTGTATGACTACTATGAACCAGGTATGGTGGTGCCTCTCCAGACATGATAACCACTGCAGAACACTTTTCACTTCCAGCTGTCACTGACTGTTTTCTTGAATTGATGTAGCCTTTGAAGCAACTCGGTTTTACAACGTAAGTGACAACAGCCCGCTGGCTAGAGAACTGTGTGATGGAACAACCTGCAACCAGGTGGAAAGTCCTGCGAGTCAGTGGACTGGTAAGTGTGGGGATAATAGGAATATGATAGATGTTGATCCAACTGGTATCTCAATCTTTAGCAATTATGTAGGCTAGCAATCTCAGCATTATAATTGTTGGTACCTTGAGTTACATCAGGACAATGCAGTCAGAAACTTGGAAGTCACATGAGGATTTTTGGAGCCCTCGGCTATTTTTCTTTTGTTCTATAAAATTTCTTTTAAAAGATTGAAGATGGTTGGCTGGTGGTTTAGGTTTCACATCACGCTGCAGAAGACCTGGAATGGATTCCTGGATCAGGCTTTCTGCTCCCTAAAATTGCTGGGGCTGGAGATGCCACAAGGGTAACACCTAATGGCCGGGCTGCACTCCAGAATGAGCTAAAGTTCATTACTTCTCCACTGAGAGCTGTAGCTGCGATACCAGGGCTGAGGCAAGAGTCAAAATAGAAAAAAAAAATTAATGTTCATGACACTGCAGCCCAATAAAGGATGGTTCTGATTGAGATGGAAGCCCAAAAGGTAGGACATTGCTGAGCAAAAACAAGTCATGTCTTTATGTAGGATTACTTTGTTTTTCCAGGATTAGCCATAGGATGGTTGTAGAAGACCCACCATCCTTACCAGCTGATTTTCAGAAAATATTTTGTGGTTGAATTTGTTGTTGAAGGGTGCGATCAAAGCTAGTTGTATAGCTGGATTTAAAAGACCTTTGGATAGTTTGGGCAAGCTTGTTAACAGTTGGACAGGTAGGCTTGGGCAGGATTAAGGCATAGGCAAACTAGGCATTTGCCTAGGGTCCAGATGTGTAGGAGGAGCCCCCTCAGATGTGCTCATTTAAATGGCTCCCAAGGCAGACTTTTAGCTCGGCATGGAGTGGAGAGTGGAGTGAGAGGAGACACACCGCTGCCCACAAAGGGTTATCTGCTCTTCTTACCCCTTGTGGAGTATCCTCCAGTTGATTGGAAGAGTTGTCAAGCAGTTTATCTAACCCCTCTTTCTTCTCTGCTGTTTTTCCTCTTCAAACAGAACTATATGGGGCCCTATTTAAGGGAGTTTCAAAATGTATTTACATTACAATTTAGGGCCCAGCATGTTTGTTTTTGCCTAGAGTCCACAAAACGGTTAATTCTGCCCTGTCACCACTTCTTACTGCCAGACAGTGTTGGGCAAGTTATTTTGTAAAAATAATATATTAAAGTTATTAGTTACTGCAAGGAAAAAGTAACGTATTACAGTTACTAGTTACTTGTTTAATGAAAGGAATATTTTTATTTATTTAGATTTTGCTCACACCTTTTCAGTAGTAGCTCAAGGTGAGTTTGACATTCAGGTACACTGGGTATTTCTCTGTCCTTAGAGGGCTCACAATCTAATTTTGTACCTGAGGCAATGGAGGGTTAAGTGACTTGCGCAGGATCACTAGGAGCAGCAGTGGGAATTGAATCGGGCACATCTGGATGTCAAGACCACTGCTTTAAACATTAGGTTACTCCTCTACTCCTATGGAGTTACTTTTTAATTCTTGGATATAAACAGTTGTTTCGACATTACATAAAATCGATTCTAGCTATTGACAATCCATCCATTATCGAAGAAAACATCTAAACAGAAAATGCTCGTCCGCAAATATAGGGCTACAATACAATTAGAGATTTAAATTAAATAGGGGGAGGGGGAACCATGAAAATAGCTAGCTGAATGCATCAGAGTTCATGATGAGGTCATCAATATGAGCCTGTGAAATTTGATGTCACGGTTAAAATGAACATTTCAGGTTTGTGGCTTACCGGACACGACTTGCACCTAACATAAATTTTGTTATCGTTTTTGCTTACTAAATCCAAAAAATGTGATATAAATTAATTCTACATTGTCATCCATGTATTCATGTAACACCAATGTATCTTGTACTCCGGAATGGCGAATGCCATAACGGAACATTGTAAGCCACCTTGAGTCTGCAAATAGGTGGGAAAATGAAGGATACAAATACAACAAATAAATAAATAAATAGTACTTAAGTGTCGAAGACCCAGCCATCTTTGTTATTACCTCATGCTGCACACTTTTCACTCAAAAGGAAGTTTGCCGGAAGCTAGAAACAGCCCAATAATGGGCCTAATGATGCAAAGAAAATTGGATGTGTGTCACTAAAAAGCAGGTATATAACTAGACATTACTCACTACTGAAAAAAGGTAATATATTAGTTATTACATTTGCATGAAAGTAATCATTACAGTTACTCATTACTTTTAAAAGTAATATATTAGTACCCAACACTGCTGCCAGTTGTTGGGCATGAAAACAAGAAATGGATCTCCTCAATAGAATCTTTTGCTTACTTTTTTCAAGTGACCCAGATGTGTCTCTGACCAGATTCTGGGTTCTATGAATCATTAGTCTTGACCCATTTATGGTATTTCTTCTGTACAACTAATGCTTTTACAACCTGACTCAAGATTTAGTTGAATAATTCTACCCAGTCCTATACCACAGGTGTATATACTGGGTTGCCAAATTGACCCAAAGAGGCTGATCTGATCCTGTCTGTTCATTCATCACATGGATGGAGATATAGTTCCTGCTTCTGTCTGTGTGCAAGAGGCAAATAAAAAAAACAGGACTCTATCAGCTTTGTTGATTGACAGTCCTATCCCAGAAACAGATTCTTGTTTTAAGCATTCTTGTTTTAAGCATTCTTGAGAAGAAATGTGGTGAAAACATCTTTTTTTAAAAAAACCCAAATCTCTGAAATCCAATTAAAATTTAAGACAGTACATTGTGGGTATGTTACAAGTTATGAAGCTAGTTTGTTCATGTGTGTCATATCTTTAGGTTTTGTTTACAACGGGCCACACAACAAAGTCTTCGGCTTCCTGGAGGAGAAAAACTTTGAACAGTGCATGTGTTACCGGGACTGCGGCTACGATGGGGAACTGGTGTGTGGCTCCAATGGAAACCTGTATCAAAATCGGTGCCAAATGGAGGTAGTTGCTTGCAGGAACAACACTAGGATTGAGCAGCTTCCCATGTCTCAGTGTCCTGCCAGTAAGTTCTGCACTTTCCCTGCTGCTTTAGCATGGATGAATACACTATTTTGGAAAGTCATTATCCAAAGCACTATAGGGTGGCTTTTATTTCTCTTATTCTTTGTCTTCCCCCCCCCCCCCCCCAAAAAAAAAAAAAATGGTCATTTTCATACTTTAATTAATGGCAAACAATTAAAGTTAGTCTGTTGCATTTATGGAATCTCTTCCTCAGGTGGGCATCTACATGAAGAAAAAGAAATCCCGTTCCGCATCATGGACCAACCAGCTGTTCAGGGAAAAACAGGTACTGAGAATTAACAGCAAGAGCAAAGGCGGCAGAAATATAATTTCTTCTGTATTATCCATGTTTAAAGTTTTATGTTAAGAGTTTCTCTCACCCGAAAGTTCTTATGTATATATTTTTATATCAGTATATTGCATTCTTTGTTACTTGGTCCTGAAACTATCTTTGTTACTACTACTACTACTACTTAACATTTCTAAACTGCTACTAGGGTTACGCAGCGCTGTACAGTTTAACAAAGGACAGTCCCTGCTCAAAGGAGCTTACAATCTAATGGACAAAATGTGCAGACAATCAAATTGGGGCAGTCTAGATTTCCTGAATAGAGGTATAATGGTTAGGTGCCGAAGGCGACATTGAAGAGGTGGGCTTTGAGCAAGGATTTGAAGATGGGCAGGGAGGGGGCTTGGCGTATGGGCTCAGGAAGTTTATTCCAAAAAGGGAGAAGCGGGGCAGAAAGGGCGGAGCCTGGAATTGGCGGTGGTAGAGAAGGGTGCAGAGAGGAGGTATTTGTCCTGTGAGCGGAGGTTTCGGGTAGGAGCATAAGGGGAGATAAGGGTAGAGAGGTAGTGAGGGGCTGCAGATTGAGTGCATTTGTAGGTTACTAGAGAGTGACCAAAACAGTTTTCTTCAGTTTTTGCTGAAGCTGAATCTGTGGCTGAAATTTGCCAATCAGTTTTGACTAAAGTTGAAACCAAAACTGGCAGCTAGGGACTGTGGCCTGGCCTGCTCCCTGCACGAAACAAGCCAGCACTCCCCCCCCCCCCCCCACTCCACCGTGCACAAAATGAGACCCCTCCCTCTCTTCCTGTTCAAGCTGGCTCCAATCTCAAAATAGCTGCCATGATCTCCAGCTGCAATCTTGCGAGACTGCCACTAGATATCACTGCAGCCATTTTGGTGGCGGAGGGGACATGGGCAGGAGTGACTGAGCATCGCTCCTGCCCTGAATACTCACTAGACCACCAGAGGATGGACAGTTTGCCTGTGGGGGTGCCTGTTTTATGCATGAGGGGCAAGGGACCTCGTTGTAGGTGAGGGGGAGTCCTAGGGGAGCCAGCATAAAGTTTCAGTTCTAGTCAAAAATGCACTGACATTTTTGGCCGAACCACAAGGCCGATCATGAATTGGCACTGAAGCCAAAACCGAAATTCAGTCAGCCTCTATTTGTTACCTTATGTACTTGAATATCTGTCACACTAGCCACAGCTGTTAATGTAGAGACTTAGAATACACTTGTTTATTCACCAGCTAGCAATGACAGTGGGCTATTGTGGGAACTTACATTACCTAGACTGGGCTGTTCTTTTGAAAAATGATCAGCTTTGGTTTTCTGCTGCCCCCTCCATAGCAGTGGCGTAGCTACGTGGGGCCAGGGGGCCTGGGCCCCTGTAGATTTGGCCCTGGACACCCCTGCTGCCGACCCACCCAACCCCCCCCCCCCCACCCCGCCGCCAACCCACCGTCGCCTGCCTTTGCTGGTGGGGGACCCCAGCCCCCACCAGCCGAGGTCCTCTTCTTGCAAAAGGCTTCCTTCTGTTTCTGACGTCCTGCATGTTGTACGTGCAGGACGTCAAGACTCACAGAACGAAGCCTTGCAGATCAGCTGATGGTTGAATCTGTTCATAAAGGTGGTTAATAAATACCAATGAATCAATCAATCAATAAATATATAGAGTCTGGAGTTAACAGTGGATGAGAAGGGTTCAGATAGGAGAGACTTATCCAACAAACACTTAGTTCACACATTATCATTGATAGCTCAAGATGAGATGCATTAAGATGACCCAAACTCACCTCATCTCTAACAGCGGCTCTGTTTTTTAACCTTTCTGTGATATGGGAGGAAGGGAGAGAAAAAGGCTCCCCATTCTTCACCCTTCCATGCAGCTTAGGTGGCAATAATGTATTTACTTGGCCATCCATCCCAATGGTTGCATATTTCTGAACCATTGCAGGGGTTGTGGGGATTTGCTGTATATTTGGAAAAGAGAAGAGTCACATGGATTTCTTCTGTTTTGCAGAAGAGGTAGTGCCAGTCACTCATTCAGAGATTTCCTACTACTTGTATGAGTATGAGCCAGATCCATACACCTCGGAAGCAGAGGACAGCTTTGAAGTTGTAGAAGAGCTGACGACACCCATCAGCATGTCCCAAGAAGAGGGAAAGAGGCAGGAAACCATCAAGACAACGGAATGGTAAAATGATGATATCATGATTCAGAACAGCACCCATGCAATGATTTAGTGCAGTGGAGGAGTAGCCTAGCGGTTAGTGCAGCGGACTTTGATGTTGGAGAACTGGGTTTGATCCCCCCTGCAGCTCCTTATGACTCTGGGCAAGTCACTGAACCCTTCATTGCTCCAGGTACAAATAAGTACCTGTATATACTATGTCAAGTGCTTTGAATGTAGTTGCAAAAAAAAAAAAAAAACCATCACAGAAAGGCAGTATATCAAGTCCCATTTCCCTAAAATGGGGAGTCAAAGAAAAATGAAACAAAACCAAGGTTTTCCCTTGCACACTCTTAATGGTCAGATGTAGTGAGCATAACATGGGGAAAATGTTATAGCACATCTTGGCTTGCTGAGCAATAGCAGGCTGCATGCAGAATACCTGGGTTTGATTTTTGGGGGGCCCAAGCATTTCCTGGCCAGCCAAACAGTGGCGTTCGTAGCCTGGATGGCACCCAGGGTGGATTGCCAATGCGCCCCCTCCCCCCGGGTGCAGGGCCCCCCCCCCCCCCCCCCGCCTGTGAAATGACACCCCCCCCCGGGTGCACGCTGCTGGGGGGGGGGTGCGCGCCTGTGGGCTCCGACTTTGCTAACTTCGCTCGTTCGCTGCAGCTCCCTCTGAGGGAGCTGCAGCGAACGAGCGAAGTTAGCGAAGTCGGAGCCCACAGGCGCGCGCCGCAGCACCCCCCAGCGGCATGCACCCGGGACGGACGCCCCCACCGTCCCCTCCTTGGTACGCCACTGCAGCCAAAACTCAGCTTGCTTCAGAGGCAATGTTCAGAGCTGCTGGGAGAGGTGAAGCAGGGGTGGGAGAAGCCTTTACCATCACTCAGTGGTGATGCCTATTAGCCAGACTGGTGATAACATATTAGGTGCTGGAGGGAGCCACAACCTGCGGACCCTAGTCAAGGACCATCCCTGAACGACTGGCCAGGTAGGAGGGAAGGAGGAAGGATATTATAAAGTAGGGAAGATTTTCCAGATATTTGTACATGAAGGCTCATGGTGGTATTGCCAGAACAGGTCAGTTCTGATGGAGCTGGAAACTGCCAGCCAATAAGAAGAAGTCGAAGGTCATAAGAGTACAGACCTTCCTTGCTGTCCTGGATTGGTGGGGAGAGGGGTAAGGGAAGAGCTGGAATGTTTCAGACAAGGACGCTATTCCTGTATAACAAAATGCTGATATGTTGTTGATAAGTGTTCCATTGCTTTCTCAAGAGGTTTAAGCATAAATGCAACCCCACGATCCCCTCCTAACAGAGAGAATGTAAAACCCAGGAGGTTTAATAAAACAATATAAACCTCAAAAAAAAATTAAAAAGGATTTCAAAGAAGGATGAAGTTTCCCTGCAACGTATCTCTGTAGCAGGGAGAGTCTTATATTGTTTCCAGCATTTTGTTTTCTTTCTTTGTCCTGAGAGTGTCCTGGAGTGAATATAACTTAATCCCTACAGTGGTGGAAATAAGTATTTGATCCCTTGCTGATTTTGTAAGTTTGCCCACTGACAAAGACATGAGCAGCCCATAATTGAAGGGTAGGTTATTGGTAACAGTGAGAGATAGCACATCACAAATTAAATCCGGAAAATCACATTGTGGAAAGTATATGAATTTATTTGCATTCTGCAGAGGGAAATAAGTATTTGATCCCCCACCAACCAGTAAGAGATCTGGCCCCTACGGACCAGGTAGATGCTCCAAATCAACTCGTTACCTGCATGACAGACAGCTGTCGGCAATGGTCACCTGTATGAAAGACACCTGTCCACAGACTCAGTGAATCAGTCAGACTCTAACCTCTACAAAATGGCCAAGAGCAAGGAGCTGTCTAAGGATGTCAGGGACAAGATCATACACCTGCACAAGGCTGGAATGGGCTACAAAACCATCAGTAAGACGCTGGGCGAGAAGGAGACAACTGTTGGTGCCATAGTAAGAAAATGGAAGAAGTACAAAATGACTGTCAATCGACAAAGATCTGGGGCTCCACGCAAAATCTCACCTCGTGGGGTATCCTTGATCATGAGGAAGGTTAGAAATCAGCCTACAACTACAAGGGGGGAACTTGTCAATGATCTCAAGGCAGCTGGGACCACTGTCACCACGAAAACCATTGGTAACACATTACGACATAACGGATTGCAATCCTGCAGTGCCCGCAAGGTCCCCCTGCTCCGGAAGGCACATGTGACGGCCCGTCTGAAGTTTGCCAGTGAACACCTGGATGATGCCGAGAGTGATTGGGAGAAGGTGCTGTGGTCAGATGAGACAAAAATTGAGCTCTTTGGCATGAACTCAACTCGCCGTGTTTGGAGGAAGAGAAATGCTGCCTATGACCCAAAGAACACCGTCCCCACTGTCAAGCATGGAGGTGGAAATGTTATGTTTTGGGGGTGTTTCTCTGCTAAGGGCACAGGACTACTTCACCGCATCAATGGGAGAATGGATGGGGCCATGTACCGTACAATTCTGAGTGACAACCTCCTTCCCTCCGCCAGGGCCTTAAAAATGGGTCGTGGCTGGGTCTTCCAGCACGACAATGACCCAAAACATACAGCCAAGGCAACAAAGGAGTGGCTCAGGAAGAAGCACATTAGGGTCATGGAGTGGCCTAGCCAGTCACCAGACCTTAATCCCATTGAAAACTTATGGAGGGAGCTGAAGCTGCGAGTTGCCAAGCGACAGCCCAGAACTCTTAATGATTTAGAGATGATCTGCAAAGAGGAGTGGACCAAAATTCCTCCTGACATGTGTGCAAACCTCATCATCAACTACAGAAGACGTCTGACCGCTGTGCTTGCCAACAAGGGTTTTGCCACCAAGTATTAGGTCTTGTTTGCCAGAGGGATTAAATACTTATTTCCCTCTGCAGAATGCAAATAAATTCATATACTTTCCACAATGTGATTTTCCGGATTTAATTTGTGATGTGCTATCTCTCACATGTCTTTGTCAGTGGGCAAACTTACAAAATCAGCAAGGGATCAAATACTTATTTCCACCACTGTATATCAAATCCTCTGTCTTCAACAAAAAGATAGAATGTGCAGTGCATGTTTGTTCATTCAGGACCTGTTGGGAACAGGGAGGTAAAGAAAATGATTTGTTACATGTGTAATATAGGACTTTCAAGATTTCTTGCTGGGTTCTCGTACTAACAAATGACTTCTGTTTTCTATATCTGGGAGGGGGAATGAAGGCCTGCAGGTATTTGATTTGAAATGAACAGGTACTTTACAAGTTCTTTGCAATTTTTTGCAGACGGAAAGGAGGAATAGCTTGCACCAAAGAGAGGAGAAAGAAGAGAGAAAGCAACTGGAAGACATAGTCATTTTAAGCTATTCAGTAACGGTATCGAGACTTGTGATGATGTACTTTCTAAAGATGCTGCTGTTACTGGTATATTCTATAATATTTGCTCATTTTGCATCAGGGCTTGCCAGTTCTCTTCAGCCTGATCCCAGAATCCTATTCACAGTTTCCCTTACCTCCGAGAGGGATTTTCATTCTGTGAAATTAAATGCAGTTATAACACCCTAGAGAAATTTATTTTTTCCTAACGTCAGATGTTTCTATGAAAACGTTCTGCACAGAGGTGAAGGATGGGAATCTGCACAGCTGGTTGATGAAGCTTTTGGCATGAAACAGTGAGCAGATCCTCCCCTGGTGATCACATGACCCTTATAGCTACTGCTCATTCATGATAATATCCAGAAATAGTGCTAGGCCTGCCTGAACAGTAGTATGCAAGAGATGCATCTCACCATGTAGGTAATTTAGAGCATTCTGCCTGCCCCTTTCATCAATATTCATAGCCTCAGTAACAGACATAGCTCTGAGAGGGGAAGAAAAATAGTGTAAGGGAAATGGTATTTATTTTTAAATCTATTTTCAGCCCAGTAGCTTCAGCAATCATTTCTGTTGGGCTTCTAGCTCAACTGGGTTTGGTACCTATGAGCCCGGGCTGTAGGTGTTGGCTTCTGAGCAATGGCTCAGGCCTGCCTTGAATGCTAGCAATTACAGCCCCATTTTCCAATCCAGCTGCTCTCTCTGCACAGTTAGATACGGGGGTATAAAAGCCAGTGAACAAGGTGATAGCATTTGATTGGGCTAACTTAACACATTTGTGATATTTAGAGAGGGAACATCCTTTAATCTGGCCAGCGCAAAACAGGTGAACGATATCTAGGGTTTATTTCTGTAGTCCGCCATCCAGCTTGTTATGTACTGACCTGAGAAACAGGGTAATAACTCTTAAAAGCTGATCACAGATATATTGTGTTCATCAGAAAGCCATCACTTACAGCTTGTTTGACCTTTTATTTCTGTTTCATTTATATGAAAATTGAAAAATTCATGGACATCAACAGAAATAAACTGACCGAGTACCCACAGCCCCAACAAGGTCACTGGTATGCACCTTTGCCAGTCTTATTGCTTGAGAATAGAATACTCACTTCAGAATTTTTCTGTTTAGTTCGCAGAAATGGATTACCAGATGCCGGGGGGGGGGGGGGGGGGGGGGACAGATTGCTGTTAGATCTGCTGTGATATATTTGAGACTTTTAGGGTTGCTGTGATGTATCTGCAGTAAAACAGCAGGGACTGAAAGTTTCTCCACAGGAGGGCAGCAGATGTGCCATTGAAGCTTGGGGATCATTCGGCCATTTAATGATGAACAGGTGCCCACTTTTATTTGTGGTTCCCTTTGGAGAGTGGATTTCTACTGTCTTGCTTCTGAAAGATTTAGTAGTCATATTGGCACCAGCTGCTGAAAAGTGGTAGCTGTGTTTCTGTCTCATGGCCATTTAAACCTATAGAGTAGCGTTGATTTTCTAGGGTGGTTACTGATGAGCCCCATAGACAGGAGAAATGATAGAAACGTGGGCACTGCTTCCTAATCTGTCTTCATTCTGTGATCCTCTTCCCATAACGTGGCCAGTAGGGAGTCCCCCCTGTCATCTAACAGATAGGGCCTGATTTACTAAGCTTGGAACAAGGAAGAAGCATTAGGGAATTGTGTTATTAATGTAGGAGGGAGAAGGGGAGTTCTAGATCCTGAGTACTGATGCATGACAGAGGAGCTGCTAATATGGGATAACCACACCCTTAGGACATTATGAGTCAGCTGGGCCCCACAACCCTTCATCAGATATGGCAGCAGAAGTATGATTGTTATCTCTGGGGTCTCCTTAATAGCAAGGCTGTGGGCCAAAGAATGTAAATGCTATGGGAGATCACGGTGCCAGATACAGTCAAAGCTTCCTTTCTGATTTCATTTCTCTTAATTTAGTGGAACTTCAGAAAAGCAAATCTCCATCCTCAAACAGTTCCTTTGTGGAAGGGAGTAAATATTTTGTTTAAATAGCTTTCATTAAGTCACTTAACATTGCAAGAAGTTTGAATAACTGAACCCCAAAATACAGCCAAATGCATAAACAAAAGTGACAACAGTTTTATGATAAAACCAATCCAAAACCCATTTCCTCTAGTCATCCCAATCAGCTGAAAATCCAAGTGTCCCCTCTCCCCTCTCTCTTTCCGTTTTCAGAACAATTGCAAATTATTTAACAAAGCAGATCAAACTCACATTTTTAATACACTCAAATAAGTACATAAGTATTGCCATACTGGGAAAGACCAAAGGTCCATCAAGCCCAGCATCCTGTTTCCAACAATGGCCAATCCAGGTCACAAATACCTGGCAAGATCCCCAAAAAGTGCAAAACATTCTGTACTGCTTATCCCACAAATAGTGGCTTTTTCCCAAGTCCATTTATGTTTCAACGGTTTTTATTGATGATTCAACACTTTAAACAGAGTCGTTAAATTTAACATTTTACAAGTTGAATAACACCTCACTCTTGCGTACATACAACTTTAATTTCCATCATCAATGTTTTTATCATTTTCTCCCTCTCTCCCTTCCCAAACTGTTCACAAGTATTTTATTAACATAATAAATTAAATTCCTAATTTACCTTACATCTCTTGTGTTGTCAGCATATTATTCTGAAATAGAGTTTTTAATGTATTACGCAGACATTACCCTCGAATATGCATTGCCTTCTCAATCACTGTTATGTGTTGGTGACGTTTGCTTCTCCGGAATCTTCTCCTCTTTGCTTCTCCGGAATCTTCTCCTCGCCCCCAAGTCCATTTAATAATGGTCTATGGACTTTTTCTTTAGGAAGCCGCCAAACCTTTTTTAAACTCTGCTAAGCTAGCCGCCTTTACTACTTTCTCTGGCAATGAGTTCCAGAGTTTAATTACATGTTGAGGGAAGGAAAATTTTCTCCGATTCGTTTTAAATGTACTACATTATAGCTTCATCGCATGCCCCCTAGTCCTAGTATTTTTGGAAAGCGTAAACAGATGCTTCACATCTACCCATTCAACTCCACTCATTATTTTATAGACCTCTATCATATTTCCCCTCAGCCGCCTTTTCTCCAAGCTGAAAAGCCCTAGCCACTTTAGCCTTTCCTCATAGGGAAGTCGTCCCATCCCCTTTATCATTTTCTTCGTCAATCCGAAAGCTTTATAATTCATTTATTAGCCCTAAGACCTGCAGTTTGTCTGCATTTGCAACAATTTGTGCATCTGGTTATGCCATTAACATCAAAGTAGGTGGGTGATCCTTTATCCATTGCTAGACACAATGTTATAAAATGTTATAATTAAATTTATAAAAAAGGAGGAAAAGACCTCATAAATAGTCTGCGGACTTATATCTGCAATGAGAAATTATGGTCTCAACAATCGATTCAGACAAGTGTGATTGAGTGCTAAATATTGAGTATGCTCTATCAAGATTTTATATAAAAAATAATAAATAGAAAAAAATATATAACGGAATAAAGTTTCATTGGGTAGGGCATGGAGGTTTTTTGACAGATTATTATGAGAAAGTCTGTTGAGACCATAATTTCTCATTGCAGATAGAAGTCCGCAGACTATTTATGAGGTCTTTTCCTCCTTTTTTATACATTTAATTATAACATTCTGTACCATTGTATCTAGCACTTTTTTCATTCAAAGAGGGTTTTTGCAGTTACCAAATAACTGGATTAGTCTTTTGAATGAATATTCCTCTGTGACCTTTATCCATTGCAACATGATGCATCTTTTAGCAGTCAGACACGCCTTCTGTAAGAAGAGAGTGAATGCTTGTACCCATTCCACTCCATCCTCCATGAGATCTAATAAGCTACTTCAAGGAGTTGCCTCCCAGATTCTTCCGTGCATATGACCCACAGGCCATTCCAAAAGTCTAAAATGACCGAGCATTCCCAGGTACAATGTTTGAAGAAGCATCCACCATGACAGGGTACATTTTAAAGCTACAGAGCTATCCAGATCCCTCTCAATATAAATCTGTATGTCTATTGGCAGGACTGTGGGCTTGCAGCCCCTATAATTGGAGTCAGAAGATGGGAGAAATAAAGTTGGTGGACCTGGAGAGGTAGAAAAAATTAGGGAATAAAACTAATATTACTTATTGCTATAGGGCTACTAGATGTGCACAATGCTGTACACATGCACTTAAGAGATGGTCCCTTTGCTGTAGAGCTTGCAGTCTATTCAAGATAGGGCGCACAGGAGGATTTGGTAGTTTCATTTATGGGATAATATTTAAAAGCAGCCTCTCAAAAGTGGGCTTTTCAGCTGAATTTGAATAAGGGCAGAAAATGAGCATGACAAACTGACTCAGAAAGTTTATTCCAGGTGTACAGTGCAGCAAGTTGGAAAGAGCAGAGTCTGGAATGTGTGGTGGTGAGAGGATTAGATAAAAGTGTCTTAGCCAGCCAGTGCTCCGGAGGAGGGGTGTAGGGAAAGATGAGAGAGGAGAGGTAATGAAGAGCTGCAGAATAACTGCACTTGTAAGTCAGTAAGAGAAGTTTTTGAACTGTATAGAGAAATGGATAGGGAAACAATGAAATTGAGAAGAGGGGTTACATGAGTTTGGTGACTTGCAGTGGAATAGATTGAAGTGGAGAGAGACAGTTCAGTGCAAGACTTGTGAGAAACATGTTGCATTAGTCTAATCAGGAGGTAATGAGATATTACTTAGAAAGCAGAACTAATACTGGGGAATGTGTATTCTATGCTCTGTGCATAAGCCTGTGTTTGAAATGGTAGGCTTGGAGGTAACAAAAGAGAGGAAACTAAGTACAAACTAAAGTCCAAACAAAAAAAACAGCACCACGGGCCTTTAAAAATGGAACACAGTTCTTTAATAAATGAGCCTTGACAAAAAGACCCGACATGGGCCGTGTTTCGGTGACTAGCACCTGCGTCAGGTGTCACAGTGATGACGTGGAAACCTTGGGGAATAATTCATTTGGATACAGAAAGTGAAAGTTCCTTGTTGCTTTGTAGCTTTTACTATATGAGACGTGGGGTAAGGAATAATATATTGTAGAGGAATATATTCGAATTATTCCCCAAGTTTTCCACATCATCACTGTGACCCCTGACGCAGGTGCTAGTTACCGAAACATGGCCCATGTCGGGTCTTTTTGTCAAGGCTCATTTATTAAAGAACTGTGTTCCATTTTTAAAGGCCCGTGGTGCTGTTTTTTTTTTTTTTTTTTTTAAATGGTAGGCTAACATACCATCCCACTGCCCTCCAAAAACCACTAAATGAACTAGTGCCAGGTGGAAGATTCTAGGCCAGTGCTGGGCTAATGACAGCCCTCTCCTGAAACATTATGGGACCTACAGCACTGATTTCAATGATTTAGAATCAGGTACTACCACCATTCCATACTGCTTTGGTATGAATACTGAAAATCAAGACTGGCCAGAAAGCCTCTCTCTATGAACATTTGCAGAGCAGCCAGGATACCCTGTCCCAAAGTGTTGCAGAACAGCCAAAACTTGGTATTTCTTCTAATAAAACTAATCCCTCATGCAGCAGCTCTCTACTTTATTCTGTATAGTTTAAACTGTAAAGCATCTAAACAGTCAGGACTATATTACAATATAGGCAGAGAAAAAACTGAGTCTCCCATATTCTGCAAGAATTTCCTGATTTGCATGGGACATGAGCTTCCAAAGTGGGAATCTGCTGCTCAATGTAGGAGACTTGGCAGGTCTGGAATATAAAGATGTGCACATGGACAGTAGCCAGGGTAAAACTTTGAGGATTGGCACCACTACTTACATTCCAAATTTGGGTTAATTGAACACTTTTAGTGTCTAACTTACTGTCTTTCTTCTGGTGGACTGATACAGTTCTCACATAATTTACCAATAGCAGAAGCTTGACTGCAAATTCAGCATTCAGGCTCATCCCTATTAGTGCTATGAGCTGATCCATCTGCAACTCAGTCACTGTTTCTGACCCAGCACTGACCAGCTTGGGGCCAGAAAGATTGCTGAGGTTTAAGGGTTGGACCAGTATGACCTCTACCTCCAGAAAGTATGAAATCTGAGAAATGTGGGCCTCAGCCTTCTGTGCTCTGGCTGCTTTTGCCATTACCCTTGCTCTTTGTTGACTGTATTTGCCAACTGATTCCTTCACACCTCTAGCTCTTAAAATTTTATATATAGAGAAAAAATTCTAAAGGGCACTTTTTAAATATGGCTTCTCTTCACAGAGTCAGTCAGAAGACAAGGGCATAGAGTATACAGGGGGAAGTTTTTTAGGGTTTTTTTTTTTTAATTTAGCTTAGATATTTTTTGTTTGTTTTATTTAGATTCATTTTAACATGATGCTTTTTCTTTAATGCATGATAACAGAAAATAATGCATGCTATTTCATGTGAACATATGCTGTCATAAAGCAAAAATGTCAAGGGAAGTATACACAGAAGAGTCAACACAAGAGCAGAGGGTGACAAACTGCCTCCAAGCCTGGGAGATGATATACAAAAACTTTATTCACAGAAAACAGCCTGCACAAATTTTGTTAACCAGAGTTTTGGTAATTTTAAATACTGTATTTCAGAAATATTTTCAGTGTAATGGCAGAGATCTCATTAAACTTTTAAAGTAATGACAGAAGTATATGGTAAGAGATCATTCAAGTAATAATTTATGTTCATTCAGTCTTTACTGTGGGTTTTTGTTGACAGTGAATGATATAGTGCATTTGTTAATTTTCTGTGTGTAGCCCACTAGGGGCAGGACTGACATTCGTGCAGTCTTCTGGGTATAAAGGTTGCCCATCCCTGCTCTAGAACACCTAATTGACAGATGGTTTAGCTTTAGCAAGCGTCCATGTTGTGACATTGTATGTTTATATTTCATGCCACTATATGTTGTCAATTTAATTGCCTTTTAAAAAAATAATCCTTCCAGTGAAATGTAGTATTTGTAAGTATGTACTTGCGTATATCCTGCATATTGTTTCCTCTAAACTAAGTGGGAGTCCTCCACCTACAGTCCTGCCAGTGGGTGGTGCTGTTTCACTACCACATTTTCAGTAGTGAGAGACAGGCAAGCTCTGCAGGACTCCAGGGAACCTACCTGTCCCTATCAATTGAAGACACAATATTGAAGCACCACCCACCACTGGTAGCAATGCAGTTGGAAGACTCCCGCTCAACTTAGAGGGAACCGTGATTACGCATAATCTTTTATAGTGGTTATTTATTTGAGTAGTTTGTTTTCATTTCCAGCTGTGGTCTGTTGCTATACAGCTGGCAAAGAAATATTGCTCACACTTGAATTATTTTATTTTTGTGTTAAATATAAGACTACTAACTGTAAAATGGATGGAGACCTCCCTCCATGCACTGCTGCTTCCTCTTCTCCACTACCCCCAACAGCTAGAAAGCTCATGTGACCATGTTAAGATTAGCCTGGGAGCATAAAACACAAGGGAAGCAGGCTAAACTTGAATCCAGTGAACAAAACCTTAAATCATAAACAAATAGGCTCCAGAGGAAAAATAGAGGTTAAAAATAATTCAGAAGAACCAAAGGTTGAGAAGCTCTGAAATCAAGGAAAAAGGGTACATTTGTATATGCTAGAGCAGATGAATACATCCTTTTCACTCAGTTCTTGTGCATTACACTTTGATGTCTGTATTACATTTTCCCCTGGACCTGATTTGTTTGTCCTGCTAAGCTTGGACCATATGAGATATCTGTAAGATTGGACTGAACAAGGCAGTGCTAGATAGTGTAAACTGCCCCACTTCACCCACCCAGTATGCTCCTCTCATAATGAAGAAGCTCACATCACAAATGGGTGGTAGCAGGTACGTTAAAAACAGAGGGAAATAACCTACAAGAAAAGTGCATTTAATTTTTAAAAAAGTTTTGAAAAAGATCATGGTTAAAAGAGGAGAAGAAATGACTCAGAGCAGAGCAACTTAATTGTTTTGAAGACAGATTATAATGCTGATTCTTATATATAAATTAATTGTATGCGTGTCTCCTCACTGTTGGACTGGATTCGGTATGCAGAAAATGATTTTGTTCATCACACAAGACACAGGCTTTCATGTCCAACATAATTTTTGAAAGTACTCTTACTATCACTTTTGTTGCAAGGGCAAAAATTACCAAGTATATATTTGAGTGCATAAAAGCTTCATGTAGATACTGACAAATATTTTATTAAAAAACCATTTTTTAAACCAATTATGTTGTTGTTGTCCTGTTTATAAGCATGAGTTTGCAGGTTTAACTTTGGAACCATGCACTGAGAGGGCTGTGCATCTTCTTCATTTATGACATTTTTATATGTGCATGTGTGTATATCTATTGGGGGGGGGGGGACATTCAGTAAGCAGAGTTAGGGGCTTTGCACCGGTGATAGGGCCTAAACACACGATAAGGGAGTTAATGCATATGAAATGCTACGAAGCTCATAGGTTATAAAATGGGCTTCTTAGCATTTAATAACTGTTAAGGCCTTAACACCAGTGCACAGTCTCTAACGCTGCTTCATGAATTCCCCCCCTATATCTATATATATATAAGAACATAAGAATAGCCATACTGGGTCAGATCTAGCTCAGTATCCTGCTTCCAACAATGGCCAATCCAGGTCACAAGTACCTGGCAGAAACCAAATTAGTAGCATCATTTCATGCTACCAATCCTGGGGCAAGCAGTGGCTTCCCCCATGTCCGTCTCAATAACAGGCTATGGACTTTTCCCTCCAGGAATATGTCCAAACCTTTTTTTCTTCTTTTTAAACCCAGGTATGCTAACTGCTGTTACCACATCCTCTGGCAATGAGTTTCAGAGCTTAACTATTTGCTGAGTGAAAAAAATATTTCCTCCTATATGTTTTAAAAGTATTTCTATGTAACTTCATTGAGTGTCCCCTAGTCTTTGTACTTTTTGAAAGAGTAAAAAATCGATTCTCTTCTACCCTTCTTCACCACTCATGATTTTGTAGGCCTCAATCATACCCCCCCCCCTCAGCTGTCTCTTTTCCAAGCTGAAGAGCCCTAACCTCGTTAGCCTTTCCTCATATGGGAGGAGTTCCATCCCTTTTATCATATGGGTTGCTGTTCTTTGAACCTTTTCTAATATATAGAACATGTGTGTGTATGTAATTTACATACCTCTTGCAAAGAGTGAGGGGCAGAGTCAACCAGTCAGAACTCATTAAATTACAGCTCAGACATAAGAGTATGTTGTGTAAAATATGATACATACAAGTTCATATAACTTATGAACAATTTCTCATTCTCTTCAGGAGAAAAAGGAATCCATGTTATGTCTCCATTGTTCTGCTGCCCTTCCAGTACATAGAAATGATGCATATCAGCAGGACTGGTATAAAACATGTTTGTTAAAATTTTCAGGTTAACTGTGTGCATACATTTCTTGACTCATTTTGGATTTTGTGGAGGGGGGGGAAACAATTTTGAGAGTTCAAGAATTCTCTGATTGGTTTTGGTATTTCGACAAGAAGGTATCAGACTTAGCATTGTAACCTGGAGGTTCTAAAGAGAAGGGCTGACTGATTTCATGGTATTATGAAATTAGTTGTGCCCTAGTCATTAACATTACATATTTTCTGAAGAGATGCCTTTACTATGAGTTTGTTGCTCTTGTATTTCTTTAGCAGACAATCCACATTATACCATATCATACAGTTGCATCCTGGCCAGTTAAAAGTACTAGAGTCTTGCACACAGCACTTGTCTCCTCCATAATAATTCTTAGCCAGTCACTGTGGTTTCCACATGGCTGTCTGAACATCTTGTCCAAGGCATGAACCATCATACAGGACATCCTCAGATGTGGTTGGATTTACTCTTCATTAAGAAATTAGTCCTCAGGGAATTCACACAGAACTTACAAAAAGACTAGAATCTAAAGCAGCCATTTCCAGCCTTCTTTATTCCTTTCCACTTGCTACTAATCTCATTAATGTGTTCCAGCAGCATGCAATTTATTGTGGTCCCCTTGTGTCCTTTCCATGTAACTTATTTTCACAACAGTGTGGACAGGATCCAGTTCCAGCAGTTCAGTTTCTTCTTTGAGGGATTAGTGTTGGAATGGACAGTAGCTAAGAGAGCTGTGGGCAAGCCTCTTCAACTTAGTTTTCCTTGGATACAATCTAGATTGTAAGCCCTCTGGGTCAGGGAAATACCTGTGCACCAGCAACATGACTTGAGCTTCTCTTCAAGAAAGGTGAGGAATTAAATCACTGCTTTTCCAAAGCTGAATTTCTTTGGTCTTCAGT
The DNA here is from genome assembly GCF_901765095.1 of Microcaecilia unicolor. Lineage (NCBI taxonomy): Eukaryota > Metazoa > Chordata > Amphibia > Gymnophiona > Siphonopidae > Microcaecilia > Microcaecilia unicolor. The sequence goes on along the minus strand of NC_044041.1, from coordinate 94,984,612 downwards.
ATTGAGATTTAATGGCATGTTGCTTCGTCCACCTTTAATTGTTTAAGCTATGCCAGTCAAGTCCCACCAGTCCTCATTAACCTTTTTTTTTTTTACAGCACAGACTGAGAATGAGAGACAGAGGTGGGTGCCGTCTCCTTTGAGGTAATTAGAAATGTGCTACGGCGGGTAAAAAGTTTTGCTTTTATTTTCTCTCTGAATTCTTCTGACACATAGTAGTAAACAAAGGGATCGATGCAGTTATTGAATGTACTTAAAGCCAGACAGACCATGTACACCACATACAAGTCTGCATTATAATTGAAACAGTGCTCTGAATAGTGAATCAAGAGAACAAGGTTACTGGGAGTGAGAAGCACAAGGATTGTTACCAGGACCAGGGCTGTGAGCTTAATGGCATAACTGTATTTCTCTCCATTGCTGATCAGAACCCGAAGCACGGCCACATAGCAGAAAATAACGATTACCAGTGGTATGAGGAAGCCAAACACAATTAGGCACACAAAGTAGTAAAAGAAGAACTCGGACTGTTCATGCCTTGGTAAAACATCGTGGCATAGGGTGACGTCGGAGCCGTAGAGAGGGTAGGCTTGCTGATAGGTAGTCAACGGCACAGTAGATATGATTGTAAGGAACCAGACGGCTGAACATATGCATATGGCAAATGTTTTGTTCCTGAATGACCTGGAGAAGAAGGGATGGACAACAGCCAGGTACCTATCAATGCTAATACTCATCAAAAGAAGAACAGAGCAGTACATGTTTCCATAGAAGAAGGTGGTAAGGATGCGGCAGGCCATCTCTCCAAACAACCAGTTGTTACCCAGGAAGTAGTATGAAATTTTGAAAGGTAGTACTAAAATAAGGAGCAAGTCTGCTAGGGCAAGATTGATCAGGAAGATGGTAGAGGTCATCTTTTTAATTTTAGTAGCCAAAATCCAAAGGGCCAGTCCATTGGAAGGTAAGCCTATGAGAAACACCAAGGTATAGAGGGAAGGAATGAGTACCCTAGTGATGGCGCTGCTCAGATGGGCTCGTGAGGATGCAGGGATGGTGATAAAGGTTATGTTTCCTTTTGTTGTCATCTGTCCAGGTATTGCTCGAGGACAAAGGGTATTTTCCGAAGTGGTTGTCTGCTCTGTGCTCTCTGGAGAATAATCTGTTGACAAGTTAGAAATGGACAGATTACCAGACTGATACCGACTTAGGTGGTGCTTTTAGTAGTGAAGTTAAAATCAACCGAAAATGAGGGTGGGTATGTTCCACCTCTCTGTCGTATTTTTCTTAATTCTGTACTAGAAATACAGGGGTCGCTATTCAGTATGGTTAAGCGGGCAGGAAAGGCTTCTGGCCACTTAAACTGCACTGAGCAGTGACTATTGAATTTAACCGCTTAAACCAAAAAAGGCTGGCACAGGAGCCATGAAGTATGCGGTTGCCAGCAATATTCGGTGCCTGCATAAAAAGCAGTCCTAACTTTGCCCAGTTGGCCATATGTTTACCAGCACTAAATATTGGCCAGAGCCCACATAACTTCTGAGCCTGATAGTTCCTATGCTCTCCTCTCCCCACCCCCAAAAAAGAGATAATGCTGCTCCTGGAGACACTCCTGCTCCCCTACAACACTGACAGTCATTCTCCCAGATCCCTAAGATAGCAGCAGACCTCCCTCCCCCCCCCCCCAAAAAAAAAAAAAAACAATAGCAGTTCTACCGCTGGTCTACTGCTAGAGGTTATGGTAGCCATTTTCAGGCTAGAACTAGCATGGGCAGGAGGGATGGGGGATTGCTCCTGCCCACTCTACCCCCTTAGACCACCAGCGATCTAAGGTGGCTGGATGGGGCTAAAGGTGGGGGGGGGTGCTTCTGGAGGGGGCTGCTACTGTCAGGTGGGGGACTGCTTTTGTTTGGGAAGGTCTGGACTGAAAAGAGGGGGAAGTCAAGGAAACTTAAAAAATGTCTTGTGTGGATCCTGGCTGAATATCGACCTGGGCCCGCATAAGTGCCAGTGGCCAGGATATATCCAGTCAGTCAATGCCAGCACCTGGACATGGCCTTGGCATTAAATATCTGGGTCTAATTTAGCTGGTGGCAACACTTTAAAAACGTTGATGCTGTTAGCTGAACATTGACAGGACAAGTGTCAAGCAAGGACACTGTGTATTTCCACTTTAAGGGTCAAATGTTTCTTGGTCAAAAAATTCATGTATTTTCTGATCTATCCAGGGCCACACAAATGAGAAAGGCCTTTAAGGCTGTGGGAGCTACTTATTTCCTACAATTTCCAATTCTAGATTATATAAAATTGCAGCACCCCTGAATTGTGCCGGGGAAACCTCATTTCTCTTTAATTCTTAGGTTGTTTCTAGAAAGTCTAGGATTGGGATCCAGAAAAGCAATTTATATGGTGAGTAGAAAAGTCAGATGCCTGGCATTTATTCACCTGAGTAGCAGAGGTATGGGGAGCCAACATAACCTGTCCATGATCATTTAGTTGAGGTCCAAGATGTCTTTTGAATTGCAGTATAAGTTAGCTACTAGCTTTTTCCTGTCCCCGGCCCCCCCACCCCAAATCCTCAGCTTATGAATACAAGTTTTATCTTAACCCTTATGTCATACTACAGCTTCTATGCTCACCTTTAGTCAAAGTTTATACTCCTTACAAACCTCAGGGCCGCTCTCTCTTATGAGAGTGGCAATGACAACACCCTTTTCCTCCCTTTCCCTGACCCTGTTTCTGGTACGTTTGTAAGCCTGTCTAAAAATGGAGTGCTTTCATTCTTATGTATTTTGGCTTTAATTGTACATTGCCTAGTCTTGGCCAATCCAATTTTGGCAATAAATCAAGTACTGGAAATTAAAAGCTGTTATAAACAAATGGCAAAGCAGTACCTGGACTTCAAATGATAGAAATAAGAAGAAGGTGTGATATTCAAGAGAACCTCAGTTCAACACTCTCCAACCCATTGGGGAGTGGAGGAAGAACAGCCAACATTGCTTTCCTTCTGCACCTCCTCTGAAACCTTCTGCACCATCCCTGAAACATGGAAAATCCTGGCGCACACACACACCGTAATACATGTATTTTGTTATCTGATAAGTCTTAAATTCAGACCTCCATCAAGAGGCCATTCCATGCATCTACCACCCTTTCCTTAAATAAGTATTTCCTTAGATTACTCCTCAGTCTTTCTGCTTTCACCTTCATCCTATTCCCCCTCAATCCATAACTCATTTAACTGACTATCAGATCTCCCACCTTTCTTCCATTAACAATTGCATAGCCAGACCTACTATTTTGGATGGGCCCACAGTTAACTTGGGTGAGCCTTTCCAACCCTCCCCCCTTAGTTCAGCATTTCCACTGTTGTACTCAACCCCCCCCCCCCCCTACACACATCCCCAAAGACCAGCATCTGCCCCCTCTCTTAATCCTCCCCCCCATCCCTCCCTGGTGTACCTCAGAGGCATCCCAGCAGCCACAGCAACTCATTGCTGCCTGCACCAGCCCCCCACAGGTTTCCCTCTGCCACATCCCACCCTTACTAATGCCACTTCCTGTTCGCTCATTGGCACAACATGGCAGAGGAAAGCCTGCAGGGCCAGCTCAGGCAGCGAAAATTGCTGTGGCCACTGGGAGCGTCTCAGGTACACTGGGGAAGGACAGGGGGATTCAGAGAGGAGACAGATGCTGGGCTGCTGAAAGAAAACAGGAAGAGATAAGAGTGAGATGCTGCCACTGGCTGGGCCTGTGCTCTTCCAGGCCCACCTGTAGCTACACCATTATACATATTGAGATCTTTAAGTCTGTCCCTATACACTTTATGATGAAGACCACTAACCAACATAATAGCCACTTTCTAAACCAACTCCATTCTATCTTTCTGAAGGTGCAGTCTCCAAAATCATACACAGTACTCTAAATTAGGTCTCACCAGCAGTGGCGTTCCTAGGGGGGCTGACACCCGGGGTGGATCGCCGATGTGCCCTGCCCCCCCGGATGCAGCGACCCCCCACCGGGTGCACGCCGCTGGGGGGGGGGGGGGTGCCGCGCGCCTGCCGGCTCTTCGTTTTCATGCTCCCTCTGCCCCGGAACAGGAAGTAACCTGTTCTGGGGCAAAGGGAGCATGAAAACGAAGAGCCGACAGGCGCGCGGCACCCCCCCAGCGGCGTGCACCCGGGGCGGACCGCCCTCCCCCCTTGGTACGCCACTGCTCAGCAGAAACTTAGAGACACATTATCACCTTCTTCCTGCTAGCTATTCCTTTCCCTAAGCACCCAAGCATCCTTCTGGCTTTCACCATTGCTTTTCTACCTGTTTAGCCACCATAAGATCATCACATACAATCACACCTAAATCCCACTCCTCTTTCATGCATAGAGTACTTCACCCTCTAACCTGTACCACTCTGTTAGGTTTTTGTAGCCCAAATGCATGACCCTTCATTTTTTTTAAGCATTAAATCTTAGCTTCCAAATTCTGGACCATTCTTCAAGCTTCACTAGGTCCTTCCTTATGTTATCCACATCTTTCAGAGGAGGGGTCTACCCTATTGTAGATTTTGGTATCATCCACAAAGAGCCAAACCTGTGTGTAGCCCCATTCCTATGGAATTCTATGCCAATCTCTATACGTGCAAAACCGTCATTTAAAACATTCACAAGAGCTCTCAAAACCAGGTTGTTTCACCAAGCATATAATCCAGCCTAAGGCTTCACTATCTCACACCTTGTTTCCTGCAATAGCCTCCCTCCTTCCCCTTTCCATGACTGCATATTGGATCTGTGTACTGAGTGATTGTGTTGTCTCTGTCCTATACATTTATTGGAGTTCCTTTCAACTTTCTTGTTTTTTTTTTTTTGTTTGTTTTAAACTTGTACACCGCTGTGATCTGCAAGTTAGCTAATGGTGGTACAACAAATGCAAATAAACGATAAACTTCACCAGACAGCCCTTCAGCAATGTCGCTCACAAAAATGTTAAAAAGAACCGGCCCAAGAACTGAACCTTAAAGCAGACCACTGGTAGCATCCCTTTCCTCAGAGTGAGCTCTATTTACCACTATCCTCTGTCGCCTTCCATTCAACTAGTTCCTAACTCAGTCAGTCACTTTGGGGCCCATACCAAGGGCACTCAGTTAATTATGAGTCGTCTATGACTATGTAGAACTGTGTTAAAGGCTTTGCTGTAGCAGAGGCAACATAGGTGGAAGTGACTTTCACATGGTCGCAGAGAGCATCAATGGGATTTAAACTTCTTACCCTAGTTCTTAGGAGGCTGTGCTAATCAATCTTCTCTCTGCACCCTAGCTAGCACTACTCATAAAAATAGAATCAATGGAGTTAGAAAGCAGTGCAAGAGCTAAATACCAACACTATTTGAAAACAGAAACACAACCGAACTACACTGCCTGATTTTCTCTCTCTCAGAACACTTTAGGATGAACAAATCTATGCTGCAAAGTAACAAACTTAAAAACAACCTTTTTGTTTATTAGTTCCTTGCGTAATTTGCCAATTGGACCTTTGCAGCAAAGTCAGAAGAGAAATTCTACTTTTTAAATGCTTGCAGATTCATCCCTGCCTCTCCCACCAATATTTTCTTTTAAGTAATTTGGATTCAGCTCACGTCTATTTGGTAGTAGCTCAAGGCAAGTTACTGTTAGGTACACAAACGATTTTCCTGTTCCTGGTGGGCTTACAATCTAAGATCTTGTGTGCAAACACACATACACAAAATGCAAATCAGCAACTCACCATCATAGTCTTCAATTCCAAAGGAAAGTCCAAGAATCACAAATAGAAATAGAAATGTACAAGACCGTTGGGCAGAGTTAGAAGGATCCATGTTGGGAAGTCTGCTGCATTATCATTTGCAGCAAACATAGGAAGGAACGTGTTATTTATACCATTGATTACCCATTTCCTGCTGCATGTGCTTAACTGGACTAAACACTCAGCTGACAGGATTTTCCTGTTATTTTTTTGGAGGGTAGAAATGGGCATCAGTACACCAGCAGCAGAGCCTCTCTTCTTCCTGCCCCCAGGCCCCACCCCCATAACATGTAAGTGTTATGCATGCTGGACATAAACAACACATGAGAGAGCTTTTACGTTATTTGCTCACTCTCAGAAAATCTCTTTCATCATTTCTAAAGCCCTTTTAAAAGATGATTAAAAATTTACCGCATTGCCACCTCCTTCACACTGCTTCTCTTTTGGAGTATTCCTAGTTCTTAGCTCGCTTTTGTTCAAAGCAATTGTGCATTTTGAGCCCGAGGGTGACCATCATGTACAGAATCCAAAGTTAACGGGGAGCAGGGAAAACATCACCCCAAGGTCAGGCCTGAATAGCTATGGTGGGCATGGGTGTACCTTGTTTGACAAGGTCACGGCGGGGCAGGGGAAGAGGGATTGGGGGTTTCAGAGCACGCCGGGAGATTCATACCTTCCTGGCCACTACCATACCTTAGCCCAATTGGTCAATTAAAATTGTAATATCTAATATGGGAAGGCTCCTTCAACCACAGCCTTCCCTTGGCAGTCAGGTGGATTAGGGGTGAGGAGTTTTTATCAGCGGGCACCTCCAAGGCTCAGGATTCCTTACTGCTCCTCAAAGGCAGCAGGCTTATCCTCCACCTTATCTGTTGGTGTTTTATTCGGTGTGCTAGTGGTTGCCTTCTTTGTTGCAGCTTGGTGGGGAGGGGTACCCAAGCAATGAACCCATTCGAATGAGGTCCTTTGAACAAGGCCTCAACTGTCACTAGGTGGTGACAGTTAGGCCTAAGCTTTCAACTCAGTCCTGGAGGTCCAGGTCTATTGTTGCTCTTCCTGTTTGTGATGGAGTAACTCTTGTTTACTTTGTTTTGACCATTTGTACTCAGACTCCTAGTTGCAGATAGTCCTTTGTGGGTTTGTGTTAAATGTTGTTATTAGATGGCTCAGGTTACTTATTGTCCCTCACTGATAAACAAAGCTGCTTTAATTCACTCGATTGTCTGCTTTCTTGTTAATAAACAGAATGTATGACTTAATGTTGCTGATAGACCAGAGGGGCTGGTTTCTCACATCCCCCGTTAATATATTCATGTTCACTTTACAAACAATATCATTTGGCCAGCCATCTGCTTTTTCTTCAGGCCATGCCACTCATCTTCAAGGGATCTCTTCCAGTAAGAACACCAGATTTGCAGGCTGCAAGATCTGTTATTGAATCAGCATAGAAAATATCCCCAAACCAACCTGCAAGGTCAAAGGTTCATAAGATGTGGCCTGTGAGATCAAACCCGCTCCTGTTCATGTCTGAATGATACTCTGGGGTCCTCTAACTAAGCCATGGCAAAAGTGGCCTGTGGTAGTGTGGGCAGGTGTTTTTTTGCGCACACCGGGCCGGTTTTCACCGCATCTGGGGAAAAGGGGTTTTTTTCAATGTGCCGGAAAAAGGGCCTGTGGAAAAATTGAAACCAGCATGCACCTATTTAAGGCCTGCCCTTAACGCCACCCATTGATCTAGCGGCAAGAGTTCATGCGCTACACACGTGGTGCACAACAACTACTAATTAATGCCAGAAATGCTGTGTGCGGTAGGAAATAAAATAAATAATTTGTCCCGGTAGTATGGGCCAAATCCAAAATTACCACCAGGGAATGTACTAGCCTGGCAGTAGTCTTGTTTTGGCGCATGCTGCACATGTGTCGAGCCTACCGCACCTTTGTAAAAGGGTCCCTCTGTTTACTGAAGTGGTTCTAGCGTATGATCTCAAAACATGAAGGTCTGGTATCAAAAGCTGTCATCAAAACCCAAAGAAGAATAGTTTAGGAGAAAGCATTACCAGAGTCCTTAATTCTGACTCAGGAATGAAACAGCAATTGTATGGAACATGTTTCAAGTTCTGAAACAGAAATGTGCAAGGAAAAAAATATTCATGCCCTGTCATGTTGATTTGGTTTTAATATGTTTCTCTCATTTTAATTTTCCATGTATGTCATTTGTTCTTTGATTTGGTCTTAGTGCATGCTACATTTTTACAAGGTGTGCATTTTACTGATCCTAGGGTTTCTTTACTAAAGGGCATTAAGTCCTTAATGAGTGCTAACAGGGTTACTGTACGACCGCATTAAGGCATTCTGCTGTAATATACCTGTTAGTGTGTGCCTTAGGACATTTTTCTGGCAGAAGGTGCGGCATGAGTGTGGAAATATTATCCTGTTAAAACACCCTAGGTAACATGTGCTGATAAGATAACAGCTGAATTAATGCTGGATCATTTAGTGCCTTTTACAAAGGAGTTGCTAAGGGTTCCAGCCAGTGGCATAGCTACGGGAGCCAGGGGGGCATGGGCCCCCATAAATTTGGCCCTGAACCCCCCCTGCCGATGACCCTCTCGACCCCCCCCTCCCGCCGCCAACCCTCCCCCGCTGTGGGCTACCTTTGCTGGCGGGGGACCCCAATCCCTGCCAGCCGAGGAGGTCCTCTTCTTCCCACAAAGGCTTAATTCTGTTCTACGTGCAGGACGTCAGAAACAGAACGAAGCATTCGCGGGAAGAAGAGGACCTCCTCGGCTGGCGGGGATTGGGGTCCCCCGCCAGCAAAGGTAGCCCACGGCGGGGGAGGGTTGGCAGCGGAAGGGGGGGGTCATCAAAGTTGGTGGGGGGGGGCGGCAGCACCGGGGGGGGGGGGCTAAAATGTGCCCCCTCACCTCGGGCTCTGGACCCCCCTCCTGCCGAAGTCTGGCTACGCCCCTGGTTCCAGCATTAAATCCTGACTGTATTAGTGCACAGCCTGCATAAAACATTCCCTCAAAAAGGATAGCATTAGTTAACATACACTAAAATCCATGTTAATTCTAAATCCTAAATGCTCTTTAGTAAGCATAAGATCACAAACTAATAATGTATCTGGGGCTTCTAATCTTAAGTGTTTATAAATGTAGATGTTTATTTACTAATTAAGAGTTTTTTGGAGGTACAACAAATTGGTGCTTTTTGGTATTTTCATGCCACAGATACTAGTAGTAGATATATGTTCTGGTGGAATCAAATATGTACATTTGTGTCACTTAGGAGTTGAATGCACAGAAAAGGTTCAAAAACTTAAGTGGTAGATACAAGACAAGCCATACTGGGAACGACCACAGGTCCATCGAGCCCAGCATCCTATTTCCAACAGTGGCCTATCCAGGTCACAAATACCCGGCATGATCCCAAAAATGTACAAAACATTTTATACAGCTTATCCCAGAAATAGTGGCTTTTTCCCAAGTCCATTTAATATCGGTCTATGGACTTTTCCTTTAGGAAGCCGTCCAAACCTTTTTTAAACTCCGCTAAGCTAACCGCCTTTACCACATTCTCTGGCAACGAATTCCAGAGTTTAATTACACGTTGAGTGAAGAAACATTTTCTCCAATTCGTTTTAAATTTACTACATTGTAGCTGCATTTCATGCCCCCTAGTCCTAGTATTTTTGGAAAGCGTGAACAGATGCTTCACATCTACTCGTTCAATTCATTATTTTATAGACCTCTATCATATCTCCCCTCAGCCGCCTTTTCTCCAAGCTGAAGAGCCCTAGCCACTTTAGCCTTTCCTCATAGGGAAGTCGTCCCATCCCCTTTATCATTTTCGTCGCCCTTCTCTGCACCTTTTCTAATTCCACTATATCTTTTTTGAGATGCGGCGATCAGAATTGAACACAATTTTCAAGGTGCGGTCGCACCATGGAGTGATACAAAGGCATTATAACATCCTCATTTTTGTTTTCCATTCCTTTCCTAATAATACCTAACATTCTATTTGCTTTCTTAGCCGCAGCAGCACACTGAGCAGAAGGTTTCAACGTATCATCGACGACGACACCTAGATCCCTTTCTTGGTCTGTGACACCTAACGTGGAACCTTGCATGACGTAGCTATAATTCAGGTTCCTCTTTCCCACATGCATCACTTTGCACTTGCTCATATTAAACGTCATCTGCCATTTAGATGCCCAGTCTCCCAGTCTCATAAGGTCCACATGTAATTTTTCACAATCCTCCCACGATTTAATGACTTTGAATAACTTTGTGTCATCAGCAAATTTAATTACCTCACTAGCTATTCCCATCTCTAGGTCATTTATAAATATGTTAAAAGGTAGCAGTCCCAGCATAGAGCCCTGGGGAACCCCACTAACTACTCCATTGAGAATACTGACCATTTAACCCTACTCTCTGTTTTCTATCGTTTAACCAGTTTTTAATCCACAATAGAACACTACCTCCTATCCCATGACTCTCCAATTTCATCTGGAGTCTTTCATGAGGTACTTTGTCAAACGCCTTCTGAAAATCCAGATACACAATATCAACCGGCTCCCCTTTATCCACATGTTTGTTCACCCCTTCAAAGAAATGTAGTAGATTGGTGAGGCAAGATTTCCCTTCACTAGATCCATGTTCACTTTGTCTCATTAATCCATGCTTTTGAATATGCTCTGTAATTTTGTTCTTAATAATAGTCTCTACCATTTTGTCCGGCACCGACATCAGACTCACCGGTCTATAATTTCCCAGATCTCCTCTGGAACCTTTTTAGAGTAAACATGCTAATGCATAGAGGGTATTGTATTGATGTTGATTGTCTAACACATACAAACAGGAGCCCTAATTAGATCATTGATATTTTTATGATGACAGCACTTCCTCAGTCTCTAAAGCTGTCTCACATCACTGTCTCCACCAAATATAAACTTCCTGTACTGTTTAAACACAGTAATCTTCATACAGAATTGCCACATAGCACGTCATTTACTGGGATTCTCAGGGAGGGTCGCAGATAGGGTGAGTTTTCATTGTAGCCACACGCATATTAATCAGATGTATTTGTACACCAGGGCACATGAAGAAAAGAGCTGATTTCAATAACTTGGCTACTCTAATAACCAGATCTGCCCATGGCCTTGGAGGATTGACGCTGAGAACTGCTAACAGGACAGCTTCGGCAACTGCTGGTTTTTGTCTCTGTCTGCCCTAAATGACATGGGGTTGCTTGGTATCTGATCTTTCTTTATCCACTACACAGTCACTTCCTTGTTTGTCATTTCCTGTGTGTGTAGGCCGGTCTCAGCATTCCCCACCATGGTCCATAGAAGACAGAGTCTTAAAAAGGCAGCTAAACTTCTAGCTGACAACCCACATTCTTCCTTGCATTGTAATCAGAAGTGCTCACTTCCCTTTGCCTCCATTTTCCCATGATAAGCATTGTGACTCTACAATCAAGCACAATTTTGTAATAAAAAACTGAATAAAACCAGTGGATGGTTGCGTTTTAAAATATTGAAACTCACTAGAATTAAACTGGTTTTTAATACCTATAACATAGACTATTTATTTATTAGATTTATTTGTCTTCCCATAACTCCTCCCAATGTAATCCATAATCATACTGTAACACATTGTATTTCCATCATTCACAATGTATTGTAAGCCACACTGAGCCCGCAAATAGGTGGGAAAATGTGGGATACAAATGCAATAAAATAATAAATAAATAATATATGTTCCTATAATTGTCACTGCATTGGGTAACAAAGAATATCATAATGCTTCTATCACTCCATGGGGCAACTAACTGCTCCTTGAGTATTGTGTGTGATTCTGGTTACTGAATCTCAAAAAAGAAATAGTGAAATTACAAAAGGTACGGAGAAAGGCAACCAAAATGATAAAATGTGTAAGATAGTGGACTAGCATATATCCCTCTTTGTCCTCTTTACTTGTATTTTTTAAAAAATTTTAAATAGGAAGCTTTATTGAACGAATCCACAAACATATAGCTTCAAACAGAAGATACAGTCTACAGATCCATTACAGCTAGCAAGCACCACAAAGGGCTGTGCTCCCTCATACATCGACAAAGTAATCCTGTCTTTTTATTAATTAAGTAGAAAAACAATGGAAATCAAATCAGAACATCCCCAACTCCCTGCCCTGTCTCTCCTTGTATATTTTAATGCTATAAACTGCTTTGACATGTATATGAATTGTGGTATATCAGGCATGTGAATAAACAACATCAAGACAGGCTAAAGCGGTTAGGGCTTGGAGAAAAGAGATAGCTGAGGGGAGATACGATAGAAGTCTGTAAAATTCTGAGTGGAACGGAATAGGTAAATGTACCTTGTTTACACTTTGAAAAAGTACAAGGACTTGGGAGTGGTGCACGCCATGAAGTTATTAAGTGGTACATTTAAACTAAGACCAACACATAATTAAGCTCTGGAACTTGTTGCCAGAGGATGCGGTAAAAGTAGTTAGTGTAGCTGGGTTTAAAGAAAGATTTAGACAAATTCCTGGAGGAAAATCAATGAACCGTTATTAAGGTAGACTTGGAGAAAGCCATTGCTCATCTCTGGGGTCAGTAGCATGGAGTCTTCCTACTTTTTGGGACTCTACCAGGTATTTGTAACCTAAATTGGCCGCTGTTGGAAACAGGATACTGGACCTTTGGTTTGACCCAATATGGCAGTTCTTCATCCACTCATCATGTATTATTTAAGTTAATAAAATTCACTATATACTTGTGTATTTATATATGTTTCAGTATTTAATATGTCTGCATCACCATTTGAAGAATATTACAATGCAAAATACATAATACATCTCCCTTGGCTAAATAGGAAAAAGATGAATCAAGAGATTGCTTATTGTATTGCTAATGGCAGTGAGTTCCATAACTGCAGGCCTTGAATTGCAAGAGCTCTAGGAGACGTACACTGCAAATAAATTCCACTTGGAACCATTAATAAAAGATTCCTTCCAGAGTCATGGAACTGTAACAGCTATTTCAGAGAAGTAGGCCCCTCACCAAACAGAGCAGAAAAAACCCAAACATTCCCAGGACAGAGCCCCTTCCCCAATTAGTCTTTCATTCAGAATGAACAAAGCTGTTAAACTGTGCAGACTCCCTGCTCAGCTGCACACCCCATGTTATTCCACTTGGCATTGCTCCCTATACAAAACCACTCATTTGTCCAGTAAAGAGAATTTTGCCTATAGCTTATTTGATCACCTGTATTTCTTATGTACAAACTTGGAATCATTGCTATCTACAATCATTTTTAACTTCTTATATACTACCTGCAAGCCAGAAAGCTATTGAAGCAGTATATGTTCAGGTACAGTAGAGTGCTCCCCAAAGGGCTCACAATCTGTTTGTACCTGAGCCAAGGGAGGGCTAAATGACCTGGCCAAGATCACAAGGAGCAGCAATGAGATTTGAACTGGGTTTCTCTGGCTGTTACTCTAACTATTATGCTACTTCATCACATTTTGGGCCTTATTCTATAAAGGTTATCTGCCGGATTCTATATAGGGTGTCAAGAGATCTGCACGGAAATCCAGGCGTATTCCACAGGGCCGCCGAGAGGGGAGGCGGCGGGGACAAAATTCCACGGGCCTCCATGGGGGGCCCAGTGCCGCATTCCCCGCCACCTGCCCCCCACCATCCACCACCAGGCCGGGCCCCTGTTGCGCGAGAGCAGGACACAGGGAGGGAAGGCCCGAAGGGAGGCGATCTGCAGACTGCCGCTGCTGCACTTCGTTCACACGGAGCGAGGTCGAGGTGAGGCGCTATGATTTGAATTCAGGGGGGCCCGGCCCGGTGGTGGACGGAGGGGGGCGGCGTTGCCCCAGGCCCGGCCCAGTCTCTCGGCGGCTCTGTTATTCTACAACAATACATGTAACTTAATTGGCTTAAGCTAATCAGCATTGATAACAGCACTTAACACGCAATAATAAGCAATAATTAGAATTTATGTGCACAACTCGCTAAACGTATTCTGTAATGAACTGTGCCTAAATTCTAGTGTGTGCAATTCAAAAGGGGTGGGGAAATGGGCATTCCGTGAACGTTCCCAAATTTATGCACGTAGTTATACAATATGGCCCAGTGTGCGTAAATCTACGCACAGGGATTTATGCCACATTTTTGCTGGTGTAGATGGAGGTACTGGAATAGTAACTAAGCGTATTCTATATACCGCACCTAAATCTAGACACCGCTTATAGAATATTCTTAGGCAGAAAAGTTTACTGCATGGATTTTTTAGGCGCTTTATATAGAATCTGGCCATATGCTCCTAAATTTGTATTCCTAAATTTATGAGCATAATTTATGCTCCTAAATATATACTAAATCTATGAGTATAATAAGCTCTAAATTAGGAGCACAGATTACACTCGTAATTTAGGAGCGTAACCTTCATAGAATAAGGCCCTTTGTTCCTAACTTTGGGGGCAAATACATATGTCTTGTCAAAGGCTGGTGTAAATGCTTGTGCCCAACTAATGGTGTTTGCTGCACAAATCCAAGTATTCTATAACATTGCATCTAAATTCTGGGAAGGCCCCTGACCCACCCATGTCCCTCCCTTGGCCACGTACCAGTGGTGTGCTGGTAAATGTTTAACAGGCTCTCTCCCCGGTCCCCCTCTGCACCCCCCCCCCCCCAAATTGCAGAGCTGGCTATAGCCGGGGAGAGAGCCTGGGGGGGGAGGGGGGCGGCAATGCATTACTCCAGGAAAAAAATTAAATGATCCCAGGTTCCAATCTAATTCATGTTTAATGTGGGATAAAATGCCATAAATAAGTAAATAAATATAAACTTTTAATGTTGAGCACCTGATTCTCAAAGTGAACATATTCCAAACACTATAATGAAAACAAAATGATTTTTTTCTACCTTTGTTGTCTGGTGACTGTTCTTCTGATCATGCTGGCCCAGTATCTGATTCTGCTGCTATCTGTCCTTAACTCCATTTCCAGGGCTTCCTTTCCATTTATTTCTTTCCTTTCTTCTTCATTTCTGGTCCTCAGCTTCTGCCTATTTTCTTCATCCATGTGCAGTTTTTCTCCTCTCTTCCTTTTCCCTTATCTCATCTCCTTCCTCACTCTTCCCTCCCCTCCATCCATGTCCAGCATTTCTTCTCTCTCCCCTGCCCTCCATCCACCCATGTCTAGCGACCCTTCTCTCCCCCTGCCCTCCATCCACCCATGTCCAGCGACCCTTCTCTCCCTCTGCCCTGCATGCACCCATACCCAGCAACCCTTCTCTCCCTCTGCCCTGCATGCACCCATACCCAGCGACCCTCCTCTTCCCTGCCCTGCATGCACCCATACCCAGCGACCCTCCTCTCCCCTGCCCTGCATGCACCCACCCATGTCCAGCAGTGACCCTCCTCTCCCTTGCCCTGCATGCACCCATACCCAGCGACCCTTCTCTCCCCTCCATCCATCCACCCATGCCCAGCAACTACCTTCTCTCCCCTGCCACCCCCTCCCGAGTTGTTCAGCGAATTCTCCTCCCTCCCTCCAGATCCGGTCCCTCACCGACCTGACTCTGAGTCACCCTGCCTTGTCCTTCGAATTCTTCAGGGCAGGCAGTCTTGCCTGCCCACTGCCAGCGCTGACTCTCCCTCGCTGCCGGATCACGCTTCAAAATGGCCGCTGAGACTTACAAGGGTGGCCTCCAAGACTTCAGCAGACTCACAGAAACAGAATGAAGCCTTGCGCTGGAAGAGGACCTCGGCTGGCGGGGGTTGGGGTCCCCCACCAGCAAAAGTAGGCGACGGCGGTGGTGGGGGAGGGTTGGCGGTGGGAGGGGGTCAAGAGGTCATCGTCAGGGAGCGGTCAAAGTTGGTGGTGTGGTGGTGGTGGCAGCGGTGACGGGGGGGTCGGCAATGGCAGGGGGGTCAGCGGCACTGGGGGAGCTAAAATGTGCCCCCTCACCTCGGGCTCTGGAACCCCCTCCCGCCGAAGTTTGGCTATGCCCCTGCTTCACACAGTTACGGGCTCCACCATGTGCTGTAAAATCATGAACCTGAATCTGCTTTAGTGTTTTATATAATCAAGACATTTTGTCCAGAGCATGAGGTGGGGCAATGCACAGTGTATTTTGCCCCAGCGCTGCTGCTACTGCCAACTTCCATATTTCACAGAATGGAATTAGAACTCTTCTGCCTCACCCACCTGGCACAACCCAAGTTACTAAGAGGCCCTTTTACTAAGATGTGTAGACGTCTATGCGCGTACAACGCGGGTCAAATTAGAACTACCACCCGGCTACCGCATGCCCCCAGTGGTAATTCTAATTTCTACTTGTGTCCATAACGCACGGCAGAAAATAATTTCTATTTTCTACTGTGTGGCGCTAAGCGGGCGGTAATTGGCAGTGATGCGCTGACGATTACCGCCCAGTTAACGCGCGAGACCTTACCACTAACTCAATGGTTGGTGGTAATGTCTCAGGCCCAAAATGGATGTACGCTGATTTTTATTTTGCTGCACGTCCATTTTTGGCAAAAAAAAGGCATCCAATACACGCATCTACACCAGCGCAGGCCATTTTTTAGCGCTCCTTAGTAAAAGGGCCCCTAAGTTGAATTGCATGGCACTGGCAATCCTGTTTCCCTGCTCATGGCATTGCTCAGACCAGAGAAAGAGCCCACCTCTACTATTTCCTCCACTCTGACCCTGACTCCAATCCATTCTATCCGCTATACTCTTTGCAGAAGTTCCCAACCCTGTCCTGAGGGCCTCCAGCAGTCACGTTTTCATAATATTCACAATAAATTTGCATACACTGCCTCCATTGTATGCAAAACTCTCTCATGCATATTAATTATGAATAGTATGAAGCACTATACACTAAACATATGAAACAGTCTCTGTTCGATAGAGCTTACAATCTATTCTAGATAGACAAATAAGGGACCAGGGAATTAAAAATAGACATGGGTATTGAACAGGTGAATAGGAGTCAAGAATTAAAAGCAGCCTATAAAGTTGGGCTTTTAACCAAGAAATCTGGTGATGAGTTAGGTGGAATTCTTAAATCCATCTCCATTCTTTTCAAAACTTACACTTCCCTTCTTAACATTTCTGCAAACAACATGCACAGCACCTACTTACTGTGCATCGGAAAAGTCTTGCAGTATGGATTCCAAGGAAACTGATAAGTCATTGCAGAACTGGTTGGAATGCAGACTGCATCCTGCAGATAGCCAGCATCTTCACCACCCTAAGGTCTTAGAAGGGCATGGCTAATTCTGCTAACCTAGGAAGACCCTGTCAGCACACACTCTTCTGTGCTTACACGAAGAAGAAAAGAAAGGAAACCTGTCAGTGTTTGACATCTCTACTGACCTGCCTTGTTTCAGCCGCTGACAAACTAAGATTTGGATATTTAACACATATCTGGGGAACTGAGGTTGGGCTGTAACTGAGGTTAACACTTCCTTTCTGGAGCTGGGGTAAGCCCCTGCTCTCTACATTTATTATCTCACTTGTGATTTTTTTTTCCTCCTCAAAAGAGAAACTAAAAAACAGAGGCAGAGCATCTGAAATCCAGATCAAAAGTGAAATTATTGTTTTTTCATTTGGAGGCACGTTATTCTGATCTAACAGAGAGGATAAAAGGGTTAGGGGTAGGTTTACTAAGCTGTGGGAAAAAGGGACCTGCGGTAGCAGTGGAGGCCATTTTTCCCACTCACCAGGGCCCTTTTTAGGCTCTCCCCCACAAAAAAAATGGCCATGCGGCAGGGCGCATTTACCGCCACTCACTGAGGTGGCAGTAAAGGCTCCTGTGGTAACCCAATGTTAACCAGGTAGCACGCAGCAATGTCCAATTACTGCCAGGTTAGCACCATGCTATAAAAAAAAAGTTTTTGTCGGCTGAAGCCAGAACTACTGTCAGCGGCTGTTTTTGGCCGTCAGTAGTCCTGAGTTAGTGTGCGGTAAGCCCGCATTGGGCTTACCGATGCTTTGTAAAAGGGCCTCTTAGTCATTGGCCTCTGTAATAGATAGTTGCACAGAGATAGCCGTTTCACCCATCTCCAATGGAATGTAACCCATACCCACCCGTACCCGCTAAGATCCATTCCATCCCCAACCTGCAGGAGTCAACACTATTATTTACTTGTTCACAGCCCTCTGTTTCCTCCCAACCCCAACATCCTCCTATGTTTTTTTTGGATGGTATTCACTATTCAACCAATGAGTGTTCCATGTCTCAGTCTGCTGCTCTAATTGCCTCTCTCCATATATTCCAAGCCTCAGTCTGGCGCTCCAACTGCTTCTCTCCGTATGTTCCATGCTTAATTCTGTTGCTCCAATTGCTTTTTCATACCTCATGCTAGAGGCACCAGAGATTTTGACTACACTCCCACAGGAACACCCTTCTCTGTGCAAATGAGACTCCTGGTTCAAATCATATCAATGCAGGGAGTCTCTGTGCAGTCTTTTTTTTTTTTTAATTTAGAATTAAGGGAAAGGTGGTATGAGGAGAAAAAGGAATATAGGGTTAGGGTTGCTGGTTGACTGGTGGCACAGTGAATTTAGAGGTGGCCAATGAGCAAATGTGGTGGCAAAAGGGCTCCCATGGTAACCTAGTGGTAACCGGGCAGCGCCGATTACTGCCAAGCTAGCACTGCGGTAAAAATCCCATTTTTCATTGCGCCGGAAATTGCGCAAGCTCAAGGTGGAACTACCGTCGGAGGCTGTGTTGGGCCAGTGGTAGTTCCAGGTTGCCATGTGGCAACCCTTTAGTAAAATGGCCCCTAAGATTTTGGGAGCTGAGATTAGGCTGTGATGGGCTCCTGCTCTGCTCTGGTGCCCCTCCTCCCCCCCCCCCCCCCAAACTAGTGTCACTAAGACCTGATTCAGAAGAAGGAATCTGTTTGATCTCCTCTCAGTACCATCTTTTTGTAACCTAATAGAAAGATCCAAAGTCTAAGGAGGTTCCTGCTTTCTCCAGGACTGATCCAGTAAGCAGATCTCTACAGCAGAGACATTGCTGGAAATTTGGGCACTCAAAATAAATAGGCCGTGAAGACAGAAGAGACTTTAGCTGCAGGCAGGAAAGCACTGGGAATGCTGGAAAAATGGATTATAATGTCATCCTGTGAGTTTCGGGATAGAAGGGAGAGGAAACAGTGTAAGGGTATTAGATGCTCTAGCAGGGGGATGTTCAGAAGCAAACACCGCCACTAGAGGCTGTTAGCGCCATACTAGTGCCGGAATTTGCTAACGCCCCATGATCAGAGCCCTCGAGAGCATGAAACAACGCGCTCAAGGGCTCTGAACGCAACTAGCATGCATGCTAAACAGGGGAGGTCCGGGAAATTATAGACCGGTGAGTCTGACGTTGGTGCCGGGGAAAATGGTAGAGGCTATTATTAAAAACAAAATTACAGAGCACATCCGAGGACATGGATTACTGAGACCAAGTCAGCACGGCTTTAGTGTAGGGAAATCTTTCCTGACCAATTTACTTCAATTCTTTGCAGGAGTAAACAAACATGTTGACAAAGGGAAGCCGGTTGATATTGTGTATCTGGATTTTGAAAAGGCGTTTGACAAGGTGCCTCATGAAAGGCTACATAGGAAATTGAAGGGTCATGGGATAGGAGGTAATGTCCTATTGTGGATTAAAAACTGGTTGAAGGATAGGAAACAGAGAGTGGGGTTAAATGGGCAGTATTCACAATGGAGAAGGGTAGTTAGTGGGGTTCCTCAGGGGTTAGTGCTAGGACCACTGCTCTTTAATATATTTATAAATGATTTAGAGATGGGAGTAACTAGCGAGGTAATTAAATTTGCTGATGACACAAAGTTATTCAAAGTCGTTAATTCACGAGATGATTGTGAAAAATTACAGAAGGACCTTACAACACTGGGAGACTGGGCAGCTAAATGGCAGATGACGTTTAATGTGAGCAAGTGTAAGGTGATGCATGTGGGGAAAAAAAGAACCCGAATTATAGCTACGTCATGCAAGGTTCCACGTTAGGAGTTACGGACCAAGAAAGGGATCTGGGTATCGTCGTTGATAATACACTGAAACCTTCTGCTCAGTGTGTTGCTGCGGCTAGGAAAGTGAATAGAACGTTGGGTATTATTAGGAAAGGTATAGAAAACAGGTGTGAGGATGTTATAATGCCATTGTATCGTTCCATGGTGCGACCGCACCTTGAGTATTGTGTCCAATTCTGGTCGCCGCATCTCAAGAAAGATAAAGTGGAATTGGAAAAGGTGCAGAGAAGGGCGACTAAAATGATAGCGGCAGGGCCGGTCTTAGCAAGTGCGGGGCCCTATGCAGACCAATTTGGTGGGGCCCCATCCTAGCCCCGCCCCATCCTAGCCCCAGCTCCACCCCATTGATAATATTATTCAATTTTTAGAAAAACTTTTATTTATGAAATTTCAAATAAAGACAAATGAAGCTAAACTTGTACAGAAAAACTGATTGAAATAATAAGCACAATGCTATCATGACCCCCCCCCCCCCCGAAATTATTCAGGTCAAGTCCACTACAATTAGTAGTTCCAATTCTCATAACCCCGGGGGGGGGGGGGGGGGGTCAGAGGTGCGGACATACAATCTCTCCACTGCAAAACACTATACACAAACTTGTGCAAAAACACACTCATAACTTTACCAAACCATAACAGCACTAATTCCAAGGACAGGACGAGCACAACCTTATGCGTGGAAAGGCAGAACTGTAATTACACCAGGCTCTAAAACACCAATACACTACCTCGTAAAAAAAACAAGACAAAAAGGGCTGCAAATGCTACATGCTAGCAGGATACTGCACCTTGATCACACATGAAAAACACGACACAACAGATATGAAGGCAAAATACTGAACTGGAAAGTTACCTCAAGAAGTCAGACTCAGCATGCAGCAATACTAGAAAAATTGAAACTTACATGCAAAATATCACAGATGCACATTTCCAAAAGCTGACATATTCCAATTAATAAATTCTGAATAAAATACTTTTTTCTACCTTTGTTGTCTGATCATTTGGTTATTCTATTCGCTTTGGTCCCAGTGTCTTCTGTTTTATGCAGTGTCTTCTTTCCATTTGATATTTTTTCTCTCACCATGTCCACCATCCTCCTGTGTCCTTATGTGTCCTGTCTACCATCTGTAGCCCTGTCCCTATCCTTTCTCCAGTTTCAGCATCTGCCTTCAGTGTTCCAATGCAGCCCTTAAATTCAGCAATTTCCCCTCCATGCATATCCAGCATTTCTCCTCACTCCCCTCCTTCCATGTGCATCTACTTTCCTCCCCTTCCCTACATCCATGTCCAGCATTTCTCCTCTATCCCTTCCCCTCCATCCATGTGCATCTCCTTCCTTAGTCTTTCCTTCCCTCCATTCGTGCCCAACATTTCTCCTCTCTTCCCTGCCCTCCATGTCCAGCAATTCCCCTCTCTCCCTGAGCCCTGCTCCTCTATCCCCTGCCCCCTCCATTCATCCCTATAAAGCAATTCCCCTCACTCCCTGAGCCCTGCCCTCCCATGCTCATCTGTCCCCTGCCCCCTCCATTCATCCCTATAAAGCAATTCCCCTCTCTCCCTGAGCCCTGCCCTCCCATCCATGCTCCTCTGTCCCCTGCACCCTCCATTCATCCCTATCCAGCAATTCCCCTCTCTCCCTGAGCCCTGCCCTCCCATGCTCCTCTGTCCCCTCCATTCATCCCTATCCAGCAATTCCCCTCTCTCCCTGAGCCCTGCCCTCCCATGCTCCTCTGTCCCCTGCCCCCTCCATTCATCCCTATGCAGCAATTCCCTTCTCTCCCTGAGCCCTGCCCTCCCATCCATGCTCCTCTGTCCCCTGCCCCCTCCATTCATCCCTATCCAGCAATTCCCCTATCTCTCTGAGCCCTGCCCTCCCATGCTCCTCTGTCCCCTCCATTCATCCCTATCCAGCAATTCCCCTCTCTCCCTGAGCCCTGCCCTCCCATGCTCCTCTGTCCCCTGCCCCCTCCATTCATCCCTATGTAGCAATTCCCCTCTCTCCCTGAGCCCTGCCCTCCCATCCATGCTCCTCTGTCCCCTGCCCCTCCATTCATCCCTATCCAGCAATTCCCCTCTCTCCCTGAGCCCTGCCCTCCTCCCATCCATGCTCCTCTCTGTCCCCTGCCTCCTCCATTCATCATCCCTATATCCAGCAATTCCCCTCTCCCTGAGCCCTGCCGTCCCATCCATGCTCCTCTGTCCCCTCCATTCATCCCTATCCAGCAATTCCCCTATCTCCCTGAGCCCTGCCCTCCCATGCTCCTCTGTCCCCTGCCCCCTCCATTCATCCCTATCCAGCAGTCCCCCTCTCTCCCTGAGCCCTGCCATCCATGTCCAGGTCCTCTCTCCCTTGCCCTCCCGCTCCCATGTTCAACTGCCTGCCCGCCCTGGCGCCCTCTTCTCCCCCCCAACCAACAAGCATGCTTTTTCTTTTAAATTTACCCGCCTCCGTCGCCGACTCGCTGGAATCTGACTGGACAGCACAGCAGGCATCGTCGCTGAAAGCGCTCCTCCCCCTCCCAAGTGCACCCGACGTCTCTAGCAGAATGGAGAAGCTTCCTGATTCGTTCATTCTCAGTGTCCCGCCCTCGAAGGCGGGACACTGAGAATGAACGAATCAGGAAGCTTCTCCATTCTGCTAGAGACGTCGAGTGCACTTGGGAGGGGAGGAGCGCTTTCAGCGACGATGCCTGCTGTGCTCTCCAGTGTCCAGTCAGATTCCAGCGAGTCGGCGATGGAGGCGGGTAAATTTAAAAGAAAAAGCATGCTTGTTGGTTGGGGGGAAGAGGGCGCCAGGGCGGGCAGAATAGCGTGTCGTCGGATCGCCGTCGGCCTTGGGAAGAGGCTGACTGAGGCGCCGCGTGGGGCCCCCCTAAGCACGGGACCCTATGCGGCCGCCTCGGCCTAAGACCGGCCCTGGATAGCGGGGATGGGTCGACTTCCCTATGAAGAAAGACTAAGGAGGCTAGAGCTTTTCAGCTTGGAGAAGAGACGGCTGAGGGGAGACATGATAGAGGTAGATAAAATAATGAGTGGAGTGGAACAGGTGGATGTGAAGCGTCTGTTCACGCTTTCCAAAAATAATAGGACTAGGGGGCATGTGATGAAACTACAGTGTAGTAAATTTAAAACAAATAGGAGAAAAGTTTTCTTCACCCAATGCATAATTAAACTCTGGAATTCGTTGCCGGAGAACGTGGTGAAGGCGGTTAGCTTGGCAGAGTTTAAAAAGGGTTTGGACGGTTTCCTAAAGGACAAGTCCATAGACCGCTACTAAATGGACTTGGGAAAAATCCACAATTTCGGGAATAACATGTATAAAATGTTTGTACGCTTGGGAAGCTGCCAGGTGCCCTTGACCTGGATTGGCCGCTGTCGGGGACAGGATGCTGGGCTTGATGGGCCTTTGGTCTTTTCCCAGTATGGCATTACTTATCCCCAATGATCAGCGGCCAGAGCGCCAAAGATTGGGTCGCTGGCTGTGGCAAACCCTACACCAGCTCCGAGCTGGCATTAGGGTTTGCAGATCATTGGGGAGGAATGGTGAGCCCTGTCCAATATGCATTTGCATGCTGGTAGGCCCCCATTCGCTCCAGCAAACCTGCCAGCGACAGGGGGCTGGAGGTCCGGCGGACTGCCAGTCCCCCCGACGATCCCCCCCCCAGGTTCAGGGAGGGCTGGAGATCCGGTGGACCTCCAGCCCCTGTTGCTTGGGGCATGTGTAGTTGGGGCCTGGTGGTCCCATGGACCTCCAGCCCCTGTGTTTGACAGGTTTGGGCTTTTGACAACCCAGACCTGTCAAACAAGTGCAGGAGGATTGTGCTGAGCTCATGCTCAGGCACAATTCTCCCGCCCTTCTACCCCATGATCAGAGATAATTGCATGCTTAAATTTGCATGCAATTATCTCTGATCATAGGTCTAATAACGCCCTGCGCTGTTCTAGCGCTATTTTTGGAGCGCTTTTTGGAACAGCGCGGGGTTTTGATCATCTGTAAGTGAACTTCAGCCCTCCATTTTTACACCTCCCCCCCCCCCTCCGTTACCTACCAGGCCTCCTGTGAAATGTTAATTATTAATCATATCAGCCCCTTCACCACATCTCCCAGAATAATTAGCCCCAAGTATTAAAATGTTATTATATAGCTTTTGACTGTGCTTTTCCTTTGCCTTGTTTCTTTATTTTAAACCAGGGGCGTAGCCAGACACACAATTTTGGGTGGGCCTGGGCCCAAGATGGGTGGGCAGAAGAACTCCACTTTGTCCCACAAGTGATTTGGTCTCTCTCTTTTTCACCTGTATACCATATGGTCTGTCATGCATTCTCTCCCCCCCCCCCCCCCCCCCCCCCACACACACATACCTTTTAAATAGCAGATTTTCACCGGCAGCAAGCAGCAACTAATACATACGGTTCATGTTGGCCCCACACCCATCCCTCTGATGCAACTTCCTATTTCCGCATAGATGAGAATACATCAAAGGGAAGGCTGTGGGGCTGGTGTGAGCAGTATGTATTAGTCGCTGCTCGCTGCAGGTGAAGATCTGCTATTTACAAGGTATGCAGGAGGGGCAGTTGTTGGGAGTTTTCGGCTGATGGGGCTTGGGGATCCCTGCCAGCCACATCATAGGTGTGCTACTACTGGGTGGGCCTGGGCCCACCCGGGCTCACCCTTGGCTACGCCACAGTTTTAAACCATCTTAAATGAGGTTTCCTTAGGAAATTGGTATAAAACTTATAAATAAAATTGTCTATATAATCACACACATATATATATAACTAGGGCAAATTCCAAAATTATTTCTCTGGGTAAACAGGCTGTTTGACAATTTCTCACCCCTACCTGTAGATTCTTTGAGTTTGTGCAGATATCAAGATATATTGTTTTGCTTTCCCTGCAGCTTCTTTTTGCCACCCCCTGGAAGCTGCTGCCTTAGCTGACTTCCTAGAGTGCCTGATGGATAATTCGGCCCTGCTTTGATCGCAGCTGTGACAGTGGCGTAGCCAGAAGTCAATTTTTGGGTGGGCCAACAGGTTGGATGGGTGGGCACTAGACAGTGGTTTGCTGGTAAATGTTTAACAACAGGCTCTCTCCCCGGTCCACCTCTGTGCCCCCCCTCAAAATTGCAGAGCTGGCTATAGCCGGGGAGACAGCCTGGGGGGGGGGGGAGGCAATGCATTACTCTCTCCAGGAAAAAAAAATTAAATGATCCCAGGTTCCAATCTAATTCATGTTTAATGTGGGATAATATGCCATAAATAAGTAAATAAATAAATATAAACTTTTAATGTTGAGCACCTGATTCTCAAAGTGGACATATTCCAAACACTATAATGAAAATAAAATGATTTTTTTTCTACCTTTGTTGTCTGGTGACTTTGTTTTTCTGATCATGCTGGCCCAGTATCTGATTCTGCTGCTATCTGTCCTCTTATCTCCGTTTCCAGAGCTTCCTTTACTTTTCTCCTTTCTTCTTCATTTCTTGCTCTACATCCGTAAGTAAAAGCTGGGTCCTCCGCAGACTTGACTGTCCAGTGGATCCAGCTTCTGCCTATTTTCTCCATCCATGAACTGTTTTTCTCCTCTTCCTTTTCCCTCATATATCCTTCCTCTCTCTTCCCTCTCCTCCATCCATGTCAGCATTTCTTCTCTCTCCCTTTCCCTCCATCCATGTGCATCTCCTTCCTCTGTCTTCCCTCCCCTCCATCCATGTCCAGAATTTCTTCTCTCCCCCCTCCATCCATGTGCATCTCCTTCCTGTCTTCCCTGCCCTCCCCTCCATCCACCCATGTCCAGCAACCATCCTCTCTCCACTGTCCTTCCCTCCATCCATGTCCAGCAACTCTCTTCTACCCTCCCCTCCATCCACCTATGTCCAGCAACTCTCCTCTCCCCTGCCCCCCTCTAGCCACCCATGTCCAGCAACACCCCTGCCCTCCATCCATCTATCCATCCATCCATATCCAGCAATTTTCCCTGCCCCCCTCCATCCATCCATATCCAGAAATTCTCTTATCACCCCTGCCCTCCCCTCCATGTCCAGCAATTTCTCCTCTCTCCCTGGTCCTTGTCCTCCCATCCATGTCCATCGATGCTCCTCTCTCCCCTTTGACCATCTCCCTCTCATTCCCTCTCCAGCACTCCCATTCCCCCCTCTGACTCTCCCTTACCCAGTCTCCTAAATTCCTCCCCCATCTTTCACCCACTTCATTAGTCCCCCATTCCCCATACTCTGTACTTACCACCCCTCCCAGTCCCATCTATCTCCTGCTCCTTCCTTCTGCTCACCAACCCTCCCAGTCCCATCCATCTTCTGCTCCTTCCCTCAGCTCACTACCCCTCCCAGTCGCATCCTTCCCTCTGCTCACCACCCTCTGCTTAATAAAGAAGACAACGTGGATGCAGGCAACACAGCAGCTCACTGGTTTGCTTGCTGTGCTTTAAGTGAATGGCGACGGCTGCGCAGGGGAGTAGAAAGAGAGATTATAAATCAATGGCTTCCTTCTGTAGTCGCAGCGGCGAACTGGCGGGCGGCGGCAATAAAAGCATAAAGCAGCGAAGCTCTTCGATTCCGTCCTTCGCTTTCTGTTTCCTGCCCTCTCAGCGTCCCGCCCGCCCGAAAGGAAATGACATCAAAGGAAGGCGGGACGCTGAGAGGGCAGGAAACAGAAAGCGAAGGACGGAATCGAAGAGCTTCGCTGCTTTATGCTTTTATTGCCGCCGCCCGCTAGTTCGCCGCTGCTGCCAGTCTGGAGAGATCAGCTGGGTGGGCGGGCCTGAGCTGAAATTGGGTGGGCCTGTAGCTACGCCCCTGAGCTGTGAGCACGGCTGTGGTTCTGATGTCCACCCACCTCTGTCTGGCAGTTCATAAAGGCTTTAGGGACCAAGCATAATCTAACTTAAAACACAGAACAGGTTATGCATACTGACAAATCTGAGGGTATTAGAGGGAGTATCAGATTTTTCTTGGGCATACAAAGTTCAAATACACTGCACCTACTGAAAAATCCCCATTAAGGTAAGGGTCCTTTTACTAAGCTGTGGTAAAGGTGGTCTCAGTGAGCCCTTATGTGGGTCTTTCCTGCATGCTAAGGCCAGGGTCATAGCCAGCACTGGATTTGGGGTGAGACCCGGGGGTGCATGGTGGTGGTGGTGGGGAGGGGGGGCAATACATTTCCTCTCCTCCCCTCAGCTGCCACCAACACATTAGTCTTACATTTGCTGCCGGTTTTGCCCAATCCCCACCAGCTCCAATTCATTCAGAATGCCACAGAAGGCCTGAAAAGGTTGTAAGTGACATTTTATCATATTATACACTTTCTGCAAAAGTGTATAATATTATCATACACTTTTATCATATTATACACTTTCTGCAAAAACTCCACTAGGTACTAGTACAAAACAGAGCTTAATTTAAAAAACAAAGAAAAACCTCTCTGATCTTCAAGGCCCGAATTGGAAATGGGCCAGAGTACTTCAAGGAGAGGATCTCCATCTATGCAGCTCCAAGGCCACCAAGGTCCTCTCAAGAAGTATCCCTAACCACACCTTCTTCAAAGAATATCACATAATGTGGCATCCACCAAGGAGCTTTTCCAGAGTAGCCTCCACACTCTGGAATGCACTCCCAAAAAGGCTCTGCATAACAAAAGACTAACTACTTCAGGAAGCAGGTAAAAGGCTGGCCTGGAAGATGGGACTAGATAGTCACACACACAAGGACTAACACTGGCTGTGCTTACTGCAACAGAACTTGTTTACAACATAGACACCTTTTATGACTGTATGGACAATTTTTTCCTTAAAGTTAGTGAGGCTTATCACATGCCTACTGTCCATCTTATCTGTCTTTATGTTCTGGCACCACTTATCTCATGTGCTTTCTATAAGATGTTTTAATGTGTGTTGTGTTGACATTAGAAGTAGCATACTAGGGGCTCATTTTCAATGTACTTAGACTTACAAAGTTCCATAAGTTACTATGTAAATTTGTAAGTCTAAGAGCTTTGAAAATATGCCTCACATCATACTATGTACTGTTATCGGAGTGTTTTTTTTTTTTTTTTTACTGGCTATGTCCAAGTTTCTCTCTTTCTTTCTTATATCCCACAATTATCCAAAAACAAGTTTTGGTTCAATGTGGCTTACAATAATCAACTAGGAGAAGTTATAGTATTTCTTTACATTTACAATTACAAGTATGTGGCATTTGTTTCACAGATGGCTGGCTATAAAATTTATTGAAGAGGTAGGTTTTTAGATCTTTCCTGAACTAAAGATATTTGGTAACACTTTTTATAGCCTTGGGGATTGAGTTCCACCATTTACAGCCCAGATAACTAAACCCTGCAGTATATATGGATTTCTAGGTTATCTTTCTAGTTTGGTAGATGGAGTAATAAGTAGCATCTAGCTTCTGGACTTGCATTTCTCAATGATAATTCGATCAAGTCTATCATGTAGTCAGGGGACATACTGAATAATATTTTGAATATAAGAGTACTAGTTTTGAAAAACAGTCTGGTCTTGACTGGGACCCAGTGCAACAGTGCAAGCAGCGGAGTAGCTTTTTCGTATTTTGACTTTTTGAATATCAATCTTTCTGCTGTGTTTTGTACGGTCTGTAGCGATGTTAGTATGTTTTCTGTCCATCCTACATATGCTGCATTACAATAATCTAGTTGGGACAATATCATCGATTGTACTATTAGATGTAAAGAATGTCTGGGGAAGTAATCTCTGATCCTTCTCAGTTTCCATAATGTTTTGAAGCTCTTTTGCTGTGATTGCTGAGGCTTCAGTTTCAAGAGATAGATATTTGTCAAGGATGATTCCTAGTATTTTCAGTTGTGATTCAATTGGGTATGTTTTTTGGTCAATTGTGATCAGGAATGTGATTATGTGCACTAAACAGAACTAGGAATTTGGTTTTGTCTCGGTTTAGTGTAAGTTTGAAAGTTGTGACCCAGTTTTCCATGAGATCCAGTCCTATTGTGATATTGTTTTTGAAAGGTATATATATGGTAACATCGGTGGTGTATATTATGGATTAAATCCCATTTTTTCCAGTTTCTTTCCAAGTGGGGACATCATGACATTAAATAGTATCAGTGATATTGGAGCCTTGTAACACCCAGCAATCAGGAATTCAGGAGGTTGAGAATTGGTTGGACATTTTTACTAGGTATGATCTAGTTCTTAAGCATCTGTTAAACCTGAATAATTGAAAGAACGGGTGGTTATCATGGTGTGGTTGGATCTCGACAGTTAAAATGAACTGGTTGAAGTCAGGTGGGACAGATGGTCACCATCTGCCTAGAACAACATTTTGTGAAGGACTATTCCCTGGGACCTGCCCTTTGGGCCTCTCTTTCCAATCGGGCATACAAGCAGCTATCATCCAACCCCTTTGTCTCACACTTACTCTCCCTGTGGAGCTTTCTAAAAACTAAGTTGAGGGGTTCATGTGCCCCCTCCTCATTGCTCATGTCATTCAAGAACCAGGCTTCTCGGCAGGCCTTGGACGGGTAGTTTTTGTTGACTGGGCCCAACATGGTCTTATTAAATTTCAAGATTTCTTGGATGTCAAGGAAATGCGTTCCTTTGAGGAGTCTCATGGGTTACCACATACAGATAAGTTCTCATATTTGCTTCTAGTCAGGGGTGGTTGAGGGTTGACCCGGATGAGACTGAGCATTTGGAAAAATCTATG
Organism: Microcaecilia unicolor; assembly: GCF_901765095.1. Taxonomy (NCBI): domain Eukaryota; kingdom Metazoa; phylum Chordata; class Amphibia; order Gymnophiona; family Siphonopidae; genus Microcaecilia; species Microcaecilia unicolor. Next base: position 94,955,050 of record NC_044041.1, on the reverse strand, counting down.
GGCCTTATTAGGAAGTTTAAGGGGACCATTATCCATCTATACCGCTTTATATGGGGAAATGAGTTCTATAAGCATTCTTATATGCGGGCGTGGGAAAAAGATCTAGGGTGTGAACTGAGTATGAATGAATGGAAGGCGATATGCCGGGAGGTGAAAAAAGCTTCCATATGTGTTCTTATTAAGGAAAATGTATATAAAATATTAATTAGATGGTACTATACACCAGATAGGATAAGAGCTATGTTTCCTGGGTTCACTGATCTGTGTTGGAGCAGTGGTACAGACACGGGCACCTTTTTTTCATATCTGGTGGGCATGTGGGAGCTTCAGGGGTTCTGGCAAGGAGTTACAAAACGTTTGTTCTCACTGCTTGACTCTATATTTCCTTGTGATCCTAAATGGTGTTTACTTGGGTGGGGCAATCGCAGAGGCCCGAAGTGGCGTCGTCACCTCAAGAGGCTATGCTTAGCTTTGCCGAAAAGTGTCATTGCGCCCCATTGGAAGCAAGAAAGGGGGACCAACATTAGCTGACTGTTTTTTGATAATAAAACTTTTGGGGGATTTGGAGAAATTAACAGACTGCAGCCTGGGGTGATATGATTCCTCTGCTAAAGAATGGGTGCATCTGGATCTGTTATCGAGGGGTACTTAAGGTGGTTGGGGAGGGGGGGTGGTTGGGAGGTTCAACTGAGAGGAGATGAGTACTCTGAAGAAACCATGGAGTGCTCAGAATTTGGTGTAGTAATAAAGAGTGTGGGGGGGGGGGGGGATTGCTGGTTTAAGGTTCTTTAGCTGGAAGATATTAAAAAGTTCACAATTTGCTCGATGGTGTATTGCATTTGATGTTTGTAATGTCTTCATAAACTTTCAATAAAAATGTAATGTTCAAAAAAAGAATCGGTTAAATGTCACAGCCATTTTGGAGCAAACAACTGAAGAACCATCTGAAAGGGGGACGTTGATAATTTCTTTTGTATTTCAACAAGATTTAAACGCAGTAATGCGTCTTTACTTTAAATCAACTAACCGTATATTTGCTGGCCAGAAGATCTGGCTTTATCCGGATGTGACTAAGTTTACACAAGAAAAACGTAAAATGTTTCTCTATGAGGTCAAAAGTTTTGGAATTGGGAGGTTCCTTCCTCTTGGCTTACCCCTGTAAATGTGTCATCAGGTTAAATCAAGTTAAATATATATATTATATGCCTGATCAGCTTCAGACCTTCCTAGACAATAAACAACGATAGAGTTGAGATATATATGGGACTGACGGAACCATATTAATTTTTATTTATATATTATGATTGTGTTATCTTCACTAATTCCTACCCCCCTATTATTGAGGTCTAAGGAAGCCAACTTTGTCTTTATTAGGATGTTTTTCAATTATAATTTTCCTGTATTAATACTTAATGGCTGTATTACACTTTTGCAGTATGATAATCTCTGTAATAAGTATATAAAATTAATAAAAATTATGATTAAAAAAAAAAAAAGAATCGGTTAAACCAGGTTACTACTGCACCACTTATTCCCATGTTATCAAGTAGAGTCATTAGGGTTGTGTGGTCTACTACATCAAAGGTGCTCAACATGTCAAACTGTAATAATAGAATTTTCTGACCTTCACATATCAATTTTCTAAATTTCATTATCAGTGTTGTTGTGCTTGTTTTGGTGCTGTGTAGTGGTCTGAAGCCTGATTGCGAGTTATGAAGGAATGAGTAATATTCAAATATTCACTGCTGAAGAAAAGAGACAAGTAAGAGCTGGAGCTGAAACTAGAAAAAGGAGGAGACAACACAGACAAAAATAAAAGGAACAGATGAGACGAGAGAGAGAGAGAGATGCTGAATAATAAAACCAAGCTAGGGACATAAAATGTTGGATATTTTTACTGTCTGAAAGATAACTCATCTGCATAAAATGTCTGGAGACCCAGTTCAAAGATTCAGAACCTGAGCATATATCTCACATTGGCATTTGCTGGGAAACATTGCTGCAGAATGAGCTCATGAAAACAAGACTGGCAGTTCTGTAAATGAATGAAATACTAATAATAAATTAATAATTAAAGCTTGAAGAGCAAACACCTTCTGAGGCAAGGTGAAGACCTAGACACCAAAGGGATTCTGTAGCATGCGAAAGACTGGAGCCAGTCCTCCAAACACGTTCCCCAGGATGGGCTCAGGGTGGAGACTGCAACCTCTGCAGTTCTGGCCAGACACTGGAGGTACATTTTCCTTAACCACTTTTCAAAGTAAAACTATGCTTTCACTCAGAAAACTGGTTCAAAATTGATGGGTAAAAAGTGCCCACATACTTTGCAGTAACATAGCTAATGTGAAAACTGCTTCCTAAATGCTAGAGGACATGAGAATAAAATGGGGCTGCAGACTCTACAGAGAACATGTGTGACAAAATACAAGCCTACAAAGCCTTCTTCCCCAGTCTCAACCTGACTGACCCAGTATCATGTTCTTTTATTTTAAAAGTCATGTTTTGTCCTTCTGTTTTCAACAACAAGTACTGATTTTTTGCTAGTTTCCCAGGCCCTGAACAACATTCAAAATTAGGTCCTGTAAACCTGTAAATTCCAACTGAGTGTACAATGGCAAGTCTTTAATTTAGTCTAAGAGACATTCTGTTAGAGTTGTTCTCAAGCCAGACCTCCTCAGGACATACCCAGCTAGTCAGGATTTCAGGTTATCCATAATGAACAGGCATGAGATTTTTACCTCATCCCACCTCCCACTACTCCTGTCTATCCCAGTTAATCCTAGCCCTTTACCTTTTTCCTCCATATTTCTATCCCCCACCCCCATTTACTAAACCATGCTAGCGGCTGCCGTGTGCTAATGCTGACACAGCCCATTCACGTTGAATGAACTGTGTTGGCATTACCGCACAGCTTAGTAAACAGAGGGGTAAGTATTTAATTACATCTGTTCCTAACTCAAATTTAACTGGTCTAACATTATATGATATATTTTACTTTCTGTTAATATATTTTGAACATGGGTAAGCCACATTGAACCCGAGTTCTATTCAGGCTAATGTGGGATATAAATGTCATAATAATAATAGATTTTTATATAATGCACAAAATGCATTCATAATTCTGTCATGCACATTCAGATTGGCTGGCAGTGTCCCATAGATGGGATTGAGAACTAAAACAGGCTTATCTCCTCCTGGAGGCACATTTAACCAGTCCAGGTTTCCTGAATAAGCAAATTTGCATATATTGTATTCATTATGGTAATCCTGAAAACCTGACTGGCGCTAGGTGTGCTTCCAGGAGAGGGTTGAGAAACACTGTCCTAAAATAATTGACTCATCCCTTCCCTGAAAAATGTGGAAGGCTCAATGTTTGTAGGAGGTGAATATTTGGATGGTACCATGTTTGGATCACAGCAAATTGTGGATGACAACCTTCATCTGTTTGAAGAAACATGAGACTCTCTCTCTCTGAGGCTGCAGCTAAATGTAATTGAAATAGCACTAAGTTTAAACTAAAACAGGAGTTCCAAAACCTGTCCTGGGAGAACCCCAGCCAGTTTCTTGGACACCATCTGCAAGAGGTTATTTCTTCCTCTACCGTTTTATACCTGGGAGAAATACCCAAACTAGTTTAGTTTAGTAACTCAGTGATTTCCAACCCTGTCCTATGGAACACTAACCAGTCAGGTTTTCAGGATATCCACAATGAATATGCATGAGAGAGACTTGCATAATAAGGAGGTAGTGCATGCAAACTGATCTCATGAATATTCATTGTGGATATCCTGAAAACCTGACTGGTTAGTGTTCCCCAGCACAGGGTTAGGAATCACTGAGTTACTAAACTAGTTTAGGCATTTCTACCCCACTTTTATCCCCCAAGGTTCTCAAGGCAGTTTAAACAGCTAACATATCTTACTAATGCAACAATCACCTGACATACATTAATATATATATATTTTTTTATTTTTGTTACATTTGTACCCCGCGCTTTCCCACTCATGGCAGGCTCAATGCAGCTTACATGGGGCAATGGAGGGTTAAGTGACTTGCCCAGAGTCACAAGGAGCTGCCTGTGCCGGGAATCGAACTCAGTTCCTCAGTTCCCCAGGACCAAAGTCCACCACCCTAACCACTAGGCCACTCCTCCACTCATGGCAGTCAACACAAAATATTACTAATACATAAATCTTTCAATTCTGCCCAGTAACAGGAGCAAAGTTCAATGTCCCTTTCGAGTCCAAGTTTGCAACAAGAACATTTTCCGTGTGATATTAATCGATATATACATTGTCTAACTTTTCAATGCTCATCCTCTCTTGCCAAAAACAAAAATATTCTGGGATGAGTTTAAGAAAACACTGGTGAATCGTGTTTTCCTAGAGCCACATTTGTTCATCCTGTGATATAAACTAAATTGGCCACCCCAAAAAGAGCGTCTTTTTCAATGCAACAAACAGCCTTCAGAAGCTAATAAATCCTAAACAGCTCTTAATTTTTTTGGTGTAGAGAGAAGGTATGAAAGCTTTGACTATAATCTAGCAGGTATATATGCTGTTAAATCAGCTGTCAGTTTTCTCTGGAATCTCTTTTACTGATTAATATTGATTTTTCCTTGCTTTTTTTCAGTATTTTTGCTCCTAAATACTGTGGTCAAATTTATTAGGTCTATATTTCCTTCTTTATTAGCTTTTTTATTGCATTGTATTTTCTTATTGCTTCTGATGTGATTTTATATTTTAAATTATAAATAAAGAATTTTTAAAAAAGCTAATAAAATCATAATAGGTGTGCCTTCAGGTTGAGACAAATGATCCCACTGCCTTTGCTTCTACCATGTGCTTCGATCCTTATGTGAACTTTTCCACTAGACTTTCAAGCTCAGATAGGTGGAGGTCAATCAGGCTGGCAGTTTTCCTTTCAAAAGATGCAAACTCAGATGTTTTCTTCTTTTTGTGACTCTCTTGGGATTCATGAACCATTACAAAGATGACTCATGTGGCCAAATATTTTCCATGCCTGAACCAGCATCCTCTCTTCACGCTCTGAGTGCGAGCAAAGGGTCACATACAATCTGCTTCAGATAGCATGTACATAAGGCTGCTGAGCTAATGCTGTAGGGCTCCCTGGGATCGACAACACAGAGAGTACTTTGAGACTGTATTGTATGATCTGCAAGAAATGCATCTTAAGCTCAGGACAGCCTACTTAGAGAATCTGTGCTGAACGTCTAATCATTGCATGATTAATTCCTTGTACAGCAAATTGATTAAGAGTTAGATATTGTCTTGAAATAATATTGAGATCACTGAACATAGGCAATTTTGTTTTTACTCATTACCAGTCAGCGCTGAGCCCTGCAATGAAGAAGACATGGTTTAATTCAACAAAGAGCCAGACCTTAACTCAAGACTCCAAACAATTTTTACTCACATGAGAACACAATGCTGACAGCTCTTTGAGAGCAATAAGTCACTTTTCTTAGTGTTGAAATATATTGTCAACAGCAGAAACACACATTATGGCCCAGAACAACTTCCGATCGCACTATGAGAAAAAGATGAGTGTAATATTTATACCATATCATGGACGAGCCATCATGTAGGCAATTAATGCCCATATGACCTCTTTAAACAGAAAGCCCAAAGGATATTCCAACTATCGATACCAGGGTAGCCAATCCAAGTAGGTGGTGGCAGTATCTGGTCTAAAGCCAAACAGCATAATGAAAACATTTAGAAAGCTTATCCACCACAAAGAAAATATTTTCAAATGAAACTAGTCCCAGGAGCGGTCAAAAGAAGAGGGACCAGGTCTGAGTACAACTAGCTATACTTGCGTGCTTTGTATAAGCGATATATATATTCACAGAAACTTATTTTCAGGACACAAATCCAAAATGACATTTGAGATAGCATGAGGGAGTGTAGGGTAAGGAGACTTCACATAACAGAGATGCACCACAAAAGTGAAAAAAAACTCTTTAATGGTGTGTTTCAAAAGGAAAAATCCAGAAACCTGTCCTCTCGCAGGCTGTTAACTCAGGAGTATGTATAAAATAGCTTAGAGTCCAATAGAAAACAAACAAAAGGCTCTGGTTCTTACCAGCCCAGAGAAGAATCACAATGTGCACAGTGCTTAGAATAGTAGCGTAGCAGATGACAGCAGATAAAGACCTGTATGGTCCATCTAGTCTGCCCAACAAGATAAACTCATAGCAGAAGGTATGATGTGATACTATATATGTATACTTGATCTGTCCTTGCCGTTTTCATGGCAAAGTAAAAGGTTTTCCTACTTCAAAGCTACTCTAGCCCTTTAAATACAGGGGTGTCCAACCTCGGTCCTCGCCAGGTCGGGTTTTCAAGATTTCCACAATGAATATGCATGAGATCTATTTGCATACCTCAGAGGCAGTGCATGCAAATTGATCTTATCCATATTCATTGGGGAAATCCTGAAAACCCGACTGGATTGCAGCCCTCAAGGACTGAGGTGGGACATCTCTGTTCAAATGTATGTTTTGTAGGGGTACTCTGGAAATCTGCTTCTTCCTGCTCAGCCCCCCCCCCCCCCCCCATGTCTTCCCCACCCTGGGCTTTTAAATTTCCCTGGCAGAACCCGGTCCTCCTACCTGAGCTTCCCAGGTCTAGGCCTCTTAAGGGGGACTGGTATGTTCCTAAACACTCTGTCACATTATATTATACTAGACATATCCCATTAATACCATGAATAGTTCCAAGCAGGTTACAAGAGTGAACCACATGTTCAGATATTACATATGCCTCAGTTAATAAGTACAGTAATAATGAAAGAACATCAACTAAGAACCAATTTCTATACATTGAAATACTTCTCAAATAAAAACGTCTTGAGTGACTTCCTAAAAAATAAGCAATTTCCTATCAATCTAAGTTCTAATGGTAAAGGGTTCCAAAATGATACTGCCTTATAAGAAATAGAAATAGACAATAATCCCTTAAATCTGACATTACATACTGACGGGAAATACAACAGACACTGTCCTCTTAAACGATCAGATATATAAACAGTGGAAATATTAACCATTTTTACAAGATAGTAAGGGGCCTCACCATGCAATATCCTAAAAACAAAAATCCCAAGTTTAAACTAAACCCCCAGCTCCACCGGCAGCCAGGACATATCAAACAAATATGGTGTAACTCAATCACGTCGACTCAAGGATCTATCAGCCTGGCTGCTGTATTCTACATTATCTGCAAGCTATGAAATGAAGCTTTGGGGCAAACAAAAAACACTATTATGCCCCCCCCAAAAACACTATTACAATAATCGATCCTACAAAGAATTAAAGATTGAACCACTAATCTAAAGGTAAAGGTGGTGAAATATTTCTTAATGTACAGCCAAGAACAAAGACTTTTTAACAACTAAGTTGATATGTCACAGCATGTCTACAATTTTATATATATATGGCATTTATCTGTTATATATATATATATATATATATATAAATATATATATATATATATATATATATATATATATATATAAAACAGATAAATGCCATCAAACAGGATTGGAAACTGACTGACAGAGCAGAGGGTGGTGGTAAATGGAATTTACTCAGGATAGAAAGGCAAGTAATGGAGTGCCTCAGGGAGATAGTGTGTGAAGATCTCAAGGTGGCAAAACAATGTGACAAGGCAGTGAATATAGCCAGAAGAATGCTTGGCTGCATAGAGAGGCATAACCAGCAGAAGAAAGGAGGTGTTGATGCCCCTGTACAAGTTATTGGTGAGGCCCCACTTGGAGTATTGTGTTCAGTTTTGGGAGGTAGCATCTCTCCAAGGACATAAAAAGGCTTGCAACAGTTCAGAGGAAAGCGACAAAAATGGTACAGGCTTTGCTTCAAAAGACGTATGAGAAGAGACTCAAGACTTGAATTTGTAAACTCCAGAGGAAAGGAGAGAGGAGGAAGTTGCATCAGAGGGCAGGCTCGGAGCTGGTGTGAGCGAGAGAAATGAGTTGATGTTCGCTGCTGGTGAAGACCTAAAGGACTTGGTATGGGGGTGGGTGGGTTAGTGGAGTGGTGTTAAATGACTGCCCTATTGCCGGGGGGGGGGGGGGGGGGGGGGGGCAGAGGGAAGGATTGTCATGGCTACTCCCTTTGGGCTCAGGCCTGCCCAAAACTGGGTGTCTGGCTACGACCCTGGTATAATGCATTTAGCTACACTTTACACTTTGATCTTTCAGCACCTTCTTTCCATTTTCATTGCCCTAGCTGTAGTCCTGCCCTAGCCGTTCCACTCCATCTACCGATCTCACTATTAACACTGATGGTTAGGTAAAAGCCTTTGGGAGTACTTCTGCTAAGCAAAACGCAAAATAGCATACAACACTTTTGACACGCAAAATTCATGTGCCTCAAGACTTACAGTATGTCAGAGCTCTGATCCTTCTAAATTCACAACCTCTTCTATAAAATATTACTTCATCCTTCAACACCCAGAAGGACATTTTCCTTGCCAAGACTTCCAAGATTTCATTCATTGCAAAATACATACATGGTCTCCTTGGAGGGCTGTACCATTGTGTCAAAGCATTCCAGATACAGTATGTACGCCTCATTCTCAAATGTTAAAAGGTGGGGGGAGGGGGCCCACATTGTTTGCTTGTGAGGTGATCATAAACAGGAAAAAATAGTTACCTTCTACCATGGCAACTTAAGCTTTTGAATAACAATCATAGATCATCATATTTTCCATTGATTTATGGGACTTTACTTTCATAGATGCAATCTGTTTCCTCCTCTGTTACTATGTTCTCTTTGTAAACTCAGAGGCCATGGTGGCTGGAGAAAGAACAGAGCCAAGTAAAAGTCCACTACTGTCTACACATCACATTAGGGCTTCTTTCTAGAATCAAGGTAGGTCTTGGGAGAAAACGTTCTGTTTTATAGGAATAACCCAAGAATTTTAACATCTATTTGTTTCACCAAGAGATGACAGAATACCTGAGCTCTCAAGACCCTCTTCACGTGACTGATACAAGTGGTGAAGTACGTGGATGAAGAAGAGTGAGAAAGTGCAAGGGGGAAGTGTACAACAAAAAGAGTTGTAGAAGTCCAAATACTGGTTATACTTTGCCTAATTTATTTCTCACGTGTTCAATGTTCCTTTATAATAACAGCAAAACCTGATTGGCTAGTGAGATGGGAGGTATGTGTGTGTAATTGCCAAAATACTGTAAAGTAGGCAAATTGGGAAAGAAGAAGTCTACCATGGTCAACAGAAAATTGGGAATAAAAGTGCTTTCCACCAGCAGCAGCTGTAAAAAGTATTGCCCTAACATGAGGACTTCATTGACAGAAGAGGTATATGAACTATAATCCTATTCTAAACTCAGCTGTGAAACCCTTCCTCTCCCTCGGAGATCCTCTGCTTGTCCCATGCTTCTTTTAAATCAGATACAGTCCTCACCCACACCACCTCCACTGGGAGGCTGTTGCTTCATTCCACCACCCTTTCTATAAAGAAATATGTCCTTAGATTACTACTGACCCTAATTCCATGAGCCCCTTGTTCTCGAACTTCTTTTCCATTTAAAGAGGCCTACCTCATGTGCATGTATATCTAGGAGGTATTTAAATGTCTCTTTCATACTTCCTTTCCTCCAGATAACCCATATGTATACCCTTAAGTCTGCGTAACAGTTCTTAGTACATGTGGGAGGGGGATGTAGAATCCTACCCTTAAGAATAATCCCTCAGGTAGTTCAAACCACCTTAAAAACCCTAGTCCTGCCCAGAGAGGAAGTGAAATGAGAAGGGTGGAGCCAAAAGGATAGGAAACAGGAACTATAAAAAGGCAGAGCCAGAATGGGGTTGAAGAGGCCCAGGCACGGTTGCCAGATGGGCGGTTTTTCCGCAACCCGCCGCAGGAAACTTTTGCCCAAGGCGGGTTGCGGTTTTTTGGGCTCGTTTTGTTTTTTCTGTGCGGGTTTTGGGGCGGTTTTTTGGCCGGCGGGGGTGGGACTAATGGCATCAGAGGCGGGGTTTGTGACATTTTGGGCGAGGTTTAATGACGTGTTGGGCAGGGCGATGACGGTGTGGGCGGGGCTGATGACGGAAGGGGCGGTGTGTGTGTGGTTTTTGGGCGGGTTTTTGACGGCTTTGTGTGGGATTGTTTTTTTGTTTTTTTTATTTGGCAACCCTGGGCCCAGGGATTGAAAAAGCAATCTCCAAGCATATGCCTTCACTATGTATATCTAGCTACTATGACCTGGCTGAGGTAAGCCAACCTTTTTTTGGATACTTGTGAAACTTGCTCTGAGGCCTGGCTGGCCCAGAGACAGTGAGAAACCTTACTGACTGTTTGGGGTATGGCAGTCAGAAGTCCTTATCAAGACTTTTCCCTCTGAATTAAAGAGATGTTACCTTTTGTTCCTGACCCTGTGAAGCAACAGGCATGAGGCTTAAAGTTCCACTATATGCCGTCTGCCCTTACTATTTAAGTCTCCCTGACTATAGCCCTATTTCCCCAACTACTGAAGTTGCCAACAAAATCTACTTCACACTTCTACCTTTCAGAAAAATCAGAATAAGTCTTTGGTCATTCAGAAGGAAAGGTATGAAGTGCAGACACCTTTTGCACTGCATCTCTGCAGTAATGTAGCAGAAACTGGTTGCAATATGGTTTTAAATGCACCCCATGCACGAGAAAGCTAAAGAGCAATCAGAAAAGGTTCCAAAATCTTTAGGGTAGGTAATGAAATGACTACCACTATAGTTCTCTTTTCTTTTTTTAAATTTGCCTGAAATAATGCAAAGAGACAACTAACTTACCATTTTTTTACCTTTATGTAAGCTGAGCAGGAATGTTCACATGGCCCCCCAAAAATGCACTTAATTGGTGGAAGCCTGGAGGTGTGTTGAACTCATGCCCTAGGGCTGGTGACTTCTTCGGAAGTGGGATGCATGCCGTTTTTAAATGAGTAAGATGTGCACGTTATATACAGTACTTTGGATACCGCCGTACATTTGGATCTTCAGAGGACATTTTGAGAGCCATATGCCATTTCAGTATGTATCTGTTCTAACTGAGCCATGTTTTACATGCACCATTATGTAGTGTGTTTTAGTACTCAATATATTTTGTTAGACTGCCCCAATTTGATTGTCTGCACATTTTGTCCATTAGATTGTAAGCTCCTTTGAGCAGGGACTGTCCTTCTTTATTGAACTGTACAGCGCTGCGTAACCCTAGTAGCGCTTTAGAAATGTTAAGTAGTAGTAGTTATTTTGTAATGCTTTCTTGACTGGTTCATATCTTTGTGGCTCTCCTGAGGGTTTTTTTTTCCAATCTGTAGCCTTAGTAAGAAGTCACTTTTTTTAAAGGGTTGGGTTTCTTTATTTTGGTCAGCTTTTGATTCTTTTAGATTTTTAAACATTAGGGACTTTTTTTGGATTCGTTTTTGTATTTGTGCATTTGATTAACTTTTTGTCAGGTCCATCAATATGTTTATTTGCTTTTCTGCACCTTATTATTTTGCAAAAGGGATATTTTATGATGAATACTTTTATAGATGCAGTTTGTCATCCAGTAGATTAAGATGGTATTTATTTATTTCCAACAATGGCCAATCCAGGTTACAAGTACCTGACAAGATCCCAAAACAGTACACTTTATGCTGCTTATCCTAGAAATAAGCAGCGGATTTTCCCCAAGTCCATTTTAATAATGGCAAATGGACTTTTTTTAAGGAAGCTATCCAAACCTTTTTTTAAACCCTGGTAAGCTAACTGCTTTTATTTATTTATATTTATTTTTGTTACATTTGTACCCCACGCTTTCCCACTCATGGCAGGCTCAATGCAGCTTACATATACAGGTACTTATTTGTACCTGGGGCAATGGAGGGTTAAGTGACTTGCCCAGAGTCACAAGGAGCTGCCTGAGGTGAGAATTGAACTCAGTTCCCCAGGACCAGAGTCCACCACCCTAACCATTCTCTGGCATAAGTGCTGAAATTTGGCAGCGTCGGGTCAATTCTAAATAAATCTACTTATGGCAAAACTTGAACCTTATCCTTCTATGGACTACCTCCACTCTGTTTTGCTGCTTGTGATGTATTTGTAGAGTGTTCTGCTTCTGTTTTTGTCTCCTTTGGAACTGGGCCAGCAGCATTTTGCTTGTCCCATTGAGCCCAAGTTTCAGGATCTCTGAAAGACAACTACTTGCACAAGGAAACAAACCTAGTGAACTCCCATTAGCCTACAGGGTAGTAATATCCTAGCAGTAAAAGGGCCCCTTAATGTGCATTAATTCCATTAACAAGCATTAATGCCTGTGTGAAGGCCTTAAACGCTGCTTGGTGAATCCCCCCCCCCCCCCCCTTAGTCACTTCAAACCCTGTATAAAGAATGTAACTAATTTGATCAATTACCCTTTATTTTATTAGCTCATCAAAGAATATATGTGACCTGCTGAGCAAAAAGGTAGCAAAGGTAGAGTTATGTGACTTATTTATACCACAAGATAGAGAGATAACTACATCATCCTGCAAAATTTCAACCTCAGAAAATGAGAAACATTAATAGAGTAATAACCCCCCAAAAATCATACCCCACTGATTTTAGGCTGTAGAATATGAAAGTTGTGAAAAAAATTCCATCGCCCCATTCTACTGATCCTATAGTACATTTAAAAAAAAAGTTTTTATAGCCTTTATCTATTTATATCATCACTTTGAGTACCTTTTCATCCAGCAGGTCACATGTATCTTTGAAATAAAAGCATACAAGCAGTGGTTTCCAAACCTGGTCCTGGAGGCACCCCAGCCAGTCAGGATACTCACAATTTTCTCTCTCATTAATATTCATTGAGGATATCCTGAAAACTGGCATACAGTATACAATGTTTTTATGTTCACACTTTAATATTGGTGAACTTTATGGTGAGGAAAGACAAGAATAGCACTGACAAGTATCTGGCATTCCACATAGGAAGGAAGAGCCCATGACATTTATTGTTTATCCCACACAAATATTTTCTCACCTTGCCAGGGTCACCTGCTTTAGTGTAACTGACCCTTACCCTTTGGAATTCTATGCAGAAATTCAAATCACTCCTTAAGACCCACTATTTCAAATCAGGCTTTCCCACTTTCTAAGCAGTCCAATTAAAATCAATCCCTTCTGTGGCTTCATTGCTTGTCATTTTCATCCTTGTGTTTTTTGCACACAACCTTCCTTATGTTTCTCAAGCTAAATTAAATAGCTCCCCCTCCCCATCCCTTCCTTATAATAATCCATTGTAACTGGATTTCCTCTTGTGTTTTTTTTTCTCCTTTTTACTTTCTGATTAAATGATTTTTCTGAATTGCAAACCACCTCGATTCTCTTTTACTATTTGAGGTATATCAAAGATGAAATATGAAATAAATATACTCCATCACTACCATGTGTATTATCCTCCAAAGAGGATCCCAGCACATTTCACCACTTACCAAAGCAGCAATAAATAATCAACCAACCAACCATCTCAAGAACAGATGAATGGGCAGCTGGGTTGCATGAAAGCTCCTGAATAGATGAGCAGCAGAAGATGCAAGTGTTATTAATATTCAATCACAGCTAGAAAAAACAGAGCTACAGTCAGGTAAAATGATTGGCTAAGGAAAATGGAGCAACCAGCAGGGCAAGATTGGCATTTGCTTTCCAGTTCACTGTTCTAAGTCCTGATCCACAACACTTCTATGTTAGAAGCCATGCAAGGTCACCAGATGTTGGCTTCAACTTAATTCCCTCTTCACATTTTTTTTATAAACTTTAGTGAAATGTTTGGGGACAAGATCATGGACTTGGCAGACAGCAATAATTCCTCATGGGGTAAAAAAAAGTACATTAACATTTATGGCACCCTCCTACGAACCCCAAAGTTTTTATTTTTAAACCGGAGCTGAGCAACAGACCAAAATACTATTTTATTAGATCTTGACTGCCACCCACAGTCTGAACTAGGGAATTCCATATTGAAACATTTAAAACTTAGTGTTCATCTGAAGGTGTCTGACCAGGCTTCATTTTTTTTTTTTAATTGTAAATTCAGCAGAGTGGCATTCAGTAAACCTCTGAATTCACTGCCTGATTTGTGACCTTAAAGCATGCACATTCTAACACATCAGTTACTTCTAATTCAAAAATAGTATGCAACATTCAAAGTGAATCATAAGAAATGTTTATTAAGTATATAAAAATAGATCTTTTGCTATATTTTGAATTTGTACTACCGGTGGTACAGTATATCTTGGATACACAATAGTAATCCACATCAGCGAGTCTCAAAATTGGTCAAGTAAGATCAGAGAACAATACAGAAAGCTTGGCCAAACTGCATATTCATGCCATCACTGTACAAATACTTACCTAAAGGCTACCTTAGCATTAAAGTCTCTTAATGCTCTTAGCTATGCAATACTAGTCATTTGCAACACTTCCTAGGTGATGTAAACTTAAATGAGAGTAAGTACTGGTAGCACCCACATACTGGACAAGTGCTGCAGTTCCCACTGATTAAATTTGCATCAGGGTTTGCCACAGCTACATAAAAATGGGAGTGACTTACTATGAGACTCACAGAAGCAAAATACAAGAGTTAATTGTGCCCCCTCTCCTTCCCAGCAACGCTCAAACCAGAAGTGCACTTCCAAGTTTGTTTAGTTGGGTTTTAGGTAGGAAAAGTCAGTAAGAAGTAAAGGAAAATACATTTGTTAATTTGGAGGACAAAATGAAATATAATTATTTTGCTACAGCACAATTGTTTTTTTGTGAAGTCCCTTAACAAGGCATTTTCTCCTCCATCACTTGGAATATTTCCTATAATGTTTATCCCAGGGAATAAATGCCAGATGACAGGTGGACAAAGCCAATGAGTTCTTCAAGTGCAAACAGTCTGAGAAAGTGCAAGATTTTAAGCACTGAGCTGCAGAAAAACTCACTAACAGGTGTAATAATCACCTTTTACTTCCACCTCAACAAAATATTGACATTGTCTCAATCTCCGACACCCTTTTATGGTATTGACAATATTCAGTGAGGTTCTGTCCTTCATTGGTTGCTCATTTCCTGCATATAAAGCAACCAACCTAACATCTAAACACGTTTGCTGTCAGAAATGAGGCTTAACAGACATCCTCCATCGTCTGCAGGTTGCTGCACCACTGCTTGTAAATGGTCCTTGGAAGTTAGGTCTCCAGATTTCAGTCTTATGCCACCCACAGTGCTTCAGAGGAGAAATTTTTCCAGAAAAAAAAAATTGTGTATATAAGCGCCAAGACACTAACTAGAAATGCCGCAGGAGAATGAGGCTGAGGAGAAACAGGTAGTACCCTAGGTCTGCACTTTGGCTTCTCTTCTCAATCTGCCACTAAGCAAGGAATCACTCATCAAAATACCATGGCTTCACAGTTTCCTGGCTCTGTGTCTCCTCCGTGACCTTTTGGTTCTGCAATGCAGTTTCTTTGCTGACCTTATAGGACAGATTTAACACTAACGCAAGACTCCTGCAAACAAGTATAAACAGAATCAGTTTCCCAGCATCTAACAAAAATAAAGATACCTACAAATGCAGCGAGTATATTTTATATCTATTATATTCTGTACTGAATAAAGGGCCTACAGCCAAAGCTATCCATTATGATTGAGAAAATGAGTCAGGTGGGGTAGCACTGCATTTGGGAAGCACCACTTGCATTTGGTTTTAGAGCAACACCTAACGAAGTCCAAGCTTAAGGCAAGTTACATTTGGGAACAGTTTAAGTTGGCACATGAGATAATGAAGGGTGGCATGACTTGTCCAAAGTTACAAGAAGTGTCAAGGGGAGAAGTGAGATATGAATTGAGGCTTTCCAGTTCTCAGTTTGAGAGAGAATTAAGTACATTCCCCCTAATTCTATATGGTGTGCCAAGAGTTAGCCACCAATTGAGCACGTAACTTTAAAAGGGTAAAGTGTCACAGATTTGATATACTGCCTTTCTGTGGTATGACCAAAGTGGCTTACATGTATTATAGGCAGGCACTTACTCTGAGATAGTACCTTTTAAATAGGGATAGTATTTGTGAATTTAAACAAGTATTAATAATTTTGAGTGAAACATTTTTATGTAAAAGTAGGTTTTTGTGGAAATATTTAGGATGTGCTCAATATGCTGTTAAGCCTCGCAGGAATCTTTGCAAGTTTATATATATGATGCAAGAACGCAGACCTGTCATTTTTGTATGCTGCTACTTAATTGCAGGCTCTTCTTGAATAAGTTTATCAATCAATTAATGATTAAAGCCAAAATTCTGAATTGTTGCTGTATTAATTTCAAAAAGTTTCGTATTTTGCTAGTTTCCTGAAGCAGCCGGTAGGTGAAACAAGGAACCCTTGTCAGGACTTTGGACCTGTGCTGTGCAGTAGTGCTGCTATAGTAGAAAATTGGCTCTGGGACTTGAAAGGTTTTTTGGATGTGTCTTCCTGCAACACCGGAAAACCACAAAGTTGAGGACAGAATCACTCTTCTCGGATTAGTGGAATCATTTCAAGAGAGACTAAAACTATTTGAATCCATAAAGATGAATTAGAAGGAAATATATGGACTAAAAAGTTCCTGAATTGTGCAATACTGAATTTTAATACTAACATTTGATTTTGATTACATTGTGGAGCTCTTTTTAATATTTAAAAGACCTGTGATGTGATTGTAAGGGATATCCCAAACTACAGGGGGAACCCATAAGCTTGTTGATATGGCCACTGAGGTCTTTTTTTTTTTCCTCCACAAGAGATATAGAATAAGATTAGTGACTCTGTATACATGTGGAAAGATATTTTATGACTCAATTTTAGATATGCCAGAATACTAGCGCAAGTTGACAACATTATGGCTTTGACGTCACAGAATACTAGCTTAGTGCTCAGCTTTTACAGAACTGGTAATACACAAGAGTTCTAGAGATGCACAAAGTATAGAAGACGTAATATTTGTATAATTTGGACCTCCATAAGACATCACTGGCCCATGTCTCCAGGAGGTCACACACTTTCAGTAGCCATGCAAATGACTGAGAAGCTCATTTTGCACCTATGGGAAAACTGCTTAGTGAACAGGCCCAACTAAATAATTCACACTTAGCTGTCAGATGAGGAGCTTATAAACTTCCTAGTGCTATCTGTATGCTAAACTTCTTGAGAGCATAGCCCCCAACTCATTGCAGATACATGGCACTGCAACATGTCAACATATTTTCAATAAAAAACAGATATCTAGGATAAGACCAAACTATGGGCTTTCTAAAATACAGGATCCATTGTTTCGGCTTACAAATAAAAAGCATGGAATATGCATATGTCTTAACTTTAAAATGTTACAGTTTTGAAATACCTTGGAAGATCTGTGTCTATTTTCAGAGTCACCTCCTCCAGTTCTTTAGCTGCATTGAATGCCTTAGAATTTTCTTCTGAACAGTCAGGTGTAATGACTGCTAAAAGCTTTTCTGTGACAGCTAAATGTTGCTGCAGCTCATCTAAGACAAAGCAATTAATACACAGGACATCACAAATGAATATCTCCCCCAACAGGAAAAACTTACATAATGTTCAAACTTTACTGAGATGGAGGGAAAAGTGTTACCAAATAAAAGGTCAGTCACCCTGGAGCCAAGGCTGTTAGTTTATGTAAAACCCAAGCAATGTGGTGGCTGAGTCAAACTGATCTGACAATAACTTGTACTCCACATTAATGTGCAGTGTACAAAACAGGACAACGCCCCAGACACTGCAAAATTGACTGTTTACACAGATAGAGGTGCAAGAGAGGCACTTTCAGATCATCTTTGTATTGAGGTTTAAAAAAATAATAGGAGAAAGAATGCAGGTACAGACTGCCTCAGAAGGAATATTTTACTAAAATAAATCCAACTTTATTTTCAGCTACAAAACAGCCGTGCATCTACTCAAAACGGCTTTCTCCAAGTTCTTATTTTTCAGAAACTTCAGCTCCCACTTCGGCATAACCAAAATAGCCGGGCGATAGTTCAAAATGGATGCGTGTATGTGCCTATGCGGCTTAGTAAAATGGCCCCTAAAACAGGGGCCTTTTTAACATTTCACATCTAGTTAATTATTCCCAGTCTGACTATATGCACTGACTACACATTTCCATCTGGTCTTAACACAAAAAGGACACAAGACTGCAGGAAAAGTGTATTTTCTTCTTGTTGCATACCCAGTGGAAACAGAACTTAAACCCTTCCTCTCTAAGCTCTATATTAAGGCACCCTCAAAATCAAACCGCTCGCCCATTTTCTCATCGCCTCCAGCTTACACTACTACGTGCTCCTTGTGGATTTCCTGTACATTCCTCTACTTTAGTCTATTAAAATTCAGCTCCTCAAGTCATTATGCTAGTCCCCCATCCACATATAATTAAAGGTTCTTTTCCCTACAAAATGCATTCGCTCTATAGCCGTTAATTACTTCTCTCCTCTTATCTTTTGTGAATTCTGATCTGTGCCCTTCTCCTCCACTGCCAACTCCGCTCTGCTATAGGCCTAGGACAAGCATCTTGAATTGGCACATCATGCTCTACTTCTGGCCACTTTCAAATCCAGCATAAAAACTCATCTTGTTGAGGCTGCTTTTAAACGTTAACTGCTTCTCTGTAATAAATGTCATACACTGCCTTGTCTGTCATACATTTGGCCTGACTAAACCATAAGGTCCATGGAGCATTGTACAGTAAAGTGCTGCATAAGATCAAAACCACTGTAAATTTTCTTATACTTTACAAACCCAACTCTGATTCCATAGAATCAAGCTGTTTGATTTTAACTGTGCTGAATCCAAGTTGGTGCTATAATTCTATATGTACTTCATGTACATCATGGCTGCAATTATTCAGCAGCATCTCTGTGAGCTATATAAAGCTTTCAACAGACTTGGCCTTTAATTTATCATGATTGGATAAGGATCTTAATTTGTATAAATTCAACTGCAGAAAGAGATGAATAAAACAGCATAGTGGTATGTCTATCCAGGGGCGTAGTCAGACCTCGGCGGGAGGGGGGTTCAGAGCCCGAGGTAGGGGGGCACAGTTTAGCCCGCCGCCGAATGCCCCCGCCACCACCAGTTACCTTTGCTGGAGGGGGTCTCCAATCCCACCAGCTGGTCTTCTTCAGCGCCGGTCTCCGGCGTGTTCGCTGATCTGTTTCTCTGAGTCCTGACTCCTGACGTCTTGCGTGCACACGTGCAGGACGTCAGGAGCCTCAGGACTCACAGAAATCGATCAACAAACACACCGGAGACTGGCGCTGAAGAAGACTTCGGCTGGCGGGAGTTGGGGACCCCCGCCAGCAAAGGTACCTGGTGGTGGCAGCGGCAGGGGGGGTTGAAAGTAGAGGGGGCCTGGGCTAAATCTGTGGGGGCCCATACCCCCGTGGCCCCACCTAGTTTCACCCCTGTTTCCATCTGAGCACAAATTCAAAAAGAAAAGTTTCTTTAGAGGTACCCAAATACTTCTGTCTGTTTCCTTCAGCATGGATATGCTTCATGGGCAGCTCATGCCTTGTAGAATCCAGGGCTGTAGCAAATGCTTTGTAGTCATTCTTAAAACGGTTATCTTCTGCAAAAGAGGGAGTGAGTACTTCTGCCTGGGGAAAAGAAAACCAAAAAGGAGGTACTTACTCTTCTAGAAAACTAATCCTCAGGTACAGCGCCAGGAGATAAAATCATCTCCACGAAAAGGATGAACCCCGTTTTGGGTTACAGAAACAAGATGCATCACTAGGGTTTATTTTAGCCAATACAGAAACAAGATTACTTCTGTAACTTCATCTCAGGATATGGATTCAAGATTCTGCTTAGCACAGTGCAGGTGGTGAACCAGGCCTAACAGAGGCTGTGTAATAAGCACATGTAAAATAGAGGTCCAGGTTTCCCGCTGAATGGAATTTTTTTTTTGGGTGGGGGGGGGCTGATTTATACCAAATTTACTCCTAGGAGAATTCTGTGCAAAAAAAGTTGAAAATTCTGCATTTTAAAATTTATATTTGTGTGTGTAGAATAGAGAGTTGCATGGGGACAGAAATCTAACCAATTCCAAGTAATCTCCTCCATCTCAGCCCCCGGCCCTTGCTGTGCTGCAGTCACCTTGACCACCTCCCAAGAAATCCAGATTCTATAAGCAGTAATAGTAAAAGCAACATAAATCATTTTCTTCCGTACTCTGCTAAATACAAAATTAAGTACGATACACATATCTGTGAGCAGCATGTCCCCACATCTCCTCTCCATTCCCTTCTATCCCACGTGCTCTATTTCCCCATTTCCCTTCCCCACTCCTCCATGTATGACCCTTACCAATCTTTTTTCCCCTCTTCCCTGCACCCACACTCCCTCCAGCCTTTTTACCAAGGAGGTTAGATAAAACAGGAGATGGGGTGAGCCTATCTAGCCCGTTATATGGGCTGAAGCCAGTAGGCGGAGATTGGCGCCACACTGGTTCACCCAAAACAATAGCAAACACTATTGAAAACAATAGCAAAATGATTATTAGAAATAAGGGACTTAACCCCCCCCCCCCCCCAAAAAAAAACCCCATTTATATCACATTATTCCAAGCAAACTCGGGTTCAATGTAGCTTAAGTTTGAAAAGACAGTGAGGCAGAATAATAGAATTCAGTTATATCATGGGAGCAAGTAGACGGATGTGTCTGTAACATTTAACAAAATTGAGATTAGCATATATATATATACCCAACTGGGCATTAAAAAAAAAAAGGCAAGTGGGTTTTTATAATACACCACTGCAATCCACAAAATAAAAGGAGCAAGTTCCCACATGAGGCTCCAGAGTAATGGAAGGGAAAATACCTGAAATAGCATGTCCTATAGTGGGGTGGGGGGTCATGTTTGGGGCACATAGCCTTCTTGGTCCTTGTGTAGAATTTTACACAGAAGTGTAATTGCATGCTACTGAACACGGCAGAATTTGAACAGAATTCGCCCAGGAGTAATCAATCATATACTGTTTCAATTGTAACTCGGCTTGGTAAGGAATATAGTTAACATTATCCAAGTATATTCTTTTATGTAAGAATATTTTAATTAATTTGTTCATTTACTTAGTCTGTATTTTCAATTGCTACTTAGTTTGAGACTGGAAACTGCTTTAGTAAGACGGGTAAAGCTTTCAAGAGGGGGAGAGGAGGGGGAATAAAATACTGAATGTGTAAGAGGGTAATCAAAAGGAAAAGACAGCATGCAGGTTCAGAAGCTGGAAAACTGCTAGCAAAATGAAATTACAGAAAAAGGGCAAAGTGATCTCTGTTACTTTATCATTCAAGGCAAACTACAAAACAATATAAAAATATAAACAAAATAAAAACAAAACCTAGAATTATGAGATATGTGCTTAACACAAAATAAGGTTGTCATGAGAGCAAAGAAATCATACATTAAAAAAAACCTACGCAATAAGGAAAACAATGGTGTCAAGAATAGCCACAGAAAAACCTCACTACAATAAAATAACTAAAGTAATAAAACAAAAATTAGACCAAGAAGAATAAAAGTACACAAATATGGATCAGAAGATCAAAGTTTAATCACTTAAAAGGTGTCATGGAAACTGGTGGGGAAATAACGAGACTCGGAGTTAAAATATACCCCAAATACTCAGAGCCCAGATTGTAAAGGAAAAACTTGAGATGTGAATTTTGATGAGTCTGATATTTTGCAAAGCAATTTTTGTCTTCTGTAAAAGGAATGTGGTGTTGATACACAAGCACCACTCTTCCCCACATGCCCAGAGCCCCGAGTTTAAACAGACCTGTTTAGCTAGCAGTTCAGCCAGGTCCAGATCTTTTTTACACAACAGAAGTTTACGCTTTTGTTCATACACTTTCTGCTGCAAGTTTTCTTTTTCTTCGCATACCAGTAACAGATTTTTTTCTGCTTTCTCTTCCAAGCGGCTGATGTTTTTTTGCATCTGAAAAAAAACCCCAAAACCATAACACAAACCCAGGTTGTTCTTTTATAAAACAGTTAGAATGTACATGAGTCAGGCACTATACTATTTAGATATTTGTGTTTTTAACATTTTTATTGATGACAATGCAGAATAAATAGGTCCAACAATATTAATGCACAGAAGTGCAAATATCAAAGCAAACAGAGTAAAGACAGCAGAACAAACATTCCCCCACCCTCATCCAAAACCCCTCTGTCCACTCTATAGAATAGTAAAATATCATCAATTAAACAGCATTAAAAAAAAGTTTTCGATATTTATAGAGCTTTGCAAAAAAAAAAAAAAAAAAGTATAATGAATCCTTTCCTTAGAGAGAACACACTCTTATGGGTAAACCTGAGGCAAGAATGTTACCCATGGGAACAAAGCTCAAAATAACCTGTGCTACTACTATTCAATCCCACCATACAAATCTGACAAAAATATAGTGGAATGTCTCAAAATAAACTGAATGTACACTTACACTCAAAACCAAACTTTTTAACAAAAAAATGAGGGCTCATGTCTGTACATCATGGTGCTGGGCTACAATTATTTAACAGCACTTTTGAGCTATTAAAAAAACAACCACCCTTGCAGCAGACGCTGGGTTACCATTGTCATTGCCTTCTGTTGTTTTATAGCCGAAAAAACAAAAACAGCAGAGGTGATGCAGAAAAATGGTCCACACCAGAGATGTAGTAAAATCCATTATTATTATTCACTAGACTCAACATGGGCTATGTTGTTTTGGCCTATCGGCCTGCATCAGGAGTCTGAAACGAAGTTTATATACTGCCGATAACAACAGTATGTTAATTAAGTCAAGGGTAAATCGGGTTGCGACTAACCTGCTACTGTATACATTAAAATCCTTTCAAGCAGATGACCACTTGCCAAAATAAAATGCTATAGTACATTGTGAAAACAGTCCTCCCACAACATAGACACAACTCTGGTGTAGATCTCTGTTCCATGTTACCTCTGCTGTTTTTGTCTTTTTCTGCAAGATAGCTGTGGAGGGTTGTTCTTCTCTTTTGTCTTTTATTGTATAACCCACATAAAATCTCCATGCAATTCAGAGGGAGTTATAAACGCAACAATTTGCCATGCTCTTTAATATATATTAGAAAGACAATCCACAAAATAAACACTCGAATCATACAACATTGTGCAGCTTTGCATAAACCTAAGGAGTCAGCTACTCTTTCAGCTCATTGGCAAGAGAAAACATGAGATGTCTTATCTGCAAGGTTTTGTTATTGAATAGCCACATATTCCAGAAGGAAATCTCTCTCAATATTTATAACGTGAACAAAAATATTTATAAACTGGATTAAATGGGATTCTTTAGCTCCATCTGTTCTCAACTTTGATCGGCAAGTGTTTTTATTAACAAGTTTCAAATCAGGAGTGTCTGCTTTTAGAGAAGAATATTCCCCGGATTCTATATAGCGCGACCCAAATTGCATACGCAAATCCGGCCACTTCCTGGATTTGTGCACACAAGCCAATCAGCACCAATAATTGCCACTTAAGAAGCAACTGATACCAACTGGCATTAATTAGAATTTACACGCACAACTTGCTAGGCATATTTTATAAAGTGGTGCACTTAACTTCTAATGGTGCTGCCAAAAGGGGTGTGGCCACAGGCGTGGACTGGGCGGGCTGTGGGAGTTCCAAAAATCTACGTGTAGGGTTATAGAATATACCTGCTCCACCCCTAACTTAGGTGCCAGTATTTACACTGAGTTTTACTTGGCATAAATGGACACGCCTAGAGTTAGGCACAGGCATGGCCACTAGGAATATTCTTTTTTTTAAAATATTTTTAGTATTCAACTTTAACAACAAAAGGAAAAGATAAGAAAAGAATTATAAGATATCCAGCTGGATAATTTCTCCAATACAAAGAATACATTGCAAAATAATGTTACAATTATTTCTAACTCTCCCCTTCCCCCCATATTCATGTAGTATTCCTTTAGCATCTCAGTTACGTTACCAACATAGAAGGACCAGGACCAGCAGACCATTGGCCACTAGGAATATTCTATAAACAGCACCTAAATCTTGGAGTGGAGGAGCAGCCTAATGGTTAGTGCAATGGACTCTGATCCTGGGTAACTGGGTTCAATTCCTACTGCAGCTTCTTGTGACTCTGGGCAAGTCACTTAATCCTCCATTGCCCCAGGTACAAAATAAGTGCCTGTATATAATATGTAAACCACTTTAATTGTAACCACAGAAAGGCGGTATATCAAGTCCCATGTCATTTCCCTTTGGCGCTGTTTAGAGAATACGCCTAGGTGGAAATATTTTTGGTGCCAACCTTTCAGGTGCCATATATAGAATCTAGTCCTATATGGGTGACATCAGCACTACATGGGTGCTGGTGTTTTTTTGACAAGCTTCTCCGAGTTGGCTCTATGTGGTTTTGTTTGTAAGTTTTAAATACTGAAGTATATAGCAAAATAATTGAACCATATGGGTATGATTAAAGTAATATGATCCATTTGTCAAAATAGTTTTTTTCAATTTTAGTTTTCTGAAAAGACCTCCTGAAGAAGCCCTGTATTGGGGATGAAGCCATTGGCCAGGATGGGGCATAATATCTGCAACATGGAGGAATCATCATGAATAAGAGTGATGTGGAGTTGATTGCCTATGATGGATATTAAGAGGAATCAGCCAGATAAAAATGTTTTAAAACTTATTTTTCAATTGCATGAGTATTTTAAATGAACTATAAAATAAAGAAAAGAAAGTGATGAAGCTGACGTGGTAACCTGAGGTTTTTTAAGGGCTACAAACAGATTTAAGTCAGACTCTTCATACACACAGCTGACGATTCTGTCCCCTTGAACATCACTTCCTGTTCCGGGGCACAGCCGGCAGCTGCGTTTATGGAGATTTTGGTCCTCTGCAGCTGCAGCTTGTTTTACTGCTGCTACTGCTCATCTAGAAAAGCAGCAGGGGATGAGTGTGGGGGGGGGGGGGGGGGGGGGGAGCGGGGACAAAGAGGAGGAAGACACTGGATTGGAGGGAGAAAGAGGGGCCTTAGGCTGAATGGGCGAGAACGAGGGAGGGCAGAGGCTGGATGGAAGGTGGAGAGATTAGAAGGGCAGATGCTGGATAGAAGGGGGGGGGGGGGAGAAGGAAGGCATGCATGAGACTGCAGGTATTGGTGGCTGAAGCATGCAACTGATTTGCTTGATAAAGCAGCATGGAGCTTGGACCTCAGGCTGTTGACCTCTTCAGCTGGTGGGGATCGGGCATCCCTGCCAGCAAAGGTAGGACTCAATGCTGTTGGAGGTGGGGATGGGGCAGGGGGGAAGACTTGAGGGGAAATATATAGCCTAGGGGCACCATGATCTGAGAAAGTTTGGGAACCACTGGTTTAATAGATTTTACACCTCTCAAGTTTAGAAAAAAAATAAAACTTACATTGATTTCAAAATTAAGTGTTTTGAAGATGAGCAAGTAGAAGAAATTAAAGTATACACGTAGGATGATGCTGAGTCTTGAGTAATTTTACAAATTGTACAGTAGAGCTTGAACAAAATTCTAGCTTCCATAGGTAAGCAGTGAGATTGAAAGGATATTGGTGTTACCCTCTCATATTTACTGGAGAAATAGATTAATCTCAAAGCAATATTTTGTTTTGTTTGCAGTCTTGTATTGATATACTTTGAGCACCCAAAGTATATTATGTTGCAATAATCAAATTTGGATAATAAAAGAGACTGGACCATTAGTCTGAACTTTTCTTACGTATAAGGAATATGCTTCTAACTTGCGAAGGAATAAAAAAAAAAAAAAAAAACCCTGTGGTTCCAGTATTATACTTTGTGTGACCCTTGACTGCAATCTCTTTAGAGTAGTTTCTACTTTGGAAACATGTTTCATTTATAGTAACAAAACTATCCTAATGTGACAAACTTTGATCCTATAAGCAAAACTTTGGTCTTTCCTTTGTTAATTATAACTATTTGACATCCATTCCTCAATCAAAGAAAAACAAAATTGTATTTTGGATTTAATCTTGTCGTCCATGGACAACTGGCGTGGAATTAAGATAGAGGTTGTCTGCATATTAAAAGCCTGCAGATTCAAGTATAGAACCTAGCGAAAACATTAACCGCATATAGACTGGGTTAATGTAACATCTGTAAACGCAAGGGACATAAGATTTCTTGATGAAATCAAGGACAGCTTCATGGAACAGCTAGTTCAGGAGCCGACAAGAGAAGGAAAAATACTAGACTTAGTCCTTAGTGGTGCTCATGATCTAGTGCAGGGGGTAACGATACGAGGGCCGCTTGATAACAGTGATCATAATATGATCGGTTTTGATATTGGCATTGAAGGAAGTGAAACTAGGAAATCAAGTACGCTAGCGTTTAACTATAGAAAAGGTGATTACGACAAAATGAGAAAAATGGTGAAAAAAAGACTGAAAGGAGCAGCTCGCAGAGTAAAAAACTTGCATCAGGCGTGGATGCTGTTTAAAAACACCATCCTGGAGGTTCAGGACAAATATATTCCACGTATTAGAAAAAAGGGAAAAAAGACTAAACGTCAGCCGGCGTGGCTAAACAGTAAGATAAAGGAAATCATTAGAGCCAAAAAACAATCCTTCAGAAAGTGGAGAAGAGAACCAACTGAAAGTAACAGGATAAGTACATAAGTACATAAGTAGTGCCATACTGGGAAAGACCAAAGGTCCATCTAGCCCAGCATCCTGTCACCGACAGTGGCCAATCCAGGTCAAGGGCACCTGGCACGCTCCCCAAACGTAAAAACATTCCAGACAAGTTATACCTAAAAATGAGGAATTTTTCCAGTCCATTTAATAGCGGTCTATGGACTTGTCCTTTAGGAATCTATCTAACCCCTTTTTAAACTCCGTCAAGCTAACCGCCCGTACCACGTTCTCCGGCAATGAATTCCAGAGTCTAATTACACGTTGGGTGAAGAAAAATTTTCTCCGATTCGTTTTAAATTTACCACACTGTAGCTTCAACTCATGCCCTCTAGTCCTAGTATTTTTGGATAGCGTGAACAGGATAGATCATAAGGAATGCCAAGCCAAATGCAAAGCGGAGATAAGGAGGGCAAAAAAGGACTTTGAGAAGAAATTAGCGTTGGAAGCAAAAATACACAGTAAAAATTTTTTTAGATACATTAAAAGCAGGAAACCGGCCAAAGAGTCGGTTGGGCCGCTGGACGAAAATGGTGTTAAAGGGGCGATCAAGGAGGACAAAGCCGTAGCGGAGAAATTAAATGAATTCTTTGCTTCGGTCTTCACCGAGGAGGATTTGGGGGGGGACACCGGTGCCGGAAAGAATATTTGAAGCGGGGGAGTCGGAGAAACTAAACAAATTCTCTGTAACCTTGGAGGATGTAATGGGTCAGTTCAGCAAGCTGAAGAGTAGTAAATCACCGGGACCTGATGGTATTCATCCCAGAGTATTAATAGAACTAAAAAATGAACTTGCGGAGCTACTGTTAGAAATATGCAATCTGTCCCTAAAATCGAGTGTAGTACCGGAAGACTGGAGGGTAGCCAATGTTACTCCGATTTTTAAGAAGGGTTCCAGAGGAGATCCGGGAAATTATAGACCGGTGAGTCTGACGTCGGTGCCGGGCAAGATGGTGGAGGCTATTATTAAGAATAAAATTGCAGAGCATATACAAAAACATGGACTGATGAGACAAAGTCAGCACGGATTTAGTGAAGGGAAGTCTTGCCTCACCAATCTAATGCATTTTTTTGAGGGGGTAAGCAAACATGTGGACAATGGGGAGCCGGTTGATATTGTATATCTGGATTTTCAGAAGGCGTTTGACAAAGTGCCGCACGAAAGACTCCTGAAGAAATTGCAGAGTCATGGAATCGGAGGTAGGGTATTATTATGGATTAAGAACTGGTTGAAAGATAGGAAGCAGAGAGTAGGATTGCGTGGCCAGTATTCTCAGTGGAGGAGGGTAGTTAGTGGGGTCCCGCAGGGGTCTGTGCTGGGTCCGTTGCTTTTTAATGTATTTATAAATGACCTAGAGATGGGAATAACTAGTGAGGTAATTAAATTCGCCGATGACACAAAATTATTCAGGGTCGTCAAGTCGCAGGAGGAATGTGAACGATTACAGGAGGACCTTGCGAGACTGGGAGAATGGGCGTGCAAGTGGCAGATGAAGTTCAATGTTGACAAGTGCAAAGTGATGCATGTGGGTAAGAGGAACCCGAATTATAGCTACGTCTTGCAAGGTTCCGCGTTAGGAGTTACGGATCAAGAAAGGGATCTGGGTGTCGTCGTCGATGATACGCTGAAACCTTCTGCTCAGTGTGCTGCTGCGGCTAGGAAAGCGAATAGAATGTTGGGTGTTATTAGGAAGGGTATGGAGTCCAGGTGTGCGGATGTTATAATGCCGTTGTATCGCTCCATGGTGCGACCGCACCTGGAGTATTGTGTTCAGTACTGGTCTCCGTATCTCAAAAAAGATATAGTAGAATTGGAAAAGGTACAGCGAAGGGCGACGAAAATGATAGTGGGGATGGGACGACTTTCCTATGAAGAGAGGCTGAGAAGGCTAGGGCTTTTCAGCTTGGAGAAGAGACGGCTGAGGGGAGATATGATAGAAGTGTATAAAATAATGAGTGGAATGGATCGGGTGGATGTGAAGCGACTGTTCACGCTATCCAAAAATACTAGGACTAGAGGGCATGAATTGAAGCTACAGTGTGGTAAATTTAAAACGAATCGGAGAAACTTTTTCTTCACCCAACGTGTAATTAGACTCTGGAATTCGTTGCCGGAGAACGTGGTACGGGCGGTTAGCTTGACGGAGTTTAAAAAGGGGTTAGATAGATTCCTAAAGGACAAGTCCATAGACCGCTATTAAATGGACTTGGAAAAATTCCGCATTTTTAGGTATAACTTGTCTGGAATGTTTTTACGTTTGGGGAGCGTGCCAGGTGCCCTTGACCTGGATTGGCCACTGTCGGTGACAGGATGCTGGGCTAGATGGACCTTTGGTCTTTCCCAGTATGGCACTACTTATGTACTTATGTACTTATGAGCAACAGCAGGGAGACTTGCAGTATTCCACAGGTGACACCCCAGTGTTTTCAGAAAATTCCATTCATTTTGACCTTATAGGACCTAGTTGTAAGGAAACGCTTGAACTACTGTAGCACATTACCAGTTATTCCTATGGCGTTTAAGATATATAACAAGTAGAGAGGTGTGGTAGCCGTGTTAGTCCACTCTTAAGGTTATCAATAGAAATCAAACAAAATAAAACATGGAAAAGAAAATAAGATGATACCTTTTTTATTGGACATAACTTAATACATTTCTTGATTAGCTTTCGAAGGTTGCCCTTCCGATCTGAGGAAGAAGGGCAACCTTCGAAAGCTAATCAAGAAATGTAGCGAATGCTACATACCTGTAGAAGGTATTCTCCGAGGACAGCAGGCTGATTGTTCTCACTGATGGGTGACGTCCACGGCAGCCCCTCCAATCGGAATCTTCACTAGCAAAGTCCTTTGCTAGCCCTCGCGCGCATGCGCGGCCGTCTTCCCGCCCGAAACCAGCTTGAGCCGGCCAGTCTCATATGTAGCAAGACAAAGACAAGGGAAGACACAACTCCAAAGGGGAGGCGGGCGGGTTTGTGAGAACAATCAGCCTGCTGTCCTCGGAGAATACCTTCTACAGGTATGTAGCATTCGCTTTCTCCGAGGACAAGCAGGCTGCTTGTTCTCACTGATGGGGTATCCCTAGCCCCCAGGCTCACTCAAAACAAAAACCATGGTCAATTGGGCCTCGCAACGGCGAGGACATAACTGAGATTGACCTAAAAAATTTACCAACTAACTGAGAGTGCAGCCTGGAACAGAACAAACAGGGCCCTCGGGGGGGCGGAGTTGGATCCTAAAGCCCAAACAGGTTCTGAAGAACTGACTGCCCGAACCGACTGTCGCGTCGGGTATCCTGCTGCAGGCAGTAATGAGATGTGAATGTGTGGACAGATGACCACGTCGCAGCTTTGCAAATTTCTTCAATGGAGGCTGACTTCAAGTGGGCTACCGACGCAGCCATGGCTCTAACATTACGAGCCGTGACATGACCCTCAAGAGCCAGCCCCGCCTGGGCGTAAGTGAAGGAAATGCAATCTGCTAGCCAATTGGATATGGTGCGTTTCCCCACAGCCACTCCCCTCCTATTGGGATCAAAAGAAACAAACAATTGGGCGGACTGTCTGTTGGGCTGTGTCCGCTCCAGATAGAAGGCCAATGCTCTTTTGCAGTCCAATGTGTGCAGCTGACGTTCAGCAGGGCAGGAATGAGGACGGGGAAAAAATGTTGGCAAGACAATTGACTGGTTCAGATGGAACTCCGACACGACCTTTGCCAAGAACTTAGGGTGAGTGCGGAGGACTACTCTGTTATGATGAAATTTGGTGTAAGGGGCCTGGGCTACCAGGGCCTGAAGCTCACTGACTCTACGAGCTGAAGTAACTGCCACCAAGAAAATGACCTTCCAGGTCAAGTACTTCAGATGGCAGGAATTCAGTGGCTCAAAAGGAGGTTTCATCAGCTGGGTGAGAACGACATTGAGATCCCATGACACTGTAGGAGGCTTGACAGGGGGCTTTGACAAAAGCAAACCTCTCATGAAGCGAACAACTAAAGGCTGTCCAGAGATCGGCTTACCTTCCACATGGTAATGGTATGCACTGATTGCACTAAGGTGAACCCTTACAGAGTTGGTCTTGAGGCCAGACTCAGACAAGTGCAGAAGGTATTCAAGCAGGGTCTGTGTAGGACAAGAGCAAGGATCTAGGGCCTTGCTGTCACACCAGACGGCAAACCTCCTCCATAGAAAGAAGTAACTCCTCTTAGTGGAATCTTTCCTGGAAGCAAGCAAGATGCGGGAGACACCCTCTGACAGACCCAAAGAGGCAAAGTCTACGCTCTCAACATCCAGGCCGTGAGAGCCAGGGACCGGAGGCTGGGATGCAGAAGAGCCCCTTCGTCCTGCGTGATGAGGGTCGGAAAACACTCCAATCTCCACGGTTCTTCGGAGGATAACTCCAGAAGAAGAGGGAACCAGATCTGACGCGGCCAAAAAGGAGCAATCAGAATCATGGTGCCTCGGTCTTGCTTGAGTTTCAGCAAAGTCTTCCCCACCAGAGGAATGGGAGGATAAGCATACAGCAGACCCTCCCCCCAATTCAGGAGGAAGGCATCTGGTGCCAGTCTGCCGTGGGCCTGAAGCCTGGAACAGAACTGAGGGACTTTGTGGTTGGCTCGAGATGCGAAGAGATCCACCAAGGGGGTGCCCCACGCTTGGAAGATCTGGCGCACCACTCGGGAGTTGAGCGACCACTCGTGAGGTTGCATAATCCTGCTCAATCTGTCGGCCAGACTGTTGTTTACGCCTGCCAGATATGTGGCTTGGAGCACCATGCCGTGACGGCGAGCCCAGAGCCACATGCTGACGGCTTCCTGACACAGGGGGCGAGATCCGGTGCCCCCCTGCTTGTTGACGTAGTACATGGCAACCTGGTTGTCTGTCTGAATTTGGATAATTTGGTGGGACAGCCGATCTCTGAAAGCCTTCAGAGCGTTCCAGATCGCTCGCAACTCCAGAAGATTGATCTGTAGATCGCGTTCCTGGAGGGACCAGCTTCCTTGGGTGTGAAGCCCATCGACATGAGCTCCCCATCCCAGGAGAGACGCATCCGTAGTCAGCACTTTTTGTGGCTGAGGAATTTGGAAAGGACGTCCCAGAGTCAAATTGGACCAAATCGTCCACCAATACAGGGATTCGAGAAAACTCGTGGACAGGTGGATCACGTCTTCTAGATCCCCAGCAGCTTGAAACCACTGGGAAGCTAGGGTCCATTGAGCAGATCTCATGTGAAGGCGGGCCATGGGAGTCACATGAACTGTGGAGGCCATGTGGCCCAGCAATCTCAACATCTGCCGAGCTGTGATCTGCTGGGACGCTCGCACCCGCGAGACGAGGGACAACAAGTTGTTGGCTCTCGTCTCTGGGAGATAGGCGCGAGCCGTCCGAGAATCCAGCAGAGCTCCTATGAATTCGAGTCTCTGCGCCGGGAGAAGATGGGACTTTGGGTAATTTATCACAAACCCCAGTAGCTCCAGGAGGCGAATAGTCATCTGCATGGACTGCAGGGCTCCTGCCTCGGACGTGTTCTTCACCAGCCAATCGTCGAGATATGGGAACACGTGTACCCCCAGCCTGCGAAGTGCTGCTGCTACTACAGCCAAGCACTTTGTGAACACCCTGGGCGCAGAGGCGAGCCCAAAGGGTAGCACACAGTACTGGAAGTGACGTGTGCCCAGCTGAAATCGCAGATACTGTCTGTGAGCTGGCAGTATCGGGATGTGTGTGTAGGCATCCTTCAAGTCCAGAGAGCATAGCCAATCGTTTTCCTGAATCATGGGAAGTAGGGTGCCCAGGGAAAGCATCCTGAACTTTTCTTTGACCAGATATTTGTTCAGGGCCCTTAGGTCTAGGATGGGATGCATCCCCCCTGTTTTCTTTTCCACAAGGAAGTACCTGGAATAGAATCCCAGCCCTTCTTGCCCGGATGGCACGGGCTCGACCGCATTGGCGCTGAGAAGGGCGGAGAGTTCCTCTGCAAGTACCCGCTTGTGCTGGAAGCTGTAAGACTGAGCTCCCGGTGGACAATTTGGAGGTTTTGAGGCCAAATTGAGGGTGTATCCTTGCCGGACTATTTGGAAAACCCACTGATCGGAGGTTATGAGAGGCCACCTTTGGTGAAAAGCTTTCAACCTCCCTCCGACTGGCAGGTCGCCCGGCACTGACACTTGGATGGCGGCTATGCTCTGCTGGAGCCAGTCAAAAGCTCGCCCCTTGCTTTTGCTGGGGAGCCAAGGGGCCTTGCTGAGTCGCACGCTGCTGACGAGAGCGAGCGCGCTGGGGCTTAGCCTGGGCCGCAGGCTGTCGAGAAGGAGGATTGTACCTACGCTTGCCAGAAGAGTAGGGAACAGTCTTCCTTCCCCCAAAAAATCTTCTACCTGTAGAGGTAGAGGCTGAAGGCTGCCGGCGGGAGAACTTGTCGAATGCGGTGTCCCGCTGGTGGAGCTGCTCTACCACCTGTTCGACTTTCTCTCCAAAAATGTTATCCGCACGGCAAGGCGAGTCCGCAATCCGCTGCTGGATTCTATTCTCCAGGTCGGAGGCACGCAGCCATGAGAGCCTGCGCATCACCACACCTTGAGCAGTGGCCCTGGACGCAACATCAAAGGTGTCATACACCCCTCTGTCCAGGAATTTTCTGCACGCCTTCAGCTGCCTGACCACCTCCTGAAAAGGCTTGGCTTGCTCAGGGGGGAGCGCATCAACCAAGCCCGCCAACTGCCGCACATTGTTCCGCATGTGTATGCTCGTGTAGAGCTGGTAAGACTGAATTTTGGCCACGAGCATAGAAGAATGGTAGGCCTTCCTCCCAAAGGAGTCTAAGGTTCTAGAGTCCTTGCCCGGGGGCGCCGAAGCATGCTCCCTAGAACTCAGCCTTCTTTAGGGCCAGATCCACAACTCCAGAATCATGAGGCAACTGGGTGCGCATCAGATCTGGGTCCCCATGGATCCGGTACTGGGACTCGATGTTCTTGGGGATGTGGGGATTAGTTAAAGGTTTTGTCCAGTTCGCAAGCAATGTCTTTTTTAGGACATGGTGCAAGGGAACAGTGGACGCTTCCTTAGGTGGAGAAGGATAGTCCAGGAGCTCAAACATTTCAGCCCTGGGCTCGTCCTCCACAACCTCCGGGAAGGGGATGGCCGTAGACATCTCCCGGACAAAGGAAGCGAAAGACAGACTCTCAGGAGGAGAAAGCTGTCTTTCAGGAGAGGGAGTGGGATCGGAAGGAAGACCCTCAGACTCCTCGTCAGAGAAATATCTGGGGTCTTCTTCCTCTTCCCACGAGGCCTCACCCTCGGTGTCAGACACAAGTTCACGGACCTGTGTCTGCAACCGTGCCCGACTTGACTCCGTGGAACCACGTCCACGATGGGGGCGTCGAGAGGTAGACTCCCTCGCCCGCATCGGCGAAGCTCCCTCCGCCGACGTAGTCGGGGAGCCTTCCTGGGAGGCGACGGCAGCCGGCACCGCACGCGGCTCCGACGCCGGAGACCTCACCTCGGGCGATGGGCCAGCCGGCGCCACGCTCGACGGTACCGGTGGCGCAAGCACCGCCGGTACCGGAGGGGTAGGGCGCAACAGCTCTCCCAGAATCTCTGGGAGAACGGCCCGGAGGCTCTCGTTCAGAGCGGCTGCAGAGAAAGGCATGGAAGTCGATGCAGGCGTCGACGTCAGAACCTGTTCCGGGCGTGGAGGCTGTTCCGGGCTGTCCAGAGTGGAGCGCATTGACACCTCCTGAACAGAGGGTGAGCGGTCCTCTCGGTGCCGATGCCTGCTGGGTGCCGACTCCCTCGGCGACCCAGAGCTCTCGGTACCGACACGGGAAGGGGACCGGTGACGATGCTTCTTCGACTTTTTGGAACGAAGCATGTCACCGGAGCTTCCCGGTACCGACGAGGAGGACGTAGAATCCAGCCATCGCTTCCTCGGGGCCGAGGCCGAAGGAGGTCGGTCTCGGGGGGGCTGTACCGCAGGAGCCCTCAGGGTAGGGGGAGACCCACCCGAAGGCTCACCGCCACCAGCAGGGGAATGGACAGCCCTCACCTGCACTCCAGACGATGCACCACCGTCCAACGACATCAGCAGACGAGGTCCCGGTACCACCGACGTCAATGCAGCTATCCGATGTCTCGGCGCCGATGCAGAGGGCCGATGCCTCGATGCACTCGATGCACTGGCTGCCGAGGATGAAGCTCTGGACGCTGACGTCAATGCACACGATACCCCCGGTGCCGATGAAGAGCCCGAGAACAAAACGTTCCACTGGGCCAATCTCGCTACCTGAGTCCGCTTTTGCAAAAGGGAACACAGACTACAGGCCTGAGGGCGGTGCTCGGCCCCCAGACACTGAAGACACGACGCGTGCCTGTCAGTGAGCGAGATTACCCGGGCGCACTGGGTGCACTTCTTGAAGCCGCTGGAAGGCTTTGATGTCATGGGCGGAAAAATCACGCCGGCGAAATCAAAAGTCGAAATGACGAAAGTGGCACCAGAAAAAGTTAGAGAGAAATTTCGACCGAGGCCTAAGTGAGGCCTACCCCGACGACGAAAGAAAACTTACCGGGGCAAAATCTGAAAATACGGGAAGGGGCAAAACGAAACCCGAAGGGGCTTCCGGAGCACTTCCCGAACAGTTTAAGGATTTTCCGAAGAAAAAACACGAAGAAAAGGATGCGCGAGGTCGACTTTCCGGGGCTCGACACGGCGAAAAAACGACCGTACCGAGTGCGGACAAAAGAAGACTGGCCGGCTCAAGCCGGTTTCGGGCGGGAAGACGGCCGCGCATGCGCGGTGCGCACAGGCGCGCGAGGGCTAGCAAAGGACTTTGCTAGTGAAGATTCCGATTGGAGGGGCTGCAGTGGACGTCACCCATCAGTGAGAACAAGCAGCCTGCTTGTCCTCGGAGAAATTAAGTTATGTCCAATAAAAAAGGTATCATCTTATTTTCTTTTCCATGTTTTATTTTGTTTGATTTCTATAGATATATAACAACAAATTGTGGTCTACTAGATCAAAAGTGCTTGACAAATCAAATTGTAAAATAAGCACTTGTTTTCCAGTAGCCAACAAAAATTTGAGCTCTGCTACCAGGATTCCAATTACAGTCTGCATACTATAGCCACTATGCAATCCAGATGGACAAATTTGATATTTTGCATTATTGACAAAGTATGAAGTTAACTTTATAGCACCAAGCTCTCCATAAGTTCATGAGAATCAATGCTACTAGTCCATAATTACACTAGTTATGGAGGCCTTTGGATCTTTAATTACAAGAGTGAGAACTCTCTTGCCTAATAGAAAAGGAAATCTACCTAAGAAAGGGAAATTGTTAACCATTCCAGGACCCAAGATGTATGGGCCAAAATCCCTGCCTGAATTAACTTCAGACCCAAAATGCAATATATGCTCGTACTCCTACATAGAGCTGAAAATCTTGTTAAAAAGAATGAAGAAATGACCAGTCGCTGTTCTGCAGATGTAGATTAGAAGAATTGCTTCAAACTCCATCCATGAGGCTGAAACACCTCTGGTAGAATGTTCTCAAACCTTAAAAGGTCACTTCCCTTTCAAATTATACATGCTGACAAAACCATTTCTTTCAGCTATCGTGCAATAGTCATCTTAAAGGCTGCTTTGCCTTTCCTGGACCCTGGAAGAGAACAATCTGCCCAACCTTTAAAATTCATTGGTTACTACAAGGTACCTCCAAAAGTACATGACAGAAATGCAGGAAATGTAAAGATGTGAACTTGTTTCCACATTCTTATCTATGAAAATGAAGAAATACAAGTTGTTGTTTTTTTTCAAATCTACCTGGAATGAAGACACCATCTTAGGAAGGAAGGACGGGAACAGTTTTAATCAAAACTCCTGTCTCTGTGAACCAGAGAAAGATTTCTGCATGTTAAAACTTGCAAATCAAAAATTCTTAATTGGAGAGAGACACCAGAAAGTTCTTCTTGAGGGCGAAATCCTTTCAAGTTGCTCCTTAAAGGGACTCAAAAGGTGAAGTCTCAGCACCTTGAGCAGCCACCGCAATGCTTCTTATGCTTCCTTGTCTGTCAACGTAAGCCACTGCAGTCACATTTTCAGAAAACACCCTCCCTGCTCTTGCTTGAAGATGGAGCAGAAGGCATGTAACAGTGATCGAACTGTGCTTAGTTTCAAATAATTGAAGGACCAGGATGCCACAGGCCAAGAAAGGTTCTTGCACCACCTGATCTGTAAAGTGAGCATCCCAGTCAAACAGACTGGCATCTGATATTACTATCCAATTGGGAGATTCCAAACTGACACCTTGGATCAGACTGCCAGACTGAGGCCACCACCTCATACTGCACCACGCTGGGAAGTCCAGGGTAGACAACATTTATAGCTGTGGGAGAGCAGCGACCAAAGTGTAAAAAGAACTCTGCAATGGTCTCATGCAAGTTTGAGGTTACAACACTTCATTTATAGAAACTGCTATTGATTCCAGAACCTCATCTAGCCCCATGTCTGAGGCAACTTGTGGCACAGAAGCAACTGGATGGAGAACTGAATTTGAATAACTTCTGCTTCTTAAAAAAAAAACAAACAACAACTTTCACTGGACTTGGTGTCAAATCTCTCACCCAATTATTCTTGGCCTTGAAAAGGAACTAGCCTATACTAGGAGAGGCTAACCAGTCTAGAGACTGCAGGAGCTGAAGCACTCGGCTGTCATCTCTTTGCTGTTTTAACATGCACTGGCCTGAATCAACAAGTCATCCATATACGGAAGCACCAATTCCTCACTCAACAAATAACGCTACAACGTTTAACACCCCTCAGAAAATATTCTGAAAGGAGTTGCCTAAGCAAAAGGGATTGCCTTGTCCAAACCAAAAGGTACTGTAGTGGCCTAACAGTTACAAGATGCAAGGTTGTTAAAAAACAGGCCTGGCTGCATGGCTACTACTGCTGACATACAAGGAATACCTTCCAGTCCCCCACTGTTCCTAGACCTGGAAGGATTTGTAGTGTAGTATGTACAGCTGCCACCTTGACAGGTACCCAAGATTGATAAACCAGAGAAGATATGTGAAAGGGAGGGAAATGTCTGATTTATAGCCTATCACAGTCAAGACCATCTCTTGACAAATAAAAATAAACTACCAATCGTCCCTGTGACTCATAGTGCGTGCTAAGCTTTAGTAAAATGGCCCCTAACTAAATTAGCATGTGGTAATGCCAAGATGCCCATGTTATACATATAGGTATTTTTTTTTCTTTTATTTTCAATTGAAGTGCAATATTCAAATGTTTAACAAACCGGAATCAAAAGAAAATACATTAAACAAACATCTTCTATATCATAAGAAAACCAACAAGCCCAAATCAAAGGGAGGCGGCTATACCATTACAAATATAAAACAAAAAAAAGGAAACAAGTTAGACATTGCTAATAGAACACTGATAATTTTATCTAGTACTCAAATTAAACCCAAAAAATAGTTATTTCTCATTACCTTTTAAATACTGCTCCAGTTGCAATGGATCCCAAAAAACAAACTCTTTAACCTTGAAAAGAAAGAATGCATTTACATGGAAATTTCAAGAAAAGGTAGCTCCCAGTGCAAGAACTATCAACTTCAAAGCCAAAAAGGCTTTACGCATGAGTTGAGTTGCAAGGGAGATATCTAGAAAAATACAGATCTTTGTCCCACAAAAAGAAACATCTTTTAGGAAAATACTTCTTCAGTATCAAATTTTTATCTAAATCGGAAGCCAGGTTAACCAACAGGATAGATCGATCCCTGATCACATCTTTGCATATCTTCTAAAAAAGCAGCTAAATCATCTCGGATGTCTCCAATCAATCAACCCCCTGCTGGTCACTCTGAGTCTTCTTCCAAACAGGCAAATAATAGCAATTAATTAAAGTGAGTATCTGCAACTGATAAACAAAGAGTTTAAGATATTTCCTAAAGAGTATCTCTGGTGACGACAAATAGATACAAGGAAAATTTAACACACACAGATTCCTACCTCTACTAGCATTCTCAATCATCTCTAACTTCATGTGCAATGA
Organism: Microcaecilia unicolor; assembly: GCF_901765095.1. NCBI lineage: Eukaryota > Metazoa > Chordata > Amphibia > Gymnophiona > Siphonopidae > Microcaecilia > Microcaecilia unicolor. Next base: position 94,916,251 of record NC_044041.1, on the reverse strand, counting down.
ATATGAACCTTTAACCTGTGAAGTTGAGACAGACTTCCTCCCTTCAGGCTCTCTATAGCAATAAATTATTTCTAAAATAGAAATATTTGAATCTACATTCACCAAGTTTTCAACTACTTCTTCTGAAAAAGCAACAGTAAGTCCTTCATCTGTAAATTTGACTCCCATAAATCTCTCAAACATCCTGCTTAGCCCCATCAGATTGAGGTTCTGAAGAGAGACTCGCTGACAGTAAAGCAGATGGCAATTTAGTAAAGGACACAACTTCTATTTGAGTCTAACAAACCTGTTATTTGGGGAGGGGAGACCTTTTGGGACACCCCATCTCGGCAGGAAACTGGTGGAGGGGGAAGTATGTTCAGGACAGGACAAAGACATCCCAATTGTAGAAAGTACCTGAGAATATGAAGTTCCAGAAGACATCAAATGTTTATCCAATGGTCCTACAGTGGGGATAGATGTCTTAGGTTTAACTTTGTTTCTCTCTGTCTCAAACACTGATCGTTCCACATAATGCCACAGTGCTCCAAAGGGGCAAAGTGTGCCCCTTTTGGTCGTGCACCATAGGACCGCCAGCGATTTCAAACAGTTGAAGCATTCTAGTGAAGTCAGCGGGTGTCCTGGGGGGTGCTGGATGGTCGCAGAACTAGCGATACCAAACAAGGAGTCAGCTCACCCTTGCCAGACGGTATTTCAGCAGGGAAGAGGCCCACCAGCCATACAAGTGCCACCAGGTACCACCTCCAAGAGAAGAACAGGAGCACCAGCAATTTAAGCCCCCTAGTAATGTCTGCGGGTGTCCTCATGGGTGCCCGATGGTCGTAGCATTAGTGATCCCATAACAGGGAGTCAGCTCACCCTTGTCAGATGATATTCAGCAGGGAAGAGGCCCACAACTCACACAAGCGCAACCAGGTACCACCTCCCTACCTATGGGTATTTTAGCATGTGCTATGTTTAGTAAAAGGGCCCAATAGTGCCCGATTGCTTCTTTTCTTGTCATTCCAAAAGGACATCTGGCACGCTCAAAAAGAACCAGAACAGCCTGGCCTGTATCTTTTTTCTCTTGAAAACCAGCTCTGATTGAAGACAACCATACTGTTGGCCTAGGTTTAACTTCAAGAGACCTCCGAGGTTTTGAGCTCCCCCAAGTCCTTCACTAGACTTTCCAGATATTCCTCAAAAGTAGACTACTAAAGCGGGCCTTGGGAGTGGTATCCACAGATCAATTTCCCAGCCATTAAGGCACCCCGCTGCGATGAGAGGGAATGAAGGCTGATCGGCTTAGCTCCCATATCCCACTGCTGATTTGTACTAATTTTTCCACCTACCTCCATTGAGATCTTATATTGCACAGTGCCCTACAGCTTAAGAGATCCTACTGCTTCATTTTGGGCATCAACTGGCAGTATAATTTTGGATTATGGTGTCCAAAGCTCCTCGGTGACATCAAGGTGGCATACCAGTGAAAGCTCTGAAGCAGAAGTGGACAACCTGAAAACAGATCATGCTGCAATAATTTGTGCTTTGTTGGTCTGCTGGAGGTGATATCAGATGCACAATTGCTTTCTGAAAACTTGTATCTCTCAATCCTTGCTGCTGGGTCAACATCTCAGGCTTTTGTGCTTGGAGCAGATGCACAGGTTGGGTACTAAAGGGCTGGAGAGAGATCACCTCTGGGCTGTTATCCTCCACGTCTTGAACTTAGCCCACAAACAAGCCATCTTACAAACCTTGTGCCTAGGAAAAGTCGCTCATCTATGAAAATAAGGTGGTCTTATGCTTCCAAGACTATTCAGCAGTTGTTGGTGCTCAAAGTAAGGCCTTTGCACCAATCTGCTCCGAGCTGTATTCCAGGAAAATACAATTTGCTATACTATATCGCACAAACTTGAAGGAGACTTATAAGAGCCAGCTACATTTCTTTGACACAGTCTTGGCTGCAGAAAACTTTTTGTGACTAGTCTTTTTTTTTTTTAATTTATAAATTTTTATTAAAGTCAAGATATCACAACTGCATTACATTACATCTTATCATACCACTACATTTCACCTTATAACATAACAAGTCTCCAGTGTATTTTAAACATTTTCTCCCCACCCCCCCTCCTTTGTCCCTCAGGATGTCAAACTGTTCTCCTCTCCCTTATTGACAAACATAACCTCATGCGTCCGCACCCATTCTTGTGCCCCAGGGTTATATCTCCCCATCCTTTTATCTGTTAATTTTTCAAGTTCTGTAACATCTCTCAACTTGACCCACCAATCGTTTATCGTGGGCCCTGTATTACTTTTCCAGTGGCGTGCTATAACTGTTTTTGCTGCGGCAAGGCACATGCGTTTAACTCTTTGTTGCCATTTTTGCCCTCTCTGACTACCCTAACCTAGCAGACACCATTTAGGTTCATGTGGAAATGGGTTTTCCAAAACTGCTGATAGTCCTTTCACTATCTCTCTCCAATAGCCTTGCAGCTTATTACATTCCTACCATATATGGTAAAATGTTCCCTTTTCTTGCCCGCACCGCCAACAGGCCGCCGAAGCCCCTGGGTACATTTTGTTCACTTTATCTGGTGTGTAGTACCATCTACTCAATATTTTGTAAGCATTTTCTTTTATCAACACGCATATTGAGGCCTTCTTAACCTCTATACACACCCTCCTCCATTCGGCCTCACTTAGAGTCTGTGTCATATCCTTTTCCCATGCCTCCATATATTTGTGTTTCCGAAACTCTTGGCTCCTAAGGTGCCCATATACTTTAGAAATTCCCCTGCCTCTTACATCTATCTCACCCCACAAGTTTTCAAATTTTTCCTGGTCCACTGGTGAGTTTTTTGCCCATTTCTCTAATATAATAAAATGTTTAACTTGTAAATATGCATATATGTCTGTCTCTTGCAGGCCATATCTTTCTTGTAGCTCCCCAAATGTTTTAATGTGGCCTCCCTCCAGGAAGTCCCGGAATCTAATTAGGCCCTTCTGAAACCATGTTGAGAAAGCCCCCAATTTTTTTCCTGCTGGGAATCCTGACTCTTGCATGATCCAGGCATAGGAGGATCTCTTCTGTTCCCTCGCAGTTTAACTTTTAAGGTTCCCCAGAGAGGCAATAAGTGTGATACGAAGGGGTTCAGCGTCATTTTCCCATAGGACTGTTCCGGGATGGAAGCCCATAACAAGCCCTCCAAATATCCCTCTCTTACAAACACTTGTTCCAATTTGGTTATGTGTGATAGATCTAACTTGCACCATTCTGCTATTTGTGTTATCTGCGCCGCCCAATAATAACACTGCATATTTGGCATCTCTCTTCCCCCATCCTGTATCCTTCCCCACATTATTCTCCGTGACAGCCTAGCTGGTTCCCCCCCCCCACACACACACACAAATCTCTCTAATTCCGATTGTAATCTTGTCAATTCCCTTGTCGGAACTGATATGGGTAGTGTCTGGAATAGAAACAGAAGTCTTGGTAGAATATTCATTTTTATCACTGCTATGCGCCCCCACCACAATATCCAGCCTGACCTCCATCTGTTCAAATCCCTTCTCACTGCGCGTATTAGGGGTTCATAGTTCCAAGCATATAAATAACTTTTTGTGACTAGTCTTAAGGTGTCGTGACCATGAGTCCTTGTGCCAAGCGGAGCAACAAATGAGAGGACCTCGAACCTGGGCTCTGCTGGGTAGCCGAGCAACCCCAAGGCTTCACCTGTGGTGACCACCGTTCTCCGAGGGTTGAGCCCCCAGGTGCGGGCGGCCGAAAGGACTTCCAGATGCAGGCAGGGGCAGAGACAGGCTGCAGGCAGAGAGAGATCCGGGCTCAGGCTGAGGTCAGAGACAGGCAAGCAGGCAGCGAGTGATCCGGGTTCAGGCTGAGGTCAGAGACAGGCAAGCAGGCAGCGAGTGATCCGGGTTCAGGCTGAGGTCAGAGACAGGCAAGCAGGCAGAGAGTGATCCGGGTTCAGGCTGAAGTCAGAGACAGGCAGCAGGCAGAGAGTAATCTGGGTTCAGGCTGAGGTCAGAGACAGGCAAGCAGGCAGAGAGTGATCCGGGTTCAGGCTGAGGTCAGAGACAGGCAAGCAGGCAGAGAGTGATCCGGGTTCAGGCTGAGGTCAGAGACAGGCAAGCAGGCAGAGAGTGATCCGGGTTCAGGCTGAAGTCAGAGACAGGCAGCAGGCAGAGAGTAATCTGGGTTCAGGCTGAGGTCAGAGACAGGCAGCAGGCAGAGAGTAATCCAAGTACAGACCGAAATCAGAAACGAGGGTCAGCAGAGAAAACGCACGAAAGTACTAAGCAAACCTACCGAAGTAGAAGCCGAAGCAGAGAAGTGGAGAGAAGACGCTCCTGAAATAGACCCCACCATCAGGAGCAAAGGAATCAGCTGGCAAGGAGAGCTCCTCATTGGCTGGTCTGCTGGAGGAGGAGGAGTCTGGCTGTGAGGCTCCAATCCAGATGAGGAGGTGGGGCGAAAACAGCAACGCTCCAGGGCCACGCAGGCCAGAAGACTGCAGGGCACGCAGCAAGGCTGTCCCCGGACGCGAACCTCGCGCCCCGAAGGAGAGGGCCGGGGCAACCCTCGGAGAGCTGGCCCCACCAAGATGGCCGGCGCTCCACTCCATATGGCCAGGCCACGCTCGGAACGCCAAGATGCCCGGTGCTCCACCCTGCGGGAGCACCCCATCACCAAGGAGGTCCACAGGAGCACCCCATCACCGAGGAGGTGAGGAGCGTGACACAAGGACAGTGGAGCCAATTGAACAAGCCCTTGTTTGTATGCACATTAGCCAGTTGCCACGTTGGTATACGTCGTACTTGAGAGTTTACTTTTGGAAGCAGCTATAGCAATGATTTTCCTAGGAAAATCTTCCAAGTTCTGCTATGTACCTGTAGAACTGCTCAGCACAATCCTCCCGCACTTGTTTGACAAGTCTGGGCTGTCTGGACCACCAGACTCCAACCACCCCTGCCCCGAGCAAGGCAAAACAGGTGCTGGAGGTCCGGTGGACCTACGGTCCCCCCAATGACCCCCCCCCCCAGGTTCAAGGAGGGCTGGAGATCCGGTGGGTCTCCAGCCCCCCCCCCCCCCAACTCCCCTCAGCATTTCTAAAAAGTCCCTGGTGGCCCAGTGGGCGACCGACACCCTCCCCCCTTAGCAACAGGGGGGCTGGAGGTCCACCAGACCTCTGGTCCCCCAGACACAGTTCAGGGAGGGTTGGAGATCCGGTGGGTCTCTAACCCCCCTAGCATTAACAAAGGGTTCCCTAGCATTAACAAAGGATCCCCCTACTCCCACCACCCCCTACCTTGAGTTGGAGGAGGGAGGTAGCCTGCCTCCCTCCTCTTCCTTCAATGCCGCCTGCAAAATGGCGGCACCCAGCCCTACCCAGTGTATCCTGGGATGGTGTGAAGCCCTGCCCAGCGCATCCCAGGATACAATGCGCAGGGCTGGGCGCCACCATTTTGCAGGCGTCTGCCGGACCTCCAGCCCCCTGTTGCTGGGGGGGGGGGGGGTCATCATCAGTTCCTGGGGAGGGGGGTCGCTTTGTTGGGGGGGGGGGGAATGGGGGCCTGCTAGCATGCAAATACATGCTGGACAGGGCTCACCATTCCACCCCAATGGTCTGCAAACCCTAACGCCAGCTTGGAGCTGGCGTAGGGTTTGCCGCACACAGCGATCCAATCTTTGGAGCGCTGGTCACTGATCATTGGGGATGAATAGGTTTAGCATGCATTTGCATGCTATTTGCGCTAAGAGCCCTGCTTTGAATGCTAGTTGCGTTCAGAGCCCGCGAGTGCGTTGTTTCACGCGCTCGGGGACTCTGATCATGCATGGGGCGTTAGCAAACGCAGGTGCTAATATGGCGTTAACAGCCTCTAGCACCGGCATTTGCTTATGATCATCCCCCTGTTAGAGGATATTCCTGTGGTCATAGGGGGAGATTTCTCTCAAGTACATGATCTTGTTAAATCTCACAGCAGGGGCAGAGACAAAGATCCCTTCGAGGCTAGCCGATTAACTTATGAACTGTTAGATGTTACTGATGTTTGGAGGCTGCTGCATCCTTTAGACAAGGACTATACATATTTGTCTCAAGCCCATTCAGTGGGATTGCCAATTGATTACATCCTTATATTGAGAAGTTTATTTTCAGATACACAATCTTGGTTATCACACAATAATATGGGTTGAGTTGAATTTTTATTCTTGTACCTTGGTCCCACCTCAGTGGAAATTTATGCAATATCTGTATAAGGACACGCAATTTCAGGAGTGTTTAGTGAATTAATGGAAAGACTATGCCACTTCTAATGCCACGGCCATTTTTAAACTTCGTGGTGAAAAGAAGATTCTGCCTGTTTGATAGCAGTATATTGGATGTGAGAAAGAATTGAAAAAGATTGTGTCTATTAAAAAAAGATTTAGATTTATCTTTCTTCTTAGGAGACAGTCCTTAATACAGCGTTTAGCGAAATATGGATTCGTGTTGGCATGAGAAGTCTCCTTTCTTACAATGTGTGCTGTCTTATGGAAGACCTAAGGCTGATAACTAAAGAATTAAAGAACTGAAGAACTAAAGAAGAAGTTCTTTAAGTAGTTGGATTTTTTCTGAAAGATTCTGATTTTTTGATAGAAAGTAATATTTGACGAACAAGCATTTTATGTATACTAGTGGAACAAAGTCTGTTTCGTCAACAATGAAACGGGCCCTAGGAAGGCTCTCGTGTAAGCATTTTTCTCTCTCTCTCCTGCCCTCCCCTCCATGTCCAGCGATTCTCCTCTGCCCTGCCCTCCCATCCATGTCCATCGATTGTTCTCTTCCCTGCCCTCCCATGTTCCGCGATTCTCTCCTTCCCTCCATATCCAGCGATTTGTACCTGAACATTCTCTGGCTGGCTGGGCTTCCATTCCGTTCGTAACATCCTTTCTGACGTCAGCTCGCCTCCAGCTTTCCCTTCCCTCTCACTGTTCCGCCCTCCTCTGACGTCATTATGTTTTGACGTGAGGGCGGGACAGTGAGAAGGAATGGAATGCTGGAGGCTGGCTGACATCAGAAGATGTTACAAACCCAGCCAGCCAGTCAGCCATGGAACTTTGGAGGTACAAATTATTATATAGGATAAAAAAAAAAAAGAAAAAAATATTTGATAGCAAAAGACTTTGGATCAATGACGAATACATGCCCACTTTAAATTGTGTTTGGCTTGATAAACTTGGGCCATAAAAGTGGAGTCATGCGCTTCTGACAGATCCTATACTGCTATTGAAAAGATTACATAGTTTTTCATGAATATATGAACTTTGTAGGAGCTGGGCAGTTGGTTTGCATTTACATGTATTGCCTCCTCCATTGATGAAAGTTTTTGGTACTACTGATATCGAGAACTGCTAATACTGAGCACACAGATCATCCTACTTTGTTCTGGGAAGCAGATAAGACCATATTAAGGGGGGCAGGGGAGAAAATATTCGCTTATATCATTCACACAATGATGGCTCAAATATCAGGAACTTCTTAGGTTGGAAAACAAGTTAGGCAATATTAATAACTTACATCTGCCCCCGCGTGCCAAAGCTCAATTACTAAAGAACGCAAAAGTCTTTTTTCCACACTATAAACATCAACTTTTTTTTTGTCACAGTAATAAAAGCGGGAAATCACTATCAAGGTTGGCAAAAGCAAGGAAGGGCTGTAGCGAGTCACAATGTTTAAAGAAATCAGCAGTAAGTTTTGGAAAGATCTGACAAAGCTATAATATCTTCAAGGTATTTTTTAAATTTGCCTCCCTGTATTCTACATAAGAAAGCCATACTGGGTCAGACCAATGGTCCATCTAGCCCAGCAGCCTGTTTCCAACAGAGGCCAATCCAGGTCACAAGCACCTGGCAGAAACCCATGTAGTAGCAACATTCCATGCTATCAATCCCAGGACAAACAGTGGCTTCCTCATGTCTAGTTCAATAGTAGCCTATGGACACTTCCTCCCAGCCAATCTATCCATCCAGTTCGGATCTACCCAGTCTGACTGAGGAAGGTAGAGAAATTAGGTCTTACCTGAGTGTAAGTCCCTTCTGGGACAGGAACCTATCTATTCTACCTGAATCATGACTCGCCTTGAATGTGGGTTTGGAAAAGTGAATAGTCAAATCCAACCCTAACACCATCAGCAAATATTCTTTTGTAATTCTCCAACTTTAAACTTACTTTTAAAGAGAGATAAGATAAGAGCAGTGTCTGTGATTCCAGCATTCCTATCATTCCTTCTGGTACAGCAGGCAACTGTAAAAACAAAACAAAACCAAAAACTGGTTTCTAATGGTGTATGACAGTTACAGTGTCTTTGCAACCTGATTTATAGAATCGCTTGGCTAAATGACAAAAATACATTTTCTAAACAAGAAGATTTTTTCCACGATTCTATATATGCGTATATCTCCGTTTTCTTTGCCTTCCTCGTCCACCTGCCATGAGCCTGAGACCTGTTCTGAGTGAACCATCATTTGGGGAGGTGTAAAGACAATTATTTTAGTTTTTATTTTGAAGCATCCCTCCTAAACAGCTGGCTCCTGTATCCTGAACAAAATATCTATCATCATCAAAAAAAAAAAAAAGGAAAGAATGTTGTTAGAGAGGCCGATTCCATAGTTGGTTAGGATGAAAAAACCCCCCAAAACAAAACGAAAAACCCGAAGAAGTCCACAGAGTAACTGTCTCCTGACTGACTGGCAGCTTCTTAAGCAACAGTACTAATGGAAGTTATTTGTGGTTTTTTGCTTCTGTGGCTGAAAAACTTGTACTTTTGGGAATAAGATACCCAGTACCATACTGAAAGGAGAAATTAAGTCTTACCTGATAATTATTTTTTCCATTAGTCCTTCCCATTATTCCAGAATCTGTAGGATAGCTATGTCCATCAACCAGCAGGTGGAGATCGAGAACTGAAAACTGAGCCAAGCTCTCTCTCACTTGGCATCCAGTCCAGCTCCTCAGTATTTACTTAGATAATCAGTAAGGAAAAACTCAGAATATAACACAACAACCTTAAACAACTCACTAACCAGATGAGCAAATGTGTGTGGACCTCTTATCTCTGGACAACTTGTACAGAACAAGAGATATGCAGGAAGCACCGTGCAAGGTGACAGTCGTTATTTGGCCCATTACTTCACATTGACTAAACATCTCGGAAACCTCAGACGGGCCTCTGGAACAGTGGGCTGGACTAGGAGAGATTATCCTGAGGGAAGACTTTATTTCTCCTTCTATTATGTAGATTCCTATTATTCCAGAACATGTGGGATGTATAAAAGCAATCCCTAATGTGGGTGAGATCCTGGTGCAGCCACCCTGAGGACCAAAGCCCCAAAACTGTCTTCCGAATGCGCTGCTTGGCAAGAGGTATGCAGTGTTGACCACATCGCAGCCTTGCAAATATCCGCCGGAAACAGTAAGGTAGTCTCTGCCCAGGATGTCACTGTATGCCTCGTAGAATGAGTGCGCAAGACCCAAGGAGACTGCTTCCCCACAAGCAAATAAGCTGACGCAATAGTCTCCTTCAGCCACATAGCAATTGTGGGCTGGAAGCCATGAGGCCAAACCTCTGTTTACTAAAAAGCACAAATGGTCTGTCAAATTTGCAAAACTCATTCGTGACTTCCAGATATTTAATGAGGACTACTCACATTGAGAAGCTTCAAAGAAAAATATTGAGCCTTTTCATCCTCTCTACAAAAAGACTGAAGCTCCAAGATCGGCCAAGATGAAATGCCGATACCGCTTTTGGAAGAAAGGAAGGAATTGTGTGCAGTGAGACCACTGCCTTTGAAAAGTTGAGTAAGAGATCCATCATCCAGAAAAGAGAGCCTGAAACTCCAATACCCTAAGTGTCAACACAACAGCCATCGTGAACGTCATCTTTAGCATAAGATCTTTCAAGGATGCCTTCCAGGGTGGCTCAAAAGGAGGCTTCTGCAGAATCTGAAGAACTAAATTAAGTTTCCACTCTGGACATGGCATACGAAAGGGATGCCGCAAGCAGCTTGCCCCCGCAAGAATCGAATGATATCCGGGTGAGCTACAAGAGACATATTCGATAGTTGGAGCGGAGCGGACAGATGCGTTTGTTTACACTTTCAAACAACAACAAAACCAGGGGACAAAAGATGAAGCTAGAATATAGTAGATTTAAAACAAATAGGAGAAAGTTTTTCTTTACTCAGCGTGTAGTTAGACTCTGGAACTCGTTGCCGGAAAATGTAGTGACAGCAGCTGGCCTTACGGAATTTAAAGGGGGTTTGGACAGATTCCTGAGGGAAAAGTTCATTGAACATTTTTTTTTTTTTGGGGGGGGGGGGGGGGGGGGGGGGGGTTGCCGGGTTCTTGAAGTCTGGATTGGCCGCTGTCGGAGACAGGATGCTGGGCTTGATGGACCCTTGGTCTTTTCCCAGTATGGCGGTGCATATGTGCTTATGGCCTCTGAACCAGGCCAAAGCTGCAACCTGAACTTTTAGAGAACCCAACACCAATCCTTTCTGAAGGTCTGCCTGGAGAAATGCTAGGATGTGCGCGATCTGACCAAAGAAGGGTAAAAACTCTGTACTTAGAACACCAGTCCTCAAATGTCCTCCACACCTTCACATACGCCATGGATGTACAGCATTTCCGAGCCCTAAGCAAGGTAGTAATGACCAAATCAGAATAACCTTTTCGTCTCGACCGAGCCCTTTCAATGGCCATTCCATAAGACCAAAGGGACAAGGATCCTCTATGAGCATCAGACCTCGCTTCAGTAAGCCATGTACCTGTGAAAGACAGAGAAGATCCCAGCCCAGCAGTCGAATCAAGTTTGTGTACCATGGCCTCCTCGGCCAATCCGGGCCTACGAGAATTATTTGACCCTGGTGCAATGTGATTCTTTTCAACATGCAGCCTACCATGGGCCAAGAAGGGAAAACACACAGTAGATGTGTTGTCCGCCAGGGATGCAGTAAGGCATCAATCCACATTGAGCCCAGTTCTTTCAAACAGCTGAAAAAAACTTGGGCACTGTGGCATTCTGTTTCATTGCCATCAAATCCAGAAGCAGAGAACCCCCTCGGTCCACTATCAGCTGAAAACCCTGTCTGGATAGTTCCTATTCTCCTGGATTCAAGGAGTGCCTGCTGAGAAAGTCCACATTCAAGGAACCAGTGATGTGAGCTGCCAACAAGTGGGTCCCGCCTCACATGTTGATATAAGCACCACCACTGCATTGTCAGAGAAAACTCAGAATAGGGCTCCTGCCAGAAAGGGAGCGAAGTTGGACAAGACATTCCGCATTGCCCTGAACTACAAGCGATTCATCGACCACTGAGACTCATGTTCTGTCCATGAGCCATGGGTCAGATGGAACTTGTAATGAGCTCCCCAACCAGACCTGTGGGTGTCAGTTGTCACCACCTCCCATTGTTATCTGCTGTGACTGAGATGATGAATCTGTTGAACCAGCTTCAACCTTCTGTGTTCTGTGAGAAAGATCTTCTCCCTTGCTGTGTTGAATAGATCATCCAGATACTCCAGCGTCTGCGATGGAATTAGTTTGCTCTTCTCAAAACTGATCACCCAACTCAACAACTATGCTGGAAAAGGAGAGCTCTACAGGAAACGGGAGAGGTGAAGGGAGGGAAGAAGTAAATTCACAGGGCATCACAGACAGGGATCTTAAAACCTCCAGATTGCAGCAGTGGCGTACCTGGCGTATTTGACACCTGGGGCTGATCATTTTTTAACACACACACACCCTAAATCATTGATACTGATGATATATGTACGTATGTCCTCTAGTACTGTGCAAAATATAAAAATAGCAGATGTACATTTGGAAAAACTAACAAATACCAATTACCGCATTACAAATTAACAAATAGAAGTAAAACAAATATGGAAAATAACACCATTTTATTGGACTGTTACAGTATCCTGTTCTGACATGAGGAAAGGGGTTTTGGTCTCCAAATGATAGTCAAAATGTATTAAAATTAGTCCAATAAAAAGATTACTTTATTTTCATTTTCTATTTATAAATGTTTAACAACACAACTACAATGATACTTTATCCTAAAGCAAAAAAAGAAAAATAAATTTTTATCTACCTTTGTCGTCTCTGGTTTCTGCTTTCCTCATCTGCTCTTCTCTCTCCATCCAGAGTCTGCCCTCTCTTTCTCTCTGCCCCTTTCCATCCAGCGCCTGCCCCCTCTCTCTGCCCCTTCCATATGGCATCTGCCCTTTCACTCCCTTCCATCAGCATCTGCCCCCCCACCCAGTGTCTGCCCTTTCACTCCCTTCCATCAGCGTCTGCCCCTTCACTCCCTTCCAACAGCATCTGCCCCCTCTTGCTCCCTTCCATCCAGTGCTCCTGGCTCCCCTCTCTGCTTTTCACATTTCATGCTCTCCCTCATTCTGCTGCTCCTGCTCCAAACTAGCAGCAGCCAGCAGCAGCAAAAAAAGTTTAAAAAAGCCAAGGCAAGATAAAATAAAAATATTAAGATCGCGGGACCTAATTACCTGAGGATCTGCTCTGGAACTGGAGAGACCCCATGATCCAACACATTTGTTTACCAAATTGCCGCTGCCACTGTTTCTCTGGCAGATTAGCAGTGGCAGCAAACCGGCGGGGGTGGAGGCGCAGGCTGGAGGAAGGCGAGAGATGAAGAGGAGCCCCCCCCCCCCCCCCCAGAGGAAACGCAGCAGTAGTGGCCCAGCGGGGATGGAGGTTGCAGGAAGGCGCAGGCTGAGGAACAATTTAAAGTTTCAGGACTGATGGAGCAGCGGGAGTGGAACACCCCCTTTGGTCTGCACCCAAGATGGTCCGCCCCTACTACCCCGCCCTTGGTACACCACTGCTCTGCAGACTCAGCTAGGGACCAGTTGACCAACTGGACCACAAGCAAATCACTTAGAATCAGACTCTGAAGAATGTATCCATCCACCTGCTGGAGATAGAATACAGAGGAGCTGGACTGGATGCCAAGAGAGATGTCATGAACACAACTATCCCAAAGGTTCTGGAATACTAGGAGACTACGTAAAAGGAAGGGCTCGTTTTCTGTAGCGCAACAGCTAGTGTTTTACTGGTGTAATTTATCAGTAGCACTGAGCCATGTGCAGATCAGGCACAACAAAGAAGCAAGGTTGACACAGTGAACAAACCTTAGTTACACATTCATGTTGCATATTCCCAAAGACTTACCGGAAGAGACTCCATTTTAGGTGTTCTTTGCTCAGCTTTGACCAAAGATTTTGGTGTGTTCCTGTGAAATGTTCTTTCTAACCACAAGGAAAAGTGTGGGGGAGGGGGGGAAGAGAAAGAAAAGGAAATCAAACCATGAAGCGCCTGGCCAGACACTCCTTTTCTTCTGTCTCATCCCACCTTACTATAAGGGGGCTCTTCTTCCAAATTATTACCTTTCTCAACATACACAAGTAATACAGTTGAAATACTGCAATGCTCCTACACTTAAGAGGTCAACAGCTTCATTAAGTGAACATCTAAATTTCAATGAAGGAATGCACAAATCTTAAGTTTTCTACATGAAGATATTAGGTTATGAATGCATAAAAGCACATCTGTACAATCCTTCATACATCCACTTACTTACAGAAAAAAATTAAAAAATGTGCTAAAAAAAAAGACATCTAGTTGGATTTAAGAGCTGACACTTGGCACACACAATCGAAGATGTTAGTTAAGACGTAAAAAAAACCTTGAAATTTCAAAGTGTGGCATGACCTGTGTTAAGACTCCTGCAGTTTTTTTTTTCAGTTGCAGATTTAATGGGGGTTAATGTTAGTGAGCTGAGTGGCGCCATAGTCAGCTGGAACTATTTTGAAAGATGGTCACCATTGAGACAGAATTAGTAGGAACTGAAAACTCACAAGTTTATGGGTAAGCATATGGAGGTCCTGGGGGAGCCCAAAGCCAGGTAACGTTCTAAAGAGTAGGGACTAATATGCATGTGAAGGTCAATTTTCACAGCAACCACACATTTTAGAGATAAATAGGGATGAAATAGGGATGACTGTGTTTAGCCCTAGAGAAATTTCTCAAACATATTCATGTTATTTTAAGAAAGTAACAATGTGTGTTTCCAGGAATGTTTAAAAATACTGCTTTTTAAAATTTATTTTGCAAAACTTATAGTCAAAATTATGACAAAGTAATTGCTTTCTAAGCACAATCAGTGGCACCTTTTGGTACAATATGTAAAACCTGTTTCAGAGGCTGATTCTCAAAGTAAACTGGGCTTGCAATGTTTTCATTTAGACTTCTAAATGAAATGTTATTGTGCGGCCAATGCAGAGAGACTTTTGGCCACTGTTTTACCATGCACAGAAGCAGTGTCAAGTCCTATACCCAGGGCCTTTTTTGTGCCGGTACGCTGTACCGGCACCTTTTTTCTCCCCTGGCGAGTCCTGCACCCTTCCTCTCACTCCCCTACTTACTGTTTTTCTAGGAGTCGGCAGCACGAACAGTGTAGGTGGTGATTGAGAGAGGCTGGCAGCGTCGGAGCGTCCCTCTGTGAGTCCCGCCTACGTTGTTTCAACTTCCTGTTTCCGCATAAGCAGGACTCACAGAGGGAAGCTCCGACGCTGCCAGCCTCTCTCAATCGCTGCACTGTTCGCACTGCTGAGTCCGACGCTGGCAGCCTATCGCTTCGCTGACAGGCAGAGGAGAAGGAGGACGGGCTAGGAGAAGAACGATCGCTGGACACGGATGGAGGGGAAGAGAGAGAGAGAGAGAGAGGAGACGTGCTGGACACGGATGGAGGGGAAGAGAGAGAGAGGAGACGTGCTGGACACGGATGGAGGGTAAGAGAGAGAGAGAGAGAGAGGAGACGTGCTGGACACGGATGGAGGGGAAGAGAGAGAGAGAGAGAGAGGAGACGTGCTGGACACGGAGGGAGGGGAAGAGAGAGAGAGAGAGAGAGAGGAGACTGCTGGACACGGATGGAGGGGAAGAGAGAGAGAGGAGACGTGCTGGACACGGATGGAGGGGAAGAGAGAGAGAGAGAGAGAGGAGACGTGCTGGACACGGATGGAGGGGAAGAGAGAGAGAGAGAGAGAGGAGACGTGCTGGACACGGATGGAGGGGAAGAGAGAGAGAGAGAGAGAGAGAGACGTGCTGGACACGGATGGAGGGAAAGAGAGAGGAGACGTGCTGGACACGGATGGAGGGGAAGAGAGAGAGAGGAGACGTGCTGGACACGGATGGAGGGGAAGAGAGAGAGAGGAGACGTGCTGGACACGGATGGAGGGGAAGAGAGAGAGAGAGAGACGTGCTGGACACGGATGGAGGGGAAGAGAGAGAGAGAGAGAGAGAGGAGACGTGCTGGACACGGATGGAGGGGAAGAGAGAGAGAGAGAGAGAGAGGAGACGTGCTGGACACGGATGGAGGGGAAGGAGAGAGAGAGAGAGAGGAGACGTGCTGGACACGGATGGAGGGGAAGAGAGAGAGAGAGGAGACGTGCTGGACACGGATGGAGGGGAAGAGAGAGAGAGGAGACGTGCTGGACACGGATGGAGGGAAGGAGAGAGAGAGAGAGAGAGGAGACGTGCTGGACACGGATGGAGGGGAAGAGAGAGAGAGAGAGAGAGAGGAGACGTGCTGGACACGGATGGAGGGGAAGAGAGAGAGAGGAGACGTGCTGGACACGGATGGAGGGGAAGGAGAGAGAGAGGAGACGTGCTGGACACGGATGGAGGGAAGGAGAGAGAGGAGACTTGCTGGACACGGATGGAGGGGAAGGAGAGAGAGAGGAGACTTGCTGGACACGGATGGAGGGAAGGAGAGAGAGGAGACTTGCTGGACACGGATGGAGGGAAGGAGAGGGGAGACGTGCTGGACACGGATGGAGGGAGGAAAGAAAAAATAAGATGCACATGGATGGAGATGAAGGAAAGGGAAGAGAGGAGAAAAACTGCACATGGATGGAGAAAATAGGCAAAAGCTGGATCCATGTTATACCTCCTCCAGTCAATTCCACGGAGGAGGACCCAGCTTTTACTTATGGATGTAGGGCAAGAAAGGAGGAAAGTAAAGAAATAAATGGAAAGGAAGCCCTGGAAACGTAGTTAAGGGAACAGATAGAGAGCAGTAGAATCAGAGACTGGGACCAATATGGATAGAAAAACAAAGTCACCAGACAACAAAGGTAGAAAAAAAAATCATTTTATTTTCATTTTAGTGTTTGGAATATGTCCAATTTGAAAATTTACATCTGCTGTCTTATTTTGCACTGGGTATACTGGAGCTGTAACAGCTTACAGAAATTATTTATAACGAAAAAAATCACGTTATTTTTTTCTCCTATACTAGTATAATATTTTCAATGATGTCTGTTTATGTGTGCCATGGCTGGTGTAAGGGGTGTGGCTAATGTGGGTGTGGCTATCAAGGGGGTGGGGACATATGTGGTGACTCCACCCATAATAGTACGGCACTTTTTTTTCTACAAAAAAAGCACTGCCTATACCAATCAAACTTGCCAGGGTTGCGGTTAAGCCGCCGAATTGGGCGGCTTTTCGGAAACGGCTGCGGGGAATTTCCTAATCGCTTGGGTTGCGGGGATTTGGGCGGGTTTTCGAGCAGCCGCGGTGCGGGATTGGGTGGGTTTTCCTGCTGCTGGGGCTTCTATTGGTCCAATTTGGTCCAATAGAAGCCTTTTAGGGGCGGGGTTGATGTCAGGGGCGGGGCTAGTGATGCGGGAGGCGGGGTTGGCTGCGGGCGGTTTTTGGGCGGGTTTACGGCTGGTTTGGGGCTGGCAACCTTGCAATGAGCTCGCTAGCATTAAAATGAACTTATTAGCGATTCCCTCCAATGCTAACAAGCTCATTAACAATTCTGTGCAATGCACATAAAACCAGCGCACGTAGAACCCCTGCCTTAGCAGCTAAAACACCGACGACAACTCTGGAGCTGTCGTTGGGTTCCACTGCTAACTTTCCTGTCAGTGCCGTAAGTCGGCAGCATGCTGATATTCTGCCCGAGCCTCCCTGGATATTTTTAGGTGTCAGGAGGGGTCCAAGCAATCCTGGCCAGCACTGAAGTTCTGTGAATCAGGACCTTAGCATAATAAAAACTAATCCTCTGTATGATTTAAATTGGTACCTGGCAACCAGATCTCTATCACATATGTGCCACACACGGAGTACTGTATACAGTATCTAGGAGACATCCAGAAACACACAGAAGTGTCAACATATAAGATCTCACCACAACTGTAGCTCATTTTGGTGAACATTTACTTGTGACACCAGCTCACTTATCATTTAAGTGGAACTGTGACATTTTTGCACAAAATAGTGCAAAAATCAGACTTGCATAAAAAACACTATACTACACCACTCAGGTGTAAAATTTTGCACAAAGGTTGTCACACTAATTTAGCTAAGCTGAATTACTAATGAGCTGCTTTCATGCTTCCCCCCCATTAACAATTTCTTGAGTAGCTTCAAAAGTGCTCAAGCACACATGTAACAGCAAACCCTGTGCAAAATTTTACAAATGCAGAAAGTTGTTTTAACTCACAAAAAATCACATTTGTGAAGCAGGGGCATAGCTAGGTGGGGCCACGGGAGCCTGGGCCCCTGCAAACTTTGTCCGGGCCCCTGGTTTTGCTGGCGTGGGGTCCCCAACCCCCACCAGCCAAAGCCTTCTTCAGTGCCGGTCTCCGGTGCACTGCCTTCCCTGCCCTGTGCTCTTTCTTCCTCCTGACATCCTGCACGTTCATTTAAGCGAAACTGAGCATGCCGTTTCACATAAAGGAGCGTGCACAGGACATCAGCAAGAAGAAAGAGCAGGGCAGCGAACGCAGCTGCATCGGAGAACGGCGCTAAAGAAGGCTTCAGCTGGTGGGGGTTAGAGACCCCCGCCAGCAAAGGTGTTTGCGTTTTTGGGGGGAGCGACAAGGCGGTGAGAGGAAGTGGTGAGGCGGCAGACTAAAATGTGCCCCCCCACCTCAGGCTTTGGCCCCCTCCCACCACGAGGTCTGGCTATGCCCCTGTTGTGAAGCTGTTTGCAGCACTTCAAAACCCTGGGCTACAGGGCTTTGAAGTTAAAGGCCTTGTTAAGGTCACAGTTGAAAAGGTATGAGCAAAAATCTAAATAAATAATTTACAAGATATTTACTTATTTACTGCATTTGTATCCCACATTTTCCCACCTCTTTGCAGGCTCAATGTGGCTTACATTATGCCAAAATGGCGGTATCCATTTCGGGAGTGAGAAATACATATTATTATTAATTAATAAGTACAAAAAAGTATGACGTACAATAGAAGTAAATGGATATATAATACATTTCATGAATTTGAAATCAAGGATAATGTATAACATTCAGTAAAGAAAAATAAATTAAAGTAATTACATAGAAGAGTTCACTGTTCGTATGTCTCCCATTTTTTATCTACAGAAAAAGATTTATTTATGCACATTTATAGCCCACTTTTTTCCACATGTATGCAGACTCAAAGTGGCTTACAAGGTAAAATTATGTATCATACCTGATAATTTTCTTTCCATTAATCATAGCTGATCAATCCATAGACTGGTGGGTTGTGTCCATCTACCAGCAGGTGGAGATAGAGAGCAATCCTTTTGCCTCCCTATATGTGGTCATGTGCTGCCGGAAACTCCTCAGTATGTCGATATCCAAGCTCCATCCGCAGGACTCAGCACTTAGAGAATTACACCCACAAAGGGACACTCTGCCCAGCTCACCACCGCCGAAACGGGGGAGGGGAATTAACCCAGCTCATCCCCACACAAGTGGGGGGGGGGGGGGGGGAATTCGTCCAGCTCATCCCCGCGGAGCGGGGGAGGGACACCACACCCGCCGATGCGGGGGAGATCTGGCTTATCCTGCAACCGCGGGAGGAGCTGACTGACCCTAACACCGCCGAAGCGGGAGGGGTACAAAGCTGCCCTACTGCCGCACGAAGCGGGAGGGAGCACCGGCAGAATTTAAGTCTCAATCCAGCCCCGTAAAACGGAGGGGAGAGGAATGCAGCAGCTCACTGTAACACAAATTCGTCTCAACTCTTGAAGAATCCATTGAAAAAACTTGAACACGAAGTCCTCCTGAACAGGAACTGAAGACTAAACTTGAATCTGAAATGCAACCAGAATATAACCAATACAGATATCTGGGAGGGACTATGGATTGATCAGCTATGATTAATGGAAAGAAAATTATCAGGTATGATACATAATTTTACCTTCCATATCATCATGCTGATCAATCCATAGATTGGTGGGATGTACCGAAGCAGTACTCACCCAGGGCGGGACGTTGAAATCCCTGACCGCAACACTGAAGCTCCAAACCGGGCCTCCGCCCGAGCAGCCACAGTCAAGCGGTAATGCCTGGAGAAGGTATGGGCCGATGCCCAAGTTGCCGCCTTGCAAATCTCTTCCAAGGAGACGGACCCGGCCTCTGCCATCGAGGCCGCCTGAGCTCTAGTGGAGTGAGCCTTCAGCTGGATAGGCGGCACCTTCCCCGCAGCCACATAAGCCGCTGCAATGGCTTCCTTGACCCATCTTGCCACTGTAGGCTTAGCAGCCTGCAGACCCTTACGAGGACCTGCAAACAGGACAAACAGATGATCCGATTTCCGGAAATCATTGGTCACTTCCAAGTATCTGATGATGACACGTCTCACATCCAGATATCTGAGAGCAGAGTATTCCTCTGGGTAGTCCTCCCTACGAAAGGAAGGGAGACAGAGCTGCTGATTCACATGGAAGCGAGAAACAATCTTGGGCAGGAAGGAAGGCACTGTGCGAATAGTCACTCCTGCCTCGGTGAACTGCAGAAAAGGCTCTCTACGTGAGAGCGCCTGGAGCTCGGAAACTCTTCTGGCTGAAGTGATAGCCACCAAAAAGACTGCTTTCAACGTCAGGTCTTTCAGAGATGCCCTCGACAAGGGTTCAAAAGGCGGCTTCTGCAAGGCTCTTAGCACCAGGTTGAGATTCCACGCAGGCACCACTGAGTGCAGAGGAGGGCGCAGGTGATTAACTCCCTTGAGAAAGCGCACCACATCTGGCTGCGAAGCCAGGGAAGCACCCTTCAGGCGGCCCCTGAAGCAAGCCAGAGCCGCTACCTGGACTTTAAGGGAACTGAGCGACAGGCCTTTCTCCAGACCTTCTTGCAGGAACGCCAACACTGAAGAAATTGGAGCAGTGAAGGGAGAAAGTGAGCCTGCTTCACACCACGCTGCAAAGATACGCCAAACCCTGGCGTAAGCAGTAGAAGTAGAGCGCTTCCTCGCTCTCAGCATAGTGGCGATGACCTTGTCTGAGAAGCCCTTCTTTCTCAGACGCTGCCGCTCAATAGCCAGGCCGTAAGACCAAAGGGGGAGGGATCCTCCATCACCACGGGACCCTGATGTAACAGGCCCTGCTCCACTGGCAGCCGCAGAGGATCGTCGACTGAGAGCCTGATCAAGTCCGCATATCAGGGACGTCTGGGCCAGTCCGGACCCACCAGGATTATCCGGCCCGGATGCTTTGCCACCCGGTCTAGCACCCTGCCCAACATGGGCCAGGGCGGGAACACATAGAGAAGCTCTTGTGTCGGCCACTGTTGGAGAAGAGCATCTACTCCCAGGGATCGAGGGTCCCGTCCTCTGCTGAAAAAGCGCGGCACTTGGCAATTGACCGATGACGCCATCAGATCTAGGCTCGGCTGGCCCCAGCGCTTCGTGATGTCCAAGAACGCCTGAGCAGATAGCTGCCACTCTCCGGGATCCAAGGTATGGCGACTGAGAAAGTCCGCCTTGACATTCATGACTCCGGCAATGTGGGCTGCTGACAGCTGTTCCAGGCTCGCTTCTGCCCACTGGCATAGATTCATGGCCTCCTTGGCTAGAGGGGCGCTCTTGGTACCTCCCTGGCGGTTGACATAGGCCACAGCCGTGGCATTGTCCGACAAGACCCGTACTGGCTTCAACGCCAGTACCGGGATGAACTCCAAAAGCGCCAACCGAATGGCTCTGAGTTCCAGGAGGTTGATAGACCACTTTGCCTCTGCAGGAGACCAGAGCCCCTGCGCTGTCCTTCCCAAGCAGTGGGCTCCCCAGCCCGACAAAGAGGCGTCCGTCGTGACGACAATCCACTCTGGGGTCACCAGAGGCATTCCTGCAGACAACTTGTCTGTCTGCATCCACCAGCTCAGCGCCTTGCGCACTGCTGGGTCCAAGGGAAGGCGCACAGCATAATCCTCAGACATCGGAGTCCAGCGTTGCAGCAGAGAGTGTTGTAGTGGTCTCATATGAGCCCTGGCCTAGGGCACTACTTCCATCGTGGCCGTCATAGAGCCCAACAGCTGCACATAGTCCCAAGCCCGAAGAGGAGAGGCTACTAGGAACTGGTCCACCTGAGCCTGAAGTTTGACAATCCGATTGTCTGGCAGGAACACTCTGCCCACTTGGGTGTCGAATCGAACTCCCAGATACTCCAGGGACTGAGTCGGGCGCAGCTGGCTCTTCTCCCAGTTGATGATCCATCCCAGGGAGCTCAAAAGAGCAACTACCCGGTCCACAGCTTTGCCGCACTCTGCATAAGAGGGGGCTCGGATCAACCAGTCGTCCAGATAAGGATGGACTTGTACTCCTTCCTTTCGCAGGAAGGCCGCGATGACCACCATTACTTTGGAGAAGGTCCGCGGAGCAGTAGCCAACCCGAAAGGGAGGGCTCTGAACTGGAAGTGTCGTCCCAGGACTGCAAAACGCAGAAAGCGTTGATGAGGAGGCCAGATGGGAATATGCAGGTACGCTTCCTTGATGTCCAAGGAAGCCAAGAACTCTCCTGCCTTCACTGCCACTATAACAGAGCGGAGAGTCTCCATGCGAAAGTGCTGCACTTTCAAGGCCCGATTGACCCCTTTGAGGTCGAGGATAGGCCGGACAGAACCTCCTTTCTTTGGTACCACAAAGTAAATGGAGTAACGTCCCTTGCCAATCTGATTTTCTGGCACCGGAACGACCGCACCCAGGCGTATCAGGTTGTCCAAGGTCTGCTGTACTGCCTCAGCTTTGACCGGAGACTTGCAGGGAGAGAGTACAAACCCGTCTCTTAAGGGTCGGCAGAACTCTAACTTGTAGCCGTCTCTGATGACTTCCAGCACCCAAGCGTCTGAAGTTACTCTGGTCCACTCGCCCATAAACGAGGACAGGCGTCCTCCAATCTGCACTGGGCCATGGACCAGGACCCCGTCATTGGGTACGAGACCCTGGAGGAGGACCGGAGGGCGTACCTCCGGGACGGCGGTCTCTGCGAAAGGAATGCTGCTTGGGGGAGAAGTTCCTTTTGAAGGAAGAGGGGGCAGAGGAGCCCGACTTGCCCGGGCGGTACCGACGGGCTTCCTGAGACCGTCCTCTGGAGATACCGGGGCAAGCACTAGCCCGAGCCCTGACCTCTGGTAACCTCTTGCCCTTAGACGTGCCGAGATCGGTCACGATTTTGTCCAGCTCGACCCCAAAGAGCAGCTTGCCTTTAAAAGGCAACTTAGCCAGGCGGGACTTAGAGGCGTGGTCCGCAGACCAATGTTTCAGCCAAAGCCAGCGCCGCGCAGAGACTGTCTGAGCCATGCCTTTAGCCGAGGCTCTCAAGACATCATACAGTAAGTCTGCCAAATAAGCCAAGCCCGATTCCAGGGCCGGCCAGTCAGCCCTCAAGGAAGGATCAGAGGGGGAAGCCCGCTGCACCAACGTCAGGCACGCCCTGGCCACATAGGAGCCGCAAACTGAGGCCTGCAAACTTAAGGCAGCCGCCTCGAAGGACGACCTTAAAGCCGCTTCCAATCTTCTGTCTTGGGCGTCCTTTAGTGCCGTGCCACCTTCCACCGGCAACGCCGTTTTCTTAGTCACCGCAGTGATTAAAGAATCCACGGTAGGCCAAACAAAGGCCTCACGCTCACTTTCAGGCAAAGGATAGAGGCGGGACATAGCCCTAGCCACTTTGAGGCTCGCTTCCGGGACATCCCATTGAGCCGAAATTAAGGTGTGCATAGCATCATGCACGTGGAAGGTTCTAGGCGGGCGCTTCGTCCCCAGCATAATGGCGGAGCCAACAGGGGCTGAGGGAGAGACGTCCTCCGGAGAGGAAATCTTCAAAATGCTCATGGCCTGCATTAACAGGTTGGGCAAATCCTCTGAGCGAAAGATCCGTGCTGCAGAGGGGTCATCCGCTCCATCCGAGCGGGAATCCGTCTCCTCCAAGGAATCCCCAAAGGACCGTTGGGAGAACTCAGATACGCTGCCCTCATCTACATCAGAGGAAACAGCGTCCTCTAAGGCCTGGGCATCCACCCGAGGGCGTTTACTCCCGGGGGCCTCAACCCCTTTATCTGACAAGGGAGAAGGGGCAGCGTTCTGCATAAGGAAGGCCTGATGCAGCAGCAAAATAAACTCGGGGGAGAAACCCCCCAAACTGTGCAATTCAGCAGCCTGGGCCACAGCCCTAGACGCTCCCTCAACCGGCGCTCGCAAGAGCGGGGGAGAACCATGCTGCGCATCCAAGATGGCGTCCGGCGCGACACTCTGCGAAGGAGCCGCGCGGGAAGAACGGCGCTTAACTTTAGCCGCTTTTTTGCCGTCGCCCAAATCAAGGGCGGCCATGGCATGAACGTCTCCCAGCTCAAGGGCGGCCCAAGAAGAAGCCGTCCGAGCAGAGTGGCCGGCCAAGATGGCGGAGGCGAGCAGCGGGGGATGGGCGTTTATGGCGGGAAAAACCGCTGTGCCGGAGGAAGACCCGGGACACTGACCGGCCTCCAAACTGACACCCAACAAGGGCGAATCAGACTTTAAAACCCCCGCATCCCCGCTAGAAGCGCACACGCGGTCCGGGGAGCGATTCTTCGCGCCCTCGCCCTCCGATGCCATAGGCCACGTGGAGATCAATCGGGGAACCCCCTGCCCGCTATAAAAATGTAAAAATTACCTGCTTCTCGCTCCGAGCTGTAACGACCTGGTGTCCCAGTGAGTAGCTGCAATAAACGTTTAAATAAACGTCGAAATAAACGCCCTTAAGGACGTTCAAAATTTTTTTTTTTTTTTTTTTAACGGAGCCAGCGGGAGGGGGGAGAAAAGGAGGGACCTGGCGCCACCAGGTTTGCACTTGCTCAAGAAGAGCCCTCAACCCCAGGCACTCAACAAAACCTAAAAATTAGGCTTGGAGGCCTAGCCAGAGCTGCTGCTGTGTGTGACCACCACCTGCTGAGATAGAGAACATACTGAGGAGTTTCCGGCAGCACATGACCACATATAGGGAGGCAAAAGGATTGCTCTCTATCTCCACCTGCTGGTAGATGGACACAACCCACCAGTCTATGGATTGATCAGCATGATGATATGGAATGTACTGATAAGGCTATCGCCAGACCAGTTGTTATACAATTACATGAAATAGGATAGAAGGAACAGGGTAAGAAGAAAAAGGGAAAGGGTAAGAGAGACTAAAAAAGGTCTATGGACATGTTATTAGGAAGGACTGTAGGTAATATGTGGAATTTCTGAAGTTGGCTTTCCGAGATAGGCTGGACTCAGGTAGATTTCAGATGCTGAGATGATTCAGAGTGGCGTAAACAGCTATCGGCAAGGCAATCCATGATGGGGAGTGGTTGTAATACCCATCCAGACCAGGAGAAATAAGCATGGCACGATTAGAACCGTTTGAGGCAGAAAGGGATGTGAAGTGGCCGGACTGGCCATGCCAAAATAGTATGTTGCAAATGGTGTTGAAATCTGCTTCTAACTGTCCGCACCAGCTCCCAAGACGATTGATGAAGCAGGAAGCCATGACGACTGGTCGATGGCCCCAGAGGAGGAAAAGGTGAGGTTCTCGCTCTCTGGTGTGATAACCGCATTCCTCTCAATGTTGAAAGGACTTTCTCCTAGAAAGTTCGACTTCTGATCTGCTGCAAGACCTCTCGTACTCTTCTTCATGCAACACTGAGGAATTCTAAGAAAGTTAAACTTATTTAAGCAAATGCGCCACATAGGCCTTTCCAGTTGCCAAGTCAAAGATGGCGTCTGGCATCCCTGGCGCAGGAAGTCGCTCACGACTCAGGGCGGAAGCAGTCATGCATGCTTCACGTGACGAGGCGGTGGCTGGAGCAGAGGCGCTGAGAAGGGGACGCAGTGAGTGGCGGTCGTGTTTGCCATGTCTGCAGGGAGCGCTCGGGCGAGCGGCGGGTGAGAGGATAGGAGGCAGCGGGCTGGATGGCGACCACTGAGGGGTCGGAAACCGTGAACCGCGGTGGGGGGGGGGGGGAGAAGGGAGGAGGGGAACCGGAGCCGCCCCTCCCCCCCCCCCCCCGGATCCCGGCAGTGCGGTAAAATTAGAAGTTCATCTCCCTTATTTGGGTTAGTAAATGGAGTCCTAAATCAGCACACATTTTGAAGTTTGTACATACTTATATGCACAGACACACATATGGAATAAGGGCCCATAGAAGAAAAACAGCGCAGTCACCCTTAAGACAAAAGTTCCTACCATTGACAACAGCCGACAGATCCAGGTCTGGCCTCACCAATTTATCCCCTTCCATCAGAGTGGACTGCAAATCATTTTTGCTAAGCTCAGCACCATCCAAAGCGTTTGAAACCCCAGCTAAGATAAATTCAGAGAATAGTGAGTTATTTCCCTCTGCAAAGTTGTTCATGTGTATGTATCAAAGCTTAAATAAACTATCATGTGAGCTATGATGTGCCATAAAATATACCGTATTTTTTGGACTATAAGTCGCACTTCCCCCCCCCCCCCCCCAAATTTGGGAGGAAAATGGGGGGTGCGTCTTATAGTCTGAATGTAGTTTTAAAAGCACCGTAATTTCGTTTTGCAAGGTCCCTCCCTCGCTCGCTTTGCAAGGTCCCTCACTCCCTCGCTTCATTTTGCAAGTTCCCCCCTCCCTCCCTCCGTTTTGCAAGGTCCCCCCTCGCTCCCCCCAAATTTTAAAAGTTTTACCTGGTCGTGGTTGTGGCAGCAGCAGCAGCAAAAAGATGCACGTTGGGCGCGTCAGTCTTCCGTTCTGATGTCTCTCTGAGCAGAGAGAGACAGCAGAACGGAAGACTGACGCGCCCAACGTGCATGGTTTTTGCTGCCCCGACCACGACCAGGTAAAACTTTTAAAATTTGGAGGGAGCGAGGGGGGACCTTGCAAAACGGAGCGAGGAAGGGAGGAAGTGGGGACCTTGCAAAACGGAGCGAGGAAGGGAGGGAGGGAGGTACCTTGCAAAACGGAATTACGGAGTGAGGGGGGACCTTTGAAAATGGAGGGAGAGAGGGACGGGGGGGGGGCCTGGAAAACGGAGAGATCAGGGGCCCTGCATTTGGACAAGACACATCGGGCCATAAAACACACCTAGGTTTTAGAGGAGGGAAAAAGTGTGTCTTATAGTCCGAAAATTTTTTTTTCCCTATTTCCCTCCTCTAAAACCTAGGTGTGTCTTATGGTCCAGTGCGTCTTATAGTCCGAAAAATACGGCAATGTTTAAAAAGATCTTTAATTCTACTTTCTATAATCAACTATAAACAAGCTGAACAAATGTGTGTAACATAATAGATACATTTAAAACAAATGATTAAAAAAAAAAAAAGTCAACTCCAACTTCTCTTCTGCCTAAAACCTTCAGATATTTCAATAATGGACTCGTGTATGTGTTAAAGTTTACCTGTAGGAATCTTAAGTTTTTGTAGAAGACAGGATTTTCTTGTAGGAGTGCCACTTCCTGCCTTCTCAGGTATTTTAGCCCCAGAAAATGCAGTTGAATTTACCAAGTTACTCTACCAAAACAAAAGAAAAAAATCATCAGCTGAAAGACTAATTATCTACATTGCCCCCCCTCCCCAACAAAAACAACAACAAAAAAATACACACACTAAAAAAAAAAAACCACAACCCCCTACATGGCTGTGTTTAGCTGTTTTACAATTTCAATCTATAGAAATCAGTATATCAAGATGAATGCAAGAGTGCCAAATTATTTCCATTTGCAACAGCTATTCCTAACCTGCATCTAAAAATGAAGGTGTGGAACAGATACTTCAGCAATCATGCTAAGCACTTCTTTTAATGAACTGCTAAAATAAGGCTGGCAGCATGTTTGTTATGTGGAAGGGGTCCCATCAAATGTGTCCCTTACAGACTTTGTGTTATGAGGAAAAAAAGGTGAGTAATGGATGGACATCCTCTCAATTGGGAGAGCTCCTAGTAGTGAACAAAACTCAGGGGCTCTTTTGCTCATCTGCTTTCCTGAGAAGATGGCTAAGGGCCAAGGTCCAGGTGCCCAGAATTTCTGAATGTGGGAGAATTTCCAGAGCAGGGCTTCCCACTTTCTCCTGGAGGTTCAACTAGGCAGTTCAGGTTTTGAGATTACCACAATGAATACGCAAAAGAGATTTATTTAATTAAAAATATACCTGTCACATATTCTACAGTCCTGGGCAGTCTCAATATGGAGAAATTATGTCTTACCTGTCTTTCCTTTAGTCCCACCAGACCAGTACAGAACCTGTGAGTTATGCCCAAGCAGCAGATGGAGACAGTGAACACAGAGTTGTGCAACCTGCTCTATAAAGACACTGTGAATGCTGAACACCTGGAGCTGCAGCAAGAAAAAGCAATGAATGCAATATGGGACTTTAAGGAAAGTTTAACATTCATTCATTTTCATTCCTCCTCCTTCCTTTGCAAATGTTGCATAATAAATTCAATATCAATGATGCAGCTTAGAAACAACTAGCAAACTTCCAACTCTTGAAACAAAACCAGCAAGATATAAGATCTTAAGAAGGAGGGAATCTGGACTGGTCTGGTGGGACTAAAGGAAAGAAAATTAGCAGGTAAGAATTTCTCCTTCCTTGGCACCCTCACCAAACCAGTTCAAAACTTGCAGATTTTAACAAAGCAGTGCTCAAGATAGGTAGGTGCTCTCAATCCCTGATTAATAACTTTGGCTCCAAAGGATGCTTCTGATTTGCTGCCATGTCCAGCCTACAGTGTCTTGGAAAAGTATGCAGGGAGGACCACATTGACACTATAAAAATGTCGACCAGCAAGACATTGCACAGCTGCACCCACATAGTTGCCACTCTTCTTGTGGAATGTGCTCTGAAAATCCCCCCAGAGGCTGCTTGCCTTTAAGGATATATGTAGAAGATATCCCCTCAGCCAATATGTAATATTATCCTTTGAGGCTGCTTCCCCTTTTCTCTTACAAGCAATTTGCCCAACTTTAAAAATGCATTGGCAACTTCCAAATAAATAGTGTCCTTCTTACATCCAAGAAATTTAATTTTAAAATTTATAAACCCGCATTATCTAAAAATTCTAGGTGGGGTACAAAGGAAAAAATCTACACAATAAAATGTAAATAGAACTAAAACATAATGCAAACTAGGTCATCATTATATAACATTTCAGCTTGCTGCAAAACTCCTTTACCATCACTTACTGGATACCATCATAGATTTGTTGAAACAAAAAATGTTTTAAGAGATTTCTTAAAAGGCTCTAGACTATTGATTGATCTCAAATACAAGGTAAATTGTTTCATAACTTTGGACCAGCAAAGTAAAAAAAAAAAAAATAATAATAATAATAATAGAGTTCTACTACCACTATTCATCTAATCCCTGAAAAAACAAAAATCCAAATCCTGAAAAAACTCCAAACTGCCCAAAACACGGCAGCCAGACTTATTTTTGGTAAGTTGCAGTTTAAGAGCGCAACACCTCTCTGTGTAACGCTTCATTGGCTCCCTATTACGGAACAAATAAATTTCAAAATCCACACGCTAATTCATAACATTATCTACGGAGAATCCCCAGACTACATGTACAATCTGATTGACCTTCTAACCAGGAACGGCTCTAGATCTTCTCGAACTTATCTAAACTTACATCTTCCCAACTGTAAAGGTATCAAGTACAAAACATATTATGCATCCAACTTCTCCGTTTTGGGCAGCAAGCTCTGGAACGCCTTACCTAGATCTATTCGAACAGTCAATGACCACTTACCCTTCCTTAAGCTTCTAAAAACTTACCTCTTCAAGCAAGCCTATACAAATGATTTGACTTAAATTAGGAGTCCATCTGCGCTTCCCGGATCAGACTATATGGCAGAACCTGGAATATGCTTCCCTACTTAATCCTTTCTGAAGTCATCCCTCTTCCAACCCTCATTATACATTATTCCTTAATCAACGACACACTATCCCAACATACACCCTCTTCCCACTCCCTACCTCTACCATCTTCCTCCCTTACCCATCTTACTCATCCACATTTTGTTGTCCACCTCTTCATACACTATATTACAGCTGTTATCCAATCAATCTGTGTTATCTTGTAAACCTGTTAAATTATGTAAGCTGCACTGAACCTGCTAATAAGTGGGAAAGCGCGGGATATAAGTGTTACAAATAAATAAATAAATAATCAAACCTGACGAAACCAAAGAACATCTTGTGTTTATTTATTTATTGTTACATTTGTACCCCGTGCTTTCCCACTCATGGCGGGCTCAATGCGGCTTACATGGGGCAATGGAGGGTTAAGTGACTTGCCCAGAGTCACAAGGAGCTGCCTGTGCCTGAAGGTGGAATCGAACTCAGTTCCTCAGTTCCCTAGGACCAAAGTCCACCACCCTAACCACCTGAGTGGTCTGGAGAGTTGGTATGTGTGTATATAAATTATAAACAAGAGAAACTGGGGCATTATTATTAATCTTGAAAATTAGAAAAATAATTTTATATACAATTCGTGACTATTGGCAACCAGCGAAGCTTGATTAATATGTTTACATTTTAAAATGCCAATTAACATTCGAGCTATGGCATTCTGAGCCCATTGCAATAGTCAAAAAAGGAGTAATAAGTATTTATTTATTTAGATTTTGCTCACACCTTTTTCAGTAGTAGTTCAAGGTGAGTTACATTCAGGTACACTGGATATTTCTCTGTCCCAGGAGGGCTCACAATCTAAGTTTGTACCTGAAGCAATAGAGGGTTAAGTGACTTGCCCAAGATCAAAAGGAGCAGCAGCGGGATTTAAACCGGCCACCTCTGGATTGCAAGACAGGTGCTCTAACCACTAGGCCACTCCTCCACATTCCTAAAATTTATCTGGGCTTAGGTAATCTTTCAGCTGATGTACAACATGCAGTCTATGAAAACCATTATGTACTACTAATTTTTTTTTTTTTTTACAGATTTTAAAGATATGTCCAAAGTTACACCAAGATAACAAATTTCAAGCATTATGGGAACATGATCATCATCAATAGTAAAAACATGAAGAAAAATTAAACAGTGGGTCGCTGGACAGAATCAATATTTAAGTGTTAGCCATAATCAATTTTAAGTGGTTTGCTTTCATCCAAACACTGACCGATTGCAAACATAACTTCAGGTAATCTAAACTGTTTTTCTGGAGAATTCTCAATACTAAAACAAAACTGAATATCATCAGCATACAATTTCTATTGCAAATCCAGACATCTTCAAAGTTTACATAAAGGAAACATGTAAATTAAACAACATAGCGGATAAAGCTGAGACCTGGGAAACACCATGAATTATCTTTGACCATGCAAAACCTCCCTGTAAAAGGAAGGAAGTAGGAGGGCTCAACATGAAATGTAGAAACTAGCTTTGGAAGAAAGGATGGAAATGTGTGAATGAAGACTCTGGTTTCCGTAAACTTCAGAAAAGGATTTCTACAAGACAGAGCCTACAATTTGAAAATTCTCTGTGCCAAAGATATCATCAGAAAGAAAATTGTCTAAACAGTGAGATCTTTAAGTGCTCTTCAAGGGTTTAAAAGCCGGTAGTCCCAAAACTCCAAATTGAGACGCCAACCCAGACAAGAAGCATACTCCCTTCAAAAAGCACACTACATCCAGATCGGCAACTAAAGAGCTTCTTTCCAATCTACCTTAATAGCAAGAGCACCACTACCTGGAATTTGTTGCCAGAGAATGTGGTAAAGGCAGTTAGCTTAGAAAGGTTTAAAAAAGGTCTGGACAGCTTCCTAAAGGAAAAGTCCATACACCATTATTAAATTCACTGCTTATTTCTGGGATAAACAGCATAAAACGTATTGAACTTTTCAGGATCTTGCCAGGTATTTGTGACCTGGATTGGCCACTGTTGGAAATAGGATGCTGGGCTTGATGGACCTTTGGTCTGTTCCAGTGTGGCAATACTTATGTACTTACGGAGAAAAGCAAGAATATGCAATATCTATGCAGCAGAGAGAGAAATAGCTCTATCAGAATACCACACTTCAAAAACTCGCCACACTCTAGTATATGCAGAGGTGGATAGCTTCTTAGCTTGGAGTAATACATGCTACTGTGGTTGCAATGTCTGAGAAAACTCACTGCTTGTTCTTTACTAGTCTTGTTCAGGGATAACAAGGCTATCCAAATTGCTCCATGTTCTAGGCAACTGATCAATCAGTCTGCTTATGAAACAGACCATGTCCCCTGATTCTGGCAGTATGCTTCCCAGCCAAAAAGACTGGCATTCATCATGATTACAAACCAAGGTCTTTCCTTTGTGTAGGCCGTTTGACTGCCACACCCTCAAGATGCTCTTCACTTGTACCAACTACGGAAGGCAACATTCGTAACTCAGATGGTGCACGTGAACCCATGTCGACCACCATGGATCCTAGAACCTGCATATAATCCCAGGCTGAAGTAGCTGATTGTTTCACAAGATTTCTTGCCCGAGATTGCAACTTTAACAGTCTTGATTTTGGAAGGAAAACCTTCCCCGCTCTGCTGTCAAGAACGAGTCTTTTTTTTTTTTTTTTTAATAACATACATTTTTTTGTCATACCCCTTGCGCCTACACATCATGACAACAATGTCTTAGATGAGATCTTTACTAAGATAGTAGAAAGAACAGGATACAGTGGACCCTATCAGCTTTCTCTGTCTTAAACTGATCATTCTATTGCATACGGCCCTTCTCTCTGCTTACCCTGCTGTCTTTGCAATGAGATGGTCAAGAGATCTATGATGTGTCACGCCGAGCAAATTTGCTGCCTTACTGAATCTTGAAGAGGATAATTTTCAAATGTTGCCCCTGGATGCTCAGACGGAGACCTGGGATGTATCCCTGCAGAAGATTCTGGATGAGTTAGTGCCTTTGAGAGCTGTTCCAGTTCATCCTTATACAAAGGGTAATTGGTTCTCGGCTGATTTATGTCTGATGGGAACTCAACTGTGCCACCATGAATGTAAATGGAGAAAATATAAAACTGTATAGTCCCTCCCTCCTTAAATATAAACGTATGGCCTACTTTTATATTAAAAAAAAAATCTATGCAGCCAAAAGATGCTATTTTCCCCACCAAAAGATTACAGGCACCACTGCCCAGTCCCTTAGGCTCATCTTCCAGCAACAACGGGAACTTTGGCATCACCTAGCCCCTTCACCAACTGGTCCAGTTACTCACCAAAGAGCACAGAACAACAAAAGGGGAGAGAACACAACAGACTTAGATGCTACATCAGCAGCCCAACCCCGTAACCACAAGGCCCCGTGGGCTGCTATGATCAAGGACATATTCTTAGCCAACGCCCTCATAAGGTCATACATAGCGTCCATAAGAAAGGAGGACCCTATTTCCACCTTGGCCATTTCTGTAGTCACCACAGACTTAGCTGAATCACGGCCATCCAACTTCACTCGGTCAACCAAAAAACATACTGTAGCCACTAGGCTCCAGCAAACAGATGCCTGGAATGCCAGAGTCAAAATATCAAAGCTACACTTTAATAAGGTGTTCATCATGTGACCCTGCGGATCCAGAAGTGCAGTGCCACCATCGACAGGGATCATCGTCCTCTTCATCACTGCCGTGACCAGTGCGTCTATGGTGTGGGGGGAGGACTTAAGAGTACCTGTCTTCCTGTGGAATAGGATACAGTTTAGCCATCACCCTCACCACTTCACATGGAGTATCTGGCAATGATCACTCTGCCTTGTAGGTCTTGATTCACTGGAAAGGGCTTAGGAGGTTTTTGGATACCCTTAACCAACAGATCCACCTGAGTTCTACCAGATCCCACCCTGGGCAACATAAACCACCTCAAAACGAAGTGTAGACCAAACCAAAGTAATTAATTCAAACAGCTTGTCCCAATAAAAAATCCCAATGACCAAGGGGTTGTCTCTTGGAAACGATACCTGTTCTCCAGCTTTCTGAATGGGACCCTTATGCTCCTCTGGGTCACTGAAGGCACCCTCCAACCCCAAGGAGGCTATATCCTCCAGGTCCTTGGCTCAGTCAATGCTGGGGCATTTAGCAACTGAGGGGGCTTGGACAAGCAGGGACCTATCCCCACCCAACGGGGTGTCCTGCCTTCCCGGTCTTGAATGACGCCCAAACGAACTCAGGAGAAAAACTGCACTCCTTCCCCCAAGCACCAAATATGATCTGGAGGGAGTTGGACCCTTTGACACATTAGAAATTGAAACAATTACTGCCAAAAGCGTCCCCCGAAGGTACAGAGACTGCCTCCATGGCCAACTGTGGTAAACTTTCCCCAACTGTACGATCCTAACAGAACCCTCTGAGACAGTTGACACCACAGACTCAGGCTGCCCACTCAACTTGCAGTGTGTCCCCTTACAGTGCCTAAGCTTCTCTGAACTCATAGCTGCTGGAACTCTACCAGACCACAAGACCACAGAAAGGGAGTCAACTGGGGCTGCCCGAAGAAAACTCAGGCCATGGAGGACCGCACTGCCAGCCACTCTACAGCACCTGTGCTAGGGACTTGAACACCAAACGCTCAACCAGAAACTAGGCTTGTGCCTTTTTTTTAAACACTGCCTGTTACTGCATGTCTTTGGAAGCAGTGCCTTCCCTCTACTGGAATGATAGTTTTCTTGGTAACAGTCATTATGAACACATCCAATTTGGGCTGTCTGAACTTTTCTTCTGGCACCAAAAGACATTCCCAATCTATAGCTACACCCACTGGGAGTCCTGCTTTTAGAGTCCCACTCAGCCTATACCAAGTTCTGAACAGCCTGATGTATGGGAAAAACCTTAGGATGCTTTCTTATCCCTTTCAAATAGGGTCCCCTCCTGTTCAGGAAGTTCCTGTTGAAGAAGGGGAAAATATTTAAAGCTTCTAAACCATCTTGTAATCACAGCAGAAAGCTCCTCTCTGTGGCATAACCTCACCACTGTAAGATAATCTCCTTTGCTACTACTACTACTTAATATTTCTAAAGCGCTACTAGGGTTACGCAGCGCTGTACAATTTAACATAGAGGGACGGTCCCTGCTCAAGGAGCTTACAATCTAAGAGACAAGTGAACAGACAGTCCAATAGGGGCGGTCAAATTGGGGCAGTCTGGATTTAGTGAACGGTAAGAGTTAGGTGCCGAATGCAGCATTGAAGAGGTGGGTTTTAAGCAAAGACTTGAAGATGGGCAGGGAGGGGGCTTGGCTTAAGGGCTCAGGAAGGTTGTTCCAAGCATAGGGTGAGGCGAGGCAGAATGAGCGGAGCCTGGAGTTGGCGGTGTTGGAGAAGGGTACAGAGAGGAGGGATTTGTCCTGTGAACGGAGATTACGGGCGTAATCTCCTTTGCTTAACAGGAATCTCACCTTCTTCCAGAAGTTCCTCAGAGGAAGAACTTGGCATTACTGAAGAAGTCCCTGTTTGATTATGCAGCCAATAAACCAACTTTGAGTCCCCATCCTCTACAATGTCTAATCTTAGGCATTTAGCCAGACTAGTCTCAGACTCCTCCCAGTAGGAGAGTCCCAAATTACATGCAGGCATCCCATCAGGCTCTACTGTATCACACAGTTCCCCAACTGCTCAGAAACACACCTGACTAGACCACCGTCTGCTGAAACAGAGAAATACTAAACACTTAAAGCTGCATAATGCCTTTATAAAGCAGGTCACATAACTGTGTTCTCTGCCTGTATCTCCTGGTCAGTGGGCATAACCCGCTGGTTCCGGACTGGTCTGGTGAGAATGATACGGAAAGTTCTTATGCACACTGATTGTGCTAATCTCACAAACCTAATTAGGTGTTTTCCAGAAGAGGGTTTAGAAGCACTGTCCTAGAGTCCTGGTGAAGACTGATTGTGTGTGTGTGTGTGGGAGGGGGGGGGGGGGGGGGGGAAAGAATACCCAAAGAAGGGAAGACTGGTGACAGAAGCTAGCACCATAATATTATGTGCCACTGAAAAATTCACTAGGTGCCCTTTCAAAGGAGTTTTAGCCGGGGTACCGTAGGGAGGACTGCCCTGCAGAGAAGACTTCTGAGTGATGTTACCTGGAGATCCACTGCTGATGACAAAGAACAGAGAATCTCTTACTACTGGCCTGCACCAAGGATTTGCCGATACGAACAAGTGGACAAGGAACAGTGTTTCATAAGCAACGAATGAGGACAAAACCCTGCTATGTGATGTGCGTGCAAATTACGTTGATGTTCTGGACTGAGTGCTGAATTTATTTTGAATTTCTGGATTGTAATGTCTGGATTGTACATCCTGTTTGGGCTTGCACTATGATATTACCAGGGCCAGTGGCACACAATATGTATCAATTTTTACTTAAATTGCTCAGCAAATGTTTTATTTTTGAATAACCTCAAAATTGGTGTGTTGTATATGTCTTCAACTAGACTGGGTCTTGGGCTGATAATCACAGAAGCCTACAGTTCCAAAAGACTGTTTTTCCTCCTGGTTAATGAAGAGTTCTAGGAAACATGGGAAACCAGGGTGCCTCACCCTTCCCAAATATTCCCCTCAATTCTCCTAGCTACACCAGTCCTATGTGTCTGAAAAATGTCACACTGATTCCCTTAAGAGAAATATAGGGATGTGGTTTTTGGCAGAAGGTGCATTGTGCAGTCTTGGCCACTAGATGTCACTGCATACATATAGGAGGGAAAGTTTTTGTTTATTCATTTTTAACATTCTTGTATCCTGCTTTTCCAAAAATATTGCTTAGTGTAGTGAACAGCATAATAAAACAACAAGCAGTACAATAACACAACATATAGCATGAAGAGAAGTCACCAAAGGCCACTTACATGAAAAGATTTTCAGTTTGTCCTATTTGCTTTGCCTAGAGATTTAGCTAACTTTTTGGTTTAGTTTGTCTGTAGTTTTGTTAAACAATTCACTTTAACAAGTTTAAAATGGATTAAAGTTTAAACATAAATGTTACCTTCCCAAGCTTTCTTTTGTCATATTGCATGTATCGTGCCTTCACAAACCTTACACCTGAAAACACATCAAATTGTCAGCAAAAGAGGGCATAATTTTTCTTCACAACACCATTTTTCTTTGTAACATAACACAGTAACATAGTAAATGACGGCAGATAAAGACCTGTGTGGTCCATCCAGTCTGCCCAACAAGATAAACTCATTTTACATGGTATGTGATACTTTATATGTATACCCGAGTTTGATTTGTCCTTGCCTTTCTCAGGGCACAGACCGTAGAAGTCTTTGAAGTACTTAGAATTCTAATGACAATAAAAAGAAAAAGTGGAAAAGAGAATAAATGCTCTCTTGACAAAGCAAATCCTAAATTTAAGAGAAGGGAAAAAAAAGCCCATTGAACCCAAAGAAAAACAGCAGCTGTCCACTCCCCTTTTCTTCCTCATCCACCTCTTCCTCTTATTAACCAAAGCAGGTAGACAGCAGCATCAACAGACAGCACAGGGCCCTCTGTTTTAGGACACACTCCCGAACCCTAGTACTCTGCATAAGACAGTATAAGATGAGGCCCACAGCTCGACTCCCAAGGCCTATCAGGGGGAGGGGGCTATCACTATTGGGCATAGATCACAGTGCAAGTCAGAAGGAGGGAGAGGGGGAGCAGTCCTGTTTCTGTGAACATTTCCACTGATGCACCCAATTTGGAGTCCACTGATGTCGTGCTTAATCGCTTTGTGCTGTGCACCCAGTATTACAAGCATGGTAAATTTTTTTTGAGCTGAAAAATGTCTCAAAACTAGAGTTCTATGTTCAGTCCTGCCACACACTTGGGGAAAACCTAAAATGCAGCTATTGTATTTCTTACCTTTTGTTTTTTTCACTGTCGGATCATTGCTTCCAGATCTGTTAGCTCCATCCTCTAAAGAGGCAACACTAAACAAACAAAAACAAAACGCTTATATGGCACCAGTTGCTATTAAAACATCAGATATGCACTCAGAAGAAAAACAAAAGGGGAACTGCAATAGGTTCACCAGGGTTGAAAAGTGTAAATTGTTTTCTGTCTTCTTTCTTGAACTCTCATGTGTAGGAGCAGGCATCTATCCCAATTCCAGTACAATATTGTTGTGTTTGAAATAGTCAAGTTCTTTAACTAAACCTTGCCTAGTAGCTAGCTATAGACCTATGAAACAAGTGTGTGTCTTAGAAGTTTGTTTAAAATTTGATTTTAAAGTAAGTTTACAGTGTAGGTTTCACTTGCAATGCTCTTATTTAATGACTGGATCAAATTTTTAGCTTTTATTTTACTGTTTGATTTCCACATTTTTTCCTTTATTCTGTTTTTGGGATTGACATTCTTTTTGATGTATTTTATTGTAATTTTATTTTGGCCAACTCTGGCTGCTTTTTCAACAGATGCCTTCTCACCAGCACCACATGGCTCTAAGTGAGCTGGAGCCTCACAGTTCAGGAACACCTAGGGAAGAGTAACCAGGGGCCTAGAAAACAGCATGGCAAGATTGGGGGGGGGGGGGGGGGGAATGGAGTACTGCACAGAGGTGGTGGGATGAAAGAGGGCGACTGGACACGGTGAGGATAGACTAAGGGTACATAAGTACATAAGTAATGCCATACTGGGAAAAGACCAAGGGTCCATCGAGCCCAGCATCCTGTCCACGACAGCGGCCAATCCAGGCCAAGGGCACCTGGCAAGCTTCCCAAACGTACAAACATTCTATACATGTTATTCCTGGAATTTTGGAGTTTTCCAAGTCCGTTTAGTAGCGGTTTATGGACTTGTCCTTTAGGAAACCGTCCAACCCCTTTTTAAACTCTGCTAAGCTAACTGCCTTCACCACTTTCTCCGGCAACGAATTCCAGAGTTTAATTACACGTTGGGTGAAAAGTTTTCTCTGATTTGTTTTAAATTTACTACACTGTAGTTTCATCGCATGCCCCCTAGTCCTAGTATTTTTGGAAAGCGTGAACAGACGCTTCACATCCACCTGTTCCACTCCACTCATTATTTTATATACCTCTATCATGTCTCCCCTCAGCCGTCTCTTCTCCAAGCTGAATAGCCATAGCCTCCTTAATCTTTCTTCATAGGGAAGTCGTCCCATCCCCGCTATCATTTTAGTCGCCCTTCGCTGCACCTTTTCCAATTCTACTATATCTTTCTTGAGATGCGGCGACCAGAATTGAACACAATACTCAAGGTGCGGTCGCACCATGGAGCGATACAACGGCATTATAACATCCTCACACCTGTTTTCCATACCTTTCCTGGTAATACCCAACATTCTATTCGCTTTCTTAGCCGCAGCAGCACACTGAGCAGAAGGTTTCAGTGTGTTATCGACGACGACACCCAGATCCCTTTCTTGGTCCGTAACTCCTAACGTGGAACCTTGCATGACGTAGCTATAATTCGGTAGTGCCGCCTGCTGGATGTGCTCTCTTATCAGTATCATGCAATGATGCATTAACAGTCTATTTCAGTTTTCTTCCACTTATACACAGAATGGGAATACAACCTTAAGTAAATCAGGTCCTTTCCCATTCCTTTATCTTTTACTACTACTACTTAACATTTCTAGAGCGCTACTAGGGTTACGCAGCGCTGTACAAAATAAACAAAGAAGGACGATCCCTGCTCAAAGGAGCTTACAATCTAAGTAACGAAATGTCAAGTTGGGCAGTCTAGGTTTCCTGGGCAGAGGTGTAGAGGTTAGGTGCCGAAGGCGACATTGAAGAGGTGGGCTTTAAGCAGAGATTTGAAGATGGGCAGGGAGGGGGCCTGGCGTATGGGCTCGGGGAGTTTGTTCCATGCGTGGGGTGAGGCGAGGCGAAAAGGGCAGAGTCTGGAGTTGGCGGTGGTGGAGAAGGGTACTGAAAGGAGGGATTTGTATTGAGAGCGAAGGGTACGGGTAGGAACGTAAGGGGAGATGAGGGTTGAGAGGTAAGGAGGGGCTGCAGACTGAGTACATTTGTAGGTTAGTAGCAGAAGCTTGAATTGAATGCGGTACCTGATCGGAAGCCAATGAAGTGACTTGAGGAGAGGGGTGGTATGAGTGTATCGGTTCAGGCGGAAGATAAGACGTGCGGCAGAGTTCTGAACGGACTGAAGAGGGGATAGGTGGCTAAGTGGGAGACCAGTGAGGAGCAGGTTGCAGTAGTCAAGGCGAGAGGTAACGAGGGAGTGGATGAGAGTTCGGGTGGTGTGCTCAGAGAGGAAAGGGCGGATTTTGCTAATGTTATAGAGGAAGAAGCGACAGGTCTTGGCTATCTGCTGGATGTGCGCAGAGGAGAGGGAGGAGTCTAAGATGACACCGAGGTTGCGGGCAGAAGAGACGGGGACAATGAGGGTGTTGTCAACCGAAATAGAGAGTGGAGGTAGAGGAGAAGTGGGTTTGGGTGGGAAGACAAGAAGTTCGGTCTTGGCCATGTTCAGTTTCAGGTGGCGGTTGGACATCCAGGCAGCAATGTCGGATAAGCAGGCCGATACTTTGACCTGGGTTTCCGCAGTGATGTCAGGTGTGGAGAGATAAAGCTGGGTGTCGTCAGCATAAAGGTGATACTGGAAGCCATGAGATGAGATCAGGGAGCCCAGGGAAGAGGTGTAGATAGAGAAAAGAAGGGGTCCAAGGACAGAACCCTGAGGGACTCCAACAGAGAGCGGGATAGGGGTGTAGGAAGAACCATGAGAGTGTACTCTGAAGGTACGATGGGAGAGATAAGAGGAGAACCAGGAGAGGACAGAGCCCTGGAACCCAAGAGAGGACAGTGTGTCCAGAAGTAAGTTGTGATTGACAGTGTCAAAGGCGGCGGATAGGTCGAGGAGAATGAGGATGGAGTAATGACCTTTGGATTTGGTGAGGAACAGGTCATTACAGACTTTGGATAATGCCGTTTCTGTCGAGTGAAGTGGGCGAAAGCCAGATTGAAGCGGATCGAGGATGGTATGAGAGGCGAGAAAATCAATGCAACGGCTGTGAACGGCGCGTTCAAGTATTTTGGAGAGGAAGGGTAGGAGGGAGATGGGGCGGTAGTTGAAGGGACAGGTAGGGTCAAGTGAAGGTTTTTTGAGGAGAGGTGTGACAACAGCATGCTTGAAGGTGTCGGGGACAGTTGCGGTGCAGAGAGAGGTTGAGGATATGACAGATGGGAGGGGTGATAGTAGGAGAGATGGTGACAAGTAAGTTGGTGGGAATGAGGTCTGAGGAACAGGTGGTGCTTTTCGAGGAGGAGAGAAGATGGGCGGTTTCCTCTTCGGTGATATCAGGAAAAGAGGAGAAGGAGGCATGGGGTGATTGGTTGAGTGGGTGATTGGTTGAGTGGGTGATAGGATGAAGATGGGTGGTTTCCTCTTCGGTGATATCAGGAAAAGAGGATGGTATGAAAAATCTTTTGATTTTTTTGAGGGAGATGGTCTCAACCACTATCGCCTACCTTTTTTCGGGCTAGCTAGATTCAAAGACCATCTTCCAATGCCTAGTATATGCCCATGTAGTGAGGATGGTAGAGAAGGGGAAAGAATGGGAATTTTAAATTTAAGATCACACCTTTGTCAGTTGTGCCTGAATGTAATGCTGCTTGAGCACAGCATGTATTTCTGCCTCTGGAGGGCTTATAATATAAGGGCCTCTTATCAAGCCACTCTGATACCGACAAAGCCCATTGAAAGTGAATGGGCTTTGTCGGCATTGCTGCATCAGGGACCGCTAGCACGGCTTGATTAAAAAAAAAAAAAGAGGCTCTAAGTTTGTACTTGAGGCAAAAGAAAATTAAGTGGAATTAGGGCTGGCATTTGCCATCATGAGCATTTATTCACAAACACCTGGGCATATCCCCCCCCCCCCCCCAAAAAAAAAAATACTGCAAGTCCTGGGCAAGGGTCTCCTTCTGGAAAGTTGCTAATGAGACCATAAATCTGGCCACTAGATGTCACTATAGCACAATGTTTATGACTCCTCCTCCACTCAGCAACCCTCACCAATCCATAGTAACATAGTAAATGACGGCAGATAAAGACCTGCATGGTCCATCCAGTCTGCCCAATAAGATAAACTCATTTTACATGGTATGTGATATTTATATGTATACCCAAGTTTGATTTGTCCTTGCCTTTCTCAGGGCACAGACCGTATAAGTCTGCCCAGTATTGTTCTTGTACTACGTTCTGAAAATAACATCGAAGCCCCTTAAAATTTACACTCCAGCCCATCCCTATCTATTCTGTCACGATCAGGGCATAGACCGTAGAAGTCTGCCCAGCTTCCGTTTTGTTTCCCAACAGTGCACAGGGCTGCCACCAAGCCAGACCAACCTCCTTCAACTGTCTGTAAAGAGTAAGACCTAACTTTCACTATTTAAAATATTCAAAAATCTGCACAGACATCATATGAAAATAGCCGGTGCCAGTCAAGCCCCCACCCCCGTGGGCCAACACTTTACAAGACCAGAACACTGCACCAGTAATTTCACAGTAAGAATACTGAAAGGTAATTTTAAAACAATACAGGAACGTAAGACCTTTGAAATAAGAATGATTGAATATTTTAACACCCAACAGACAGGACTTAACAAGGATCTGGGTTTTCTAACCCATTAT
Organism: Microcaecilia unicolor; assembly: GCF_901765095.1. NCBI lineage: Eukaryota > Metazoa > Chordata > Amphibia > Gymnophiona > Siphonopidae > Microcaecilia > Microcaecilia unicolor. The sequence goes on along the minus strand of NC_044041.1, from coordinate 94,874,376 downwards.
AAACCATAAAGTTGTATTTCTCTGTTTATTACCCTCCTCTACCAACACCCATCCTGTTAGAATATCAATGAAATGCTTTGATGTCCTCATGCATACCCCCACCCTCCCACTCTGTCAGACTGTCAAAGTAATGCTTTGATGTTTCTCTTACATTTACTATCTGCTACCACATTTGCTTATTTACGATCTGACGAAGAAGGGCAACCTTCGAAAGCTAATCAAGAAATGTATTAAGTTATGTCGAATAAAAAACGTATTTTCTTTTCCATGTTTTATTTTGTTTGATTTCTATTGATAACTATTCAAAATACAAATTATAAAAAGGCTTATATAGAATGAAATGGATGCACAAAATAAATTCACCATAATGACTCTTTCCTTGCATTCTTATTTTTAGTTAAATCATGTCAAAAACAGACTCTGCCATCCCCCCACCCCCAGATACCTCAACCATCTCATTGGTGGACTAAATTTGGCTCCTTAAGGAAGACTGAGGATATGGTACATATGAGAGACATCTCAACATTAATTACAGTCAAACATTCATAAGGTAATAAAATAAAGGGAATAATTCATTGTTGGGCATACAAATGTGAGCAAGTGGTCCTACGAATAGGAAGTTGTGTCAGAGGCAGTGTTGTATAGTAACTAAGTAAATTTAAGTAGTTATTGTACTTACAGTGTGGTATAACAGATAGCACACTGTCCTCTGATGCTACAGAATAGGGTTCAAGTCCCGCTGTAGCTTGGGCTTCTGCCATATTAATTTTTGCACCAAAACCTGCTTAATTGGGATTCTGCCACGTACTTGTGACCTGGATTGGCCACTGTTGGACGCAAGATACTGGGTTAGATGGACCACTGATCTGACCCAGTATGGCTATTCTTGTGTTATGAGGTACAGTAGGATTTGAACCAGAATCAACAAGGAAAACAACAACAAAACAAAAAAGGTAAAGGTAGTTGACTCCCTGTATGCAAGTTGCAAACAAATACTTATGAGGACTGCCACTTACATGATGGCTTCCTAGTAGCGGGGTGGTTTGCTATTGCTTTCCCAAGTCAATTCCCTCTCCCCATCTACCCGGACTAAGGTCAGATACTCATTTACTGACCTAAAGTGGATGGATAGCCGATTTAGACAGAGGCTGGCTAGCTGACAGAAATTTCAGTACAGATTTAAAAACTCAAGACATGGGCACAGTAGACAAGCGACCTACTGACTGTACCACAAGGCCAGCACATAGAACAGTATCATACAAGTGGCCAAGCTTCTAAGCTGTTAGCTAGGTGATATCCTTAGTGGCTCAGAATGTATACCTATGAAATTAGTTTTATAACTGCAGAAAAATCACTTAAAATGGGATTTTACTGTAAATAGTAACAAGCAAGTCATGAATTTACAGGCTGGTTTCATAGATTCTCATACAGGAAGGATAAAAGCAGGGGAAAGGGGCTTTGTGGCTAAGCAAATGGGCAATTTTGGTGTTAAGTATGAAACAATAAAGCTATAATAATTCTCATAAACACCACTGCAAATTTAAGTAGAAATATGCATATTTACTCGAGCAATAAAAACAGGACCAAACAGCATCCCAAGATAGCTCATACAATTTTTGTCTCTTCTAAGCTGCTTTGGGTTTAATTCATTTAAGGAAGGAGATAAGAACTGTAGCAACCAATATTCACTGCAACTATTCATACAGAAACATTAAACCAATAAATGTACTTAAAATTGTTTGAGAATAACATTCAAAATTTACAGGAATGCCCCAGAAATTACAATTGGGAGCAAAGTGTTACTGCACAGTTCTGTCCCACCTTTAACCCCCCCCCCCCCCCCTTAATTCTATAGTTTTATTATTTGGATTTAGCTTGTACTTTTTCAGTAGTAGCTCAAGTTGAGTTACATTAAGGTACACTAGGTATTTCCTGCCCTCAAACAATTAAAAATTGTGTTTGAGGCACCAGAAGGTGAAGTGATTTGCCCAAGATTGCAAGGAGCAGTAGTCCAAAAATATACTTAGCTTTTCTTAAAAATAGGTTTATCCAGTTATAGATCTCAAACTTTCAGTCAATCTTCGACTGTGGTGGGGGTCTGAATTCTTTGAATTTTAAACATTAAGTCTATCTTATTCATATTCACTAAGGCCCCAATGCTCAGAAGCAAATGCGGGTGCTACAGGCCATTAGCGCTGAACCTGAAAGGTTGGGATCCCGAGCAAGGGTCCCACTGGATCACCAGAATTACATTTAATTTGTTTTTTTGGGGGGAGGGGGGGTCCACTGGACCTCCAGGCCCTTAAATGTTTGGGGTGTCAGGGATCCAGTGGACCACCAGGGCTGTGACAGCAGTCTCCCCTATTCCTTCCCTGCTCAGCACAATCTTATTCCTTCCCTGCTCAGCACAATCTTAACACCAGCTCTGAGCTGGCATAGGGTTTGCCCCAGGAGAGCACTTGTTTGTCGTGCTGCCCACTGAGCACTGGTGAAGAATATGGAATGAGCTATTTAGCATTCGTTTGCATGCTATTTGCGTTCAGAGCTGGCAAGCTGATTGTTTCACATGCTCCCCTGCTCTGTGCATTTTGGGGGCGTAAATGCGGGTGCTAGTCCGGCACTAACGGCCTCCAGTGCCAGTATTTGCTTCTGAGCATCTGATCCTTGGTGAAAACGAATAAGATAATCTTCCATGCTTAAAAATCAAAGAATTCAGGCCAATGCGTGAAGAAATAACCTAATGGCTAGAACGACGGGCTGGCAACCAGGAAAAACCCAGCTGAAATTCCAATGTAGTTCCTCATAATCTTGTCATGTCCATTTAAACATCCATTTCCTCAAGTAGACCTGGAGGGGGGGGGGGGGTCTTTTACTCAAGTTTAGCACGTTTCTGCAGAGCCCAAATAAATACATGAGTCCTGTGACAGATAAGCTGCACTAATCTTTAGTAAAAGGCCCCCATAAATTATAAACCCTCCAATGATCTGAATACACACCGCTTCAATAGCTTTCCAGCTTGCAGGCAGTATATAACAATTAAACACATGAATAAGATAAAACATTCGCACATTTCAATCAGCCTAAATGATCTAACAACCGCCTCCTCCTCATTAAAACTAAAACCAACTGTAAAAATAAGAAAGAAATAACATTCTCCACCTACCCAGATTCTGCCATTTTCCTCCCACAATGTTTCCCGCCTCCGCTCCAACATCACGACGCAAACGCACAGAAGCCACCAATGAGGAAACGGCGGAAAAAACCATAGAGCCCTGAACGCCCAGAATGGACTTCCTCGTGCTGTGCACTTCACTACATCTCTCAGCAGGCCGGCGGGGGACTGAGGCGGGGAGGAGAGGAAAAAGGGGAGGAGTCACCGGGAAACTGGTGACGCAACAAAGCTCCTTTTTGGGGAGGAAGTGTGGGCTGTGTTGGGCGGGGCCAGTCGTTGGCTAGCTCTGCTTCCTCTTGTGTGTTACTTTCTGCGGGTCAGACAATGTAAAAAGGGAACAGAAGCTGTTTAAAAAAAAAAGTTATTATTTTTATAAGTTTAAAACTGTAACAGTACAAGCAAGGAACAAATCCCGCAAAACAATTCTGGCTCTAGGCTTTGAAACTTTCTAAGGATCTTGAACGACAAGAAAAAGTTAACAGAAGGAGCAAGCCTACGCTAGATTGAGAGTCATAATTTGAAACATCTTGTTTTCTGCTGGTTGGAAAATAGAAACTTAGATTTTTTTTTTATTAAACGGGAGCTGATCTGTTTTGAGCTGGGCTTGGATGTAGTTTGCAGAGATGGAGTCCGAAGGAGGAGAAATTGTGTTATGGGGGTAAGTTTTTGCTATTGTAAATGTTTGATGGCTAAGGGACTAGGATGGTGCTTTTATGTTTTTGTTAAAAAAAATTTAAACACGTTTTTATTTGTGTGTACCAATCGATAATCTCTTGAAATATGCCAGCCCTTAGTTTACGAAAGTTGGCAGTTGCACTTACAAATAATGTCTTACTTTGAAAAAGGCTGATGTTAAGGGGAACTAAATCTGGGGAGGCGCTGACTGAAACCAGAATTCAGCAAGGGCTGCAGTTGATCCGGACTTCAGAATTCATTTTGAGCAAGAATAAACGGGACGTACTGTTGGTTAAAGCTGCCCACCTGGATTCTGTTGACATGGGGATGGATGATCGCATATGGGTATTAATTGACTGTATGGATTAATTGTAGCAGCCTCTTCTCCCTCCGGTAAATCAAATAATTGGAGCAAAAACTCAGAAGAAGTTACTGAAAAAGAGCTACCTGCAGAGAACTATCCTGGCTGGGGGAGGCACATTCATTCTTTCGCCCTACCCTACCACGTGTTTTTCAGGAGATCCCAGAGTAGGGGGATAAGGGAGGGTCAGGGGCTTCTCTATCATAGTTTAGACCATATGGCTAAATCTTTTTTTTTTTTTTTTAGGAGGGAGGGGTAATTTCAGTGCAATCGCGCGAGTAGGGAAAGAAAGGGGTTTATGGTTATTGAGCTATTGCCAGCCTCTTTGTTTTCGGAAGTTTAAAGAACTTAAAATAGAGAATAACAAAATCTGCTGTGAACAATACAATGTTAAACATATGGCGAAACATGTGTTGCTCTTCTCCCATCTCCAAGCCCCTTTGCTGTCCCGCCCCCCTCCAAAAAAAAAAGGCCCACCGACAGGCAAGGCTCAACTGTTCTTAACCCGGTAATGATAAGTGTTTTTATGTGCACACGGCCATGCCCATCCTGAAACGCTTAACTGTGCTTCGCCGGCAACCAGTTTTGGGTGTCGACTTTGCCTTATATATCTGCTGCAGAAACATCTGATAAAAGACCAGTGAAACCTGCTGAATAATCCATATCTGTGGATAAATGCACTAAAGATTTTCTGATCTTGGTAGAACTCCTCTACTGATCTTGGTAGAACCGATGACTGCTAAAATTAAACTAACGAACAGCACGGAGGAGGTTTCTATCAGCTCCTGCTATCGGTCACAATTTGCTCTTAGCTGGTGTGGATGCTTATTGTGGAACCCTCGGTTTATAGCTCCAGCTTGAGAGGGAGATGTTATCTTGACAAGGGAAGGGGGAGTGTCTGTTTCTGAAGAATCGGTAACCTGATCATGTTCAGGGTTGAAGTGGATATTGTCCTGCAGCAGTAGGGATAAGTGGGGAGGCTGTGTGCTAGTCTCATTGTTACAGTCATCTTTCTATCAAAATGTTTGTGGTGATACAAGGCAGGATATGTGTGTGTGTGATGCTGTGAGACTTTCAGCTAACATCTGCCCCATTTGCTGGTTACAATTCCTTTTTTTTTCTGCCTCTTTTATACACTCATTTTCTGCACAGAAACTACCCAAATTGAATTAAATGCTGAAGAGGTGTGTGTGTGTGTGTTTTTTTTTTTCTCTTTAGACCAATAGGTCTAATAGCAATAGGTGCAATAGCAAGAAGTCACAAAAAAAATCTGTCAAGCTTTATGCTCATTTTCTTTTCTGCACCAACAGGTTTCTAAAGTAAGGATTTTAACCACCAAACTTGAGCAGATGTAATGTAGAAGTCACATAGCTGAGTAAAAGTTGTGCACCTTTTATTCTTTCCACACTCCGTTTTTTATGACACATTTCCTCTTGGCTACTGGATTTCTTTATGCTGTCTGTTTCTGACCCATCAGAGTGATGGTGCTTATTATTACTATTGGGTGGTGGCTAGCAGTATCCCAGTTCACCTACATCCATGCTTTCAGAAACATGCCAGGGAGGAGGGGAGATTATATATATATATATATATATATATATATATATATATATATATATATATATATATATATATATATATATATATAAAAGGAAGCATATAATAATTTGATTTCCTCTTATTTTTCTATGCTTTATTTTGATTCAATTATCTGTAGGCTTAAAAATGCAAGCCTGTTATTACCATGCAACCTTATTAAAAAAAAAATCCCCCCCCCCCCACATGGTGTGCTTTCTTCTCTGGATACTGCTGAGGATCAGTACTATGGTGCCCTCCCGCCCCCCTGAATTTACTTAGATTCATAATGGTGAGAGTGGGAAGAGCTTTTAAAAACCATAACTACTAATAACTCTTCCAGGAATCAAATCAAAAAGTAAGAAGGTAGGAAGGGAGTACATGATTGTCTTTATTTTAACTACCTACTGAATTACCCAAAATAAAGTTTTCTAGTTCTGCTGCTTCAAAGGAATGGTGTAATTTTAAGGATGAGGAACTCCACTTTGGTCCAGTTATAAAAAAGCCCAGTGCTGCACACTTCCTGCCTCTGGGCTAACATCTGCTCTTTCATGACTCAAACCGGGCCCATTGAAAGGCGTGTTCATTTTGGTCTTCAGCTACATAGGGTCATGCCATCTTTACAGTATTTTCTTCTTTTTTTTTTTTTTTTTTTTTTTGGGGGGGGGGGGGGTCATATTACTGGTGCTTCTTTGCTGCCTGATGTCTTGTTTGGGATATCTGGGTAGAGGCTGAAATGTTAATATTTCTCCAACATCTATGCAAGTATTTTTTTTTTCTTTTTTGTTATTAATCCCTTATCTCCAGTCATTTATCACACTCTGTCCCTTGTTACTCAGAACTACAGAGTTCTTTTAGTATGATTTATAACTCATCCTGGTTATCAATAGAAATCAAACAAAATAAAACATGGAAAAGAAAATAAGATGATACCTTTTTTATTGGACATAACTTAATACATTTCTTGATTAGCTTTCGAAGGTTATCCTGGTAGCAGATGCTACTGACCAGGGTCACACCTGGATTTTAAGTGGCATTATCTGGGTAATAGTGTTAAAAATCTCTGCAGGCCTGTCCCTGCCCGATAATGGTGACTGTGCCTGTTTACATTCATATATTCTGTGTCCACATCGAGTTGCCAGCATTGAATATACAGGTATAACATCAAATGCTATAGCAGGCGTTTAAACGAAATGCCAAGTATGGATATTGACCCATACATTTATGTGTTATCAATATTTTTATTATTTTACTTTAAAATATTTATATTCCATGCATGCCCATATTGTCCTTAGAAGATCACAAAATAAGGTAGCCCCAAGCATTATTAAAATGACTTGGGGAAAATCCACTGCTTGTTTCTGGGAGGTTCTGCTGTGAATTGAAATTGCTGCCATCTCTGAAGATAAGTGCTGGGCTAATATGCACATTAAGATATTTACTAAATTGTAATAGAGAATATATTTCTTACTAAGATTAAGATTAAAAGTCTCTAAGACGAAAAGTAGTATGAGATGTATAGTTTCTAAAAAAAAGACTTTGAAGGGTGATCTAATGAAGATTCTGCACCACAACCATTTTCTTTGGTCAAACTTAGAAAGGAACTGATTGTTCCCTATGGGGTGAGCTGCTACCATATCTGACGGTCCCCATAAAAGTTTAAAAAATACTTTTGTTCTCCGTTGTATTCAGGATGAAAGATGAATAATGAATGTTTGGGACACTTTTTATGAAACATATTTCTGGGATAAGCAGCATAAAATGTATTGTACTTTTTGGGGATCTTGCCAGGTATTTGTGACCTGGATTGGCTACTGTTGGAAACAGGATGCTGGGCTTGCTGGACCTTTGGTCTGTCCCAGTGTGGCAATACTTATGTACTTATAACAGATCACATTAATAATAAAATACAATTCGAGCCACAAAAACTGTCTCGGGTGAAAAGTCAAATCGTATTTAATGTTCTGTGAATTGCGCACTCTCAGGACAGCCCTTCGCCACTGACCTGATTTCTTTGACCTCTGGCTTATTGCTATGGTGGCTAACTAGTTCACTTACTTTAGTGAATGTGCATGTGGTATTTTTACCCATCTACTTTCCTTGGTTAATTTTCCCACTTTTGACTTCTTATCATGGTTTTTATGTGCCACATAGCAAAGATATGTAGTGCTGTACAGAGGCGTATAATGGGCAGAGAGAAGATGTAACCTAATGATTAGAGCAGCAGGCAGAGAAACCTGGAAGCCAGGGTTGAAATCCCACTGACATTCCTGGTGATTTGGGGCAAGCAACCCTTTAGTACATGACCCATTACGTTTGTGCCTGAAGCTGAGCCAATACTGCTCATTAAGTTTTTGCACTCAGTGTGCTGTAACAGCGGAAATCGGTTGTGCGTTAAATATCCTCTGGAATTAACACACCAATGTGCACGTTAGCGCATGTAGAATCTGGTTACAATTAGTGTAGCTTCACTTAGCATCTCTTCAGTAGGAGGCGTTAACTGTACAAATGAAAGTTAGCAAGCATTACTTACCATGTGCTCGCTGTATTATGTAGTCCAGACCCATTCTCTTTCTGTGACCTGCTTAGTTCTTGTCCCCTAAAACAATATGCTGTTAACGTATGAATTAGGACATGCAACAGTAATTCAACCGCACTAGCTGTTAGCATACTGCTGCTGTAGTGGTTATGTTTAGATTGTGAGTCCTTCAGGGACATGGAAATACCTGAATAGAGGCAGATTGAATTTCAGTTTCGGCTTCTGCACACCAGATTCTGATTTTTTTCAGCCGGAATCCAAAACGCACTCTTCCCCCCCCCCCCCCCCATCCCACTTATAGGCTCGGTGATCTAGCAGTGTCTTTGGGGGCAAGATTGAACCCCACTCTCTCCTGCCTTAGGCCATTGCTCCATTGCAATAGCTGCTGAGACTTATTGCAGCAGCCTTGCAAGTTTACGGCGGGAGGTCCTGGCAGACATTTTGCCATGAACTAGCACTGTGCTGGTTCCGATCACAAAATGGCTGCCGGGACCTCCCGCAGCAGTCTTGTCAGCGATTGCGATGGAGCTGCATCACGGGGCAGGAAAAATGGGGTTTGTTCCTGCTCCCAAAGATGCTACCAGGCCTTCCTAAGGTAGGCCCAGGGAAGGCCTACGGGGGGTGGGGGGGGGGGTGGAGTGATCATAGAGGAGGGGGTCAGCTTGGGAGGGGAACTTATTTGATCAGGGGTGGTTTAGTCTACAGTTTCTACTGAAACCAAGTGGACAGTTTTGGTTGCAGAAGATTCTGGGTTCAGTCATGCTCTATACCTGAATGTGTCTCTTTGAGCTACAGCTGAAAAAGGTGTTCCCCTTTTTCGGAGCTTAGATTCTAGTCAAGACAGACAAGACCACAAATAAAAAAAATAATTAAAAAAAAAAGGTTCCCCCCCCCCCAAAAAAAAAAAAAAAAATAGTGAAGCCATGCTGTGGGGTGGATTAATTGAAGAAGGAACATCTTTAATTGAGCCATGTTGCAAGGATGGCTGGATTTCTGTTTCAGGCAAAAGGGGAAGGGAAGGGGGGAGATGGGACTTGATAAACCACCTTTCTGAGGTTTTTGCAACTACATTCAAAGCGGTTTACATATATTCAGGTACTTATTTTGTACCAGGGACAGTGGAGGGTTAAGTGACTTGCCCAGAGTCACAAGGAGTGGGAATCAAACTCAGTTCCCCAGGATCAAAGTCCACTGCACTAACCACTAGGCTACTCCTCCAAGGGGATTTGATGTACTGCCTTTTTGTGATTACAGTCAAAGTGGCTTACATATTATATACAGGTACTTATTAAGTGACTTGCTCAGAGTTGCAAGGAGCTGCAGTGGGAACAACCCAGTTCCTTTAGTTCTCAGGCCGCTGCACTAACAATTAGGCTACTACTCCAAAATAAGTGATAACATACAGCTGGGGAGTTATTTGCCAGTGTAGTCTGGCCAAAGAGTTAATGTCCTGGATCTTTAAGAAGGGAAAAGATAAATTCAAAGGCAAAATTGTGTAGACAAAGTGCCATAGGGGCACAATCATTTTTTTGCCCCGAGGGCATATATAAGGCAGAAGTCTCAGTGCATGAATTGTACTCAAGTATCCCCCCCCCCCCCCCCCGCAGTGCGGAGGGGCCCATTCACACCCACACCTGAGATGGGTCTCCCTGCTCTGGGGATTCTTCCTTTAACTCTGCTTGCAGCTGTTTTTCTTCTGTGCACACATTTCTTTCCCTACCAGAGAAGTAGCAGGAAATTAACACCGTGGACAAAAGTTTGGTTTTGACTTGCTGTCTTCTTGTTTTCCTGCTTTAAAATGAGTCATTAGTTGGGCCCTAGAATTTACTTAGGCAGTTTATCAAGAATCGTAAACAAACATTCTTTATGTGGTACAACCAAAGCAGTTTATGTATTAGATACAGGTACTTTCTCTGTCTCTAGTGGGCTTATAATCTAAGGGGCTAATGCTCAAATAGTTTCAGCGCAGGTATTAACTCGCACTGAAACCATTACCGTAGAGCGCATTAAATGCATGTTAATGCGATCATTAAGTACCCCACAGCCATGCTCAAAAGCTCTGGGGCAGTGTAGAAGGGTTGGTTGATAGGAGCAGGTGTCTAGTGGCTCCCTCCAACTCGCACCCTGCCCCCGGACTACTTTGTGCACTGACCCTAGCCTCCCTTCCTCTCCCCAACCCAAACACCCTTCCCCTGTCCTCGGCTTAAAAATTCCCCCTGGTATGTAGTGTGCTCCCCTACCCTCTGCTTTTTGACCTGCCCCCCCCCCCCCCCCCAGTATTTAATCCTTGGTGGACTGCCACCACTCTCAACGTCTTGCTCTGAGCAGCATGCTGGAACTTCTCTCACATGCTGAAGAAGTTCCAGCCTGCTGCCCAGAGCTGGAAACAAGGAGCGGGGAGCAGCAGTAGTCTATTTACTTGGCTGGCAGGGCTCAGCATCCCCACCAGCAAAGTAAAAGAGAATTCAGCAGGGGGCCCAAGCCCACATTTTGGGAGCCAGTTGTTAAAGTAGCCATGGAGGGCCCTCCTTTAACAACAGGCTCCCAAAATTCTTAAAAACTTAACAACCGGCTCTTGCGAGCCTGTGAGAGCCTGCTCCATCACACCACTGCCCCCCCCCCCCCCAACCTCACAGGAGGCAGGAGCAATGCCCACTCACTCCTGTCTCTAAGCCATCATCTGCAAAATGGCATGCCCCTCCATGTGCAGTGCATCATGGAATGCACTGGGTGGGGCCTGCCTACCATATAAGGGAATTCCCTGAACTGCTGCTGAAACCACCCATGGTGAAGCAGGAGGTGCAACAAGACAGCTGGCAGAAGGATTCTGATTTTAGCTCTTATATCCACAAGTCTGTGGGGCTAGAGTGATTCTACATCACTTTATATAGAAACAGAATATTAAGGTAGAGAAGGACTTGAAGGCCCATCCAGTATGTATAGTTTCATTCCTAATGGATAATAGAGACCCTGCTTGATTCCTGGCTTTCAAACTGCAGACCCTGAGAAGATGGGGGCTGAGTTGATATGCCAGAAGACAGAGGTGACTGTCGGCAGCTGGCAGTCACCTCCAACCCCAGGAAGATGTGTACAGAAAAGCAGGGGTAGGAATTAATCCACTGCAGCACAGAGGCTCACCCATTAGTGCATATTTTGATTTGAGTGGCATTTCATAGGCCTTGGAAGGACAGGAGGATGCCTGCACAAGGTCATAAAGGGAAAATAATTCTGGAAAGTTGGTGGGAGCTTGAAATGACTTCATAAAAAAGAGGGAGGGGGATTCAAAACCAGTAGTGGAATTCTAGAAGATCTGTGATTTAAGCACAGAGGTTCTTTAGCCATGAAGGAGAGAATGGACAGCCAGAATTAAACTGGGCAGACAAGGTAGCCCTTTTGGTATATTGCCGGATACTTGTGACTGGATTGGCCATTGCTGGAAACAGGATACTGGGCTCAGTGGACCTTTCTGTTTGTCCCAGTATGGCAAGGCTTATGTTCTTATATGCCATTGTAATCTATACTATGTCTCAGCAGGTTTTCTCTTTGAAAAAGGCAGCAGCCAGCAGGAGTATTGAGCCTTGAAGAACCATGCCATTAGAGAGATTTGGAGCAGGCATTCCACCAGAAAATTCCCAAGATAGGTAGGCCGTGAGCTGCATTTCTATTGTCCTTAGGTGCTATTTTGTACTTTTGAAGGGTTTTCCAGGCCATATGGATTCCCTGATGGCAGCTACTTTTTGTTGCTGTGGTTGAGATTGAAAGGGTCACACTGGGCTTTGATTTTCCCTGAAAGGGCTGACAGGGGAACCTCCCAGCACTGTTTGCTTTAATGACAGATCTGGTTTCAGCTCTAAAATACTGACCCCATTCAGAGCTATTTTTAACTGAGATGCATGGCTGTTTAGAGGCTGGCGCAGCTGCTTGTGGGTTTGGGGTGGATATGGTGGTATCAGGCAGTGTGCTGAGAGCTCTGGGGCTGGCCTTCCGACACAAGGTCTGCGCTTTTAAAGAAACTTCAAGCATTGAAATCAGTCAGAACAACTGGAGTCTTTTTATTTTTTTGAACTAGGCTAAGAATACCAGCCACCTACATTAAACCATTAATGTCTGGGGCACCTTTAGGCTGGCATGGAAGAGCTGCTTTTGAGTGGTGAGGGTTCTGGAATAGTGTCATTGTTTTGACTACACTGGTTATCCTCCTTGCAAGTGACCCTTTTTTGGGAGGGAGAGGGGGGTGCCACAGCATCCAGTTGTTGTTTATTTTTCTTGTGTCTTTTGATAATTGCCAACCCTGATGGTGTTTGTGAGGTAAAAGGCCATGGAGAGAGTAGGAACTTGGAAGACTACAAAAATCTTTCAGTACGTGCCTTGCACCGTGTAACTGAATTTGGATTTGTGACTTAATTACTCGCTTTTTCCAACTGTGGTTTAGAAGATATTTTAAAACCCCCTTATTAAGGGCCTTCCTTACAAAAGTGCACTAGCGTTTTTACCGCATGCTAAAAATTAGCACATTCTAGCCATTGGAATATTACGAGCATCTACACGGTTAGCGCGCGCTAATGCTTAGTATGCGCTAAAAACACTAACACGCCTCTAGCTTGGCTTAATAAACGGGGCCTTAAATGTAGACACAGAAAGCAAAGGACTGAAGGAGTCTGCTTTTGTTGAGGGAAAAATAGTCCAAATCTATTGAACGTCAGCGGAGACCCAGGATCTGTAAATACTCAGAAGAACATTTCTGCAAAATGTTTTCTATGTTCCTTTCCCTCTACTTTATTAAAATATATTACCCACCTTAATGAAGAGGTTCACCTGGGGTGGAATGCAGCAGGTGCAGCTGGATACAGGCGGCTTGCATAGTAGTGACAGTGTAACAGTAAAATGTCCAAATATTAGCATGATACACAATTAGAGCAGTGAGGTAAACTTGGAAATAAGCAAATTAAATGCTAGTAATTGTGATGATACGATACAATGACAGGGGGGGGGAGGGGGAATGTATTTCTGTAATTAGAGCTGTGCTTTTGTTTTTATGGGTGCTCATTTAACATTTTTACTTGCTTTTTGTTTTGTTTTTATGTGCTGTAACAGAACATTATAATTTAGATCAGGAATAGACCTGCACTTTGTGAAGTGTTATTCTTTTGCTATTAGGAATTGGATAATCCTGTTATCCAGAAGGAAGGACTTTGCCATCAAATAAGTGATATATTAGTCACATCAGAGAATGATAACACACATAAAGTTGTGAATATGTGAGTGCATTGTGCAGTGAAGATCCTCCAAGAGTAAGAGCTGTTAATCTCTAAACCAAACATGTCTTATTAAAACGAGCTTTATCTGAGGCAGAGGGTCGTGAGGCAACTTATTTGTAAAACTACGCTGGACTGCCTGGATCTGAAGATCACTAGGACCTTGGGTGGGATCACGCGCTATGCGATACGCGATGTGAAAAAAGTATAGCGTCCAGCTGATGGATCATGAGACATGTCTTGTCACGGGCAATGAATGGAGAGGCATAATTGGAGAACAAAAAAGACTTTATGTAAAATGTAAGATTAGCTTTGCAGGATAGCCATCATCCTGTGCTAGAAACAAGCTGTTGGTGAACCTGTCAGTTCAGTCTCAGCCCTATTTTTAAGCTGACTGCTATGAATAATTCTCTGAGAGACGAGAGAGAGGGGTTCCCCCCCCCCCCTTATTCACACTTGAGAGAAACGTCTCAGATGTGTGTTGCAGAGAGTAAACATTCAGATATCAAGGAGGAAATTCTATAAACAGTGCTGAAAGATGGGGGCTGAAAAAAATAAGCACAGAGTTCTAGTCTATAAACGGTGAACGTATAGGGTTAGATTCTATATGTGGTGCCTAAAAAATCCGTGCATTAATGCTCTAAAGTACGCCTGAATTTTATAGAATGGGCTTAAATTTCCGCATGGTATATAGAATACACCAAGCGCCTCGCCACGCAACCAAATCTGGTCACATCCATTGAGGCCACGTTTTACTTGGCATAAATCCTGATGCCTAAATTAGGCGCAGAGCGGGTGTGTTGTATAATAATGCACATAGCTTTCAGAAACGCCCATGAGAGAGAGAGAGAGAATGAATGAATCCAGGGGACAGCGCCTATTCCCGTGTCTAACTTTAGGTGCCTGCTGAAGCGCCTAAGTTATGCACACGGAGGCAGTATTGTATTACTATGTGTGTAACTTTTCATAACGCCTATGGCCACGCCCCCTTTTGAGTTGCGTGCCAGCAGGATTAGATGCCACACCTTATAGAATAGCACACAGCCACATGCGTGTTCAACTTTTAATGAGTGCCACTTAACATCAATGATTGGTGGTTGTCACTTAATCACATCTGTTATTTTGCCATTTATCATTTCTGCAACATTACTAGGTGTACGTGGACAGTTCCTGCCGCCTGGAGCTTACCATCTGGTTAAGGTAAAGCTGCACGGCACACTAGTATCAGAGGGATATGTATTGAAGAGACTTGCTATTTTGATGCATCTTCAGAAACCTGAGTCTTTAGACTGGATTATAATATAGCCAGAGAAGCAGCATGAGACACCAATTCAGATCCTGGTGGTGGCTCGTGAGGATGAGAGTTGGAGGCCACTATCACTTTTTGATGCGAAATGATCAATTTTGTCTCGTGTGGGTAGTGGAAAGAACGTCACTTAACCCTGTGGTTTGACGAGCAATACATTTAATTTATAAAAACAAACAAACCAATCCTTCTTCTGTTGTGTGCCTTTGTGCAAGGTCAGGTTGATAGAGTTATCTGTCATACTATACTTGTCAATCCTGGCCAAACAGATGCTGGGTGGCATTCTCATAGAATAAGAGATGCCACTTACGAAAGTGTCTAGGCAGTTCTGGATTTTTTTTTAAATGTGGTTTTAAGATTTTTGCTGTTCACAAATTACTGTGCCTGGTCTCGGACTTCTAGTTGCCATCCAGGATGTCAGACTTGCTTAACGTAGTTAGTCATACGTTTTGCATGTTCAACTTTCTGTTGCTCAAAAGTGACTCATTTCAGTGATCGGAATTTGTTTTTACATTCAGACAGATGTCATTCTGTATAGCAGGCAGGAATTTCTTGGTGGTGAGCTTTAACAACCTGGTCAGATAAACAGACTACTGCAATTTTACCTATAATGAACTAAATTCTATAATTAGTGCTAAGCACTATTCTATAAACCGGTCTGCACACGCATCAATGCCCAAGTGCGGATTTGCCATATTCTATAACACTGCACGCAAATTCTAGGAATGCCCCTGACCCCCATGTGCAGAGTTGATAGAATACCGATTACAAAGATGCATGCGTAAATTCAAATTAGTGCCAATTAGCACCAGTAGATTGCTAGTGCCCAATTACTGGTGCTAATTGGCTTGTTCAATTAAATTATGCATGCAAATTGAGCATGCCCCCCCAAATTTGCACACGCAATTTTGAGCACCATATATAGAATTAGAAGGATTACATTATATGCATTTTTACAAACTGCGCCTACACCCTGCGTTCCATATGTGAGAATGCACTATACCGGTGTATTTTTTTTCTAAGAAGCACTAATTTCAAAATTCATGTATTTAGTTTTAAGGCCTTTTCATTTTAGGTTTTTTTGCAGGTTTTGTTTGCTAATATCTGCAAAAACCTAAAAAGAAAAGCCCTTAAAAACAAATTCATTAATTTTGTCGATAGCATGCTTTAGAAAAATAAAATGCAATAGCGCACGTTATCCCCCGGATTCTATATATTATGCTGAGATTTTGGCATTGAAATATGCAGATGGATCAAATGTCGATGCGCAAATTAGCTTAAGAGCCAATTAATTGATAATTATTAGTTAATTTGCAATAATTGAAATTTGTGTGCGCATCTCCCTACAGCCTATTCTATAACCCCTGCCTGCATAAGTCCCCTAAAATGCAAATCAGAAGGGGTGTGGTTAGGGGAGTGGCAAGGGCATTCCTACATGGCAATATAGAATAGCCCCATTTCCGCACCAAAATGCCTGGTGAGGGCCAGCATTTACACCTGGTTTCAGCTGGCTTAAATACTGGTAGCCAACGTTTGGAGCAGAAATGGGCTGTAAGTGCTAGTCTTTAAGTGGCACTCGACCCACAATGCCTTTAGAAAAATACTTTGTGCCAATTTTTCTGGCACTGAAATCTTAGTACCAAACGTAATTCTGGGTGTTCTTAGAAAAACGGTTTCAAATTCTTAAATTAATAAATATAACAGAAACCTTCAAAACAATTTTAAACAAAAATTATCACTCTCATTATTCATATATATATAATTATTTTTTGAAATCTTAGTGCCATTTGTAGAATGCCTTCCTATATGCAATTTACACACATCTATGCATGTGCTAGTTATACGCATGGGTACGTTATCCTGCAAATTCTATATAATTCAACTAGACTTGCACACACAAATGTAGGCGTATTCTGATTTGCGCACAACTCAATGGGTTAACAAACCTGTTGACGCCAATGATTGGATGTTATCGGCACTATTTGGAATTTACGTGCACTACTCACTGAGCATATTCTATAAACTAGTCTCTGTTAATTCTACCATGTGGATCTCAAAAGTGGGCGTGACCATGGGCATTCCTAAAATTTATGCACAGTGTTATAGAATAACCCGTTCCACGCTTAAAGTTAGGCGTGGGCATTTACACAAGCTTTTCTTTGGTATAAATGGCTGTGCCTAAATTTTAGTCGTGTGGACGGTGAAACACATCTCTCTATATAAAACGCACCTCCAACGTTCTAATGAAGCCTCTCTTAGCAAAGTGAAGGGGGTGAGATCGCATTGTGTCTGCCCCGCCCACGCGTCAAACGTGATGACGTCGAGGGCGGAGCAATGACACAACCAATCGCATCGCTCAGCAGCGAAGCGTCAGGGAAGGAGGCGGCGCTCTCGACATCTAGCCTTCCCTTCGCTGTGTTCCGCCTTCTTCTGACGTCAAGGATGACGTCAAAAGAAGGCGGAACACAGCGAAGGGAAACCTAGACGTCGGGAGCACCGCCTCCTTCCCTGACGCTTCGCTGCCGGAACCGCCACGGAGGTAAATTTAAAAACAAGAAAAAAAAAAAAACACGCATGTTGGGGGGAGAGAAGAGGGTGGCCAGTAAAGTACAACAATGGGAGCGGGAGGGCAGGGGAGAAACGACAGCATGGATGCGAAGGGGGGGGGGGGGGGAAGAGGGCGGCCCAGGCTGGCACATGGGAGAGAGAGGAGCATGGATGCGAGGGGGGGTCATGGAAGGGAGAGAGGGGACTTGCTGGAAAAGGATGAATGGAGGCGGCAGGGGACAGAGGAGCATGGATGGCCATGGATTGGGAGGGCAGGGCTCAGGGAGAGAGGGCAATTGCTGGAAAGGGATGAATGGAGGGGGCAGGGGACAGAGGAGCATGGATGGGCATGGATTGGGAGGGCAGGACTCAGGGAGAGAGGGGAATTGCTGGATAGGGATGAATGGAGGGGACAGATGGGCATGGATGGATATGGATTGCAGGGCAGGCCTCAGGGAGAGAGGGGTATTGCTGGATAGGGATGAATGGAGGGGACAGATGGGCATGGATGGATATGGATTGCAGGGCAGGCCTCAGGGAGAGAGGGGTATTGCTGGATAGGGATGAATGGAGAGGCCAGGTGACAAAGGAGCATGGATGGGCATGGATTGGAAGGGCAGGACTCAGGGAGAGGGGAATTGCTGGATAGGGATGAATGCAGGGGACAGATGGCTATGGATGCATATGGATTGCAGGGCAGGCCTCAGGGAGAGAGCGGAATTGCTGGATAGGGATGAATGGAGGGGCCAGGTGACAGAGGAGCATGGATTGGACTCACACTTTCACTCTGACTCTCAAACAGTCACTCTCACATACACTCTCCCAAACATACACACTCCGAGGAAAACCTTGCTAGCGCCCGTTTCATTTGTGTCAGAAACGGGCCTTTTTTACTAGTATTCTATAAACTGCGCCTAACTTTAGGAGCAATTTATAGAATACACATATGCGTTTTTCTATCCGTGCTGATTTTTTTTCAGCTCCAAATATAGAATCTGGCCCTATATGCATAAAAATACAGTGGTATGTTCAACTCTGAGGTCTGCTTTTCAGCTGACTGTGACGTGTGAATAGAGCAGACCCAGACTGAGAAGACCCAGTACAGTAATGCTGCAGAACTATGAGTGTGAACATGTAGAAGCATGTTAACACTTGGATCTGGGACCAGTTCTGCCAGGCTCGCCCCCCCCCCATCCCCCAAATTAATTTCTTCCGCTCTAGCCCCACCTCATCAATCAATAAAACTTACACACACACAATTATGGGATAACAGTAGGCCGAAGCTTAATTTATTAACAACTTTCAAACATTTCATATCGGTAAATAACATACTCCCCCCTCTTGAGCTACAGCTGTCAAAGGCATAACATGAACCCCCCCCCCCCCCCCCCCCCCAACTACTGCTCGCTATGACAGCAAAGCGGCAAATTCCGCTTCTTGTTGTCGCCACAACTCTTCCTCTGCCGGCTCCGCCCTGACAGCAAGAGCCATAGCCTGTGTGGACCTCCACACATTTAGTCAGGGTCACCCAACCCACCTTATAATGACCTGGCTCATCTCTCATGAGACATTGCTCCTATAGCTCAGGTTTTTTTTGCTGCTGTGACAACCCCAACGCACTCCACCTAATAAAACAAGGCTACAGCACAAAAGTCGTGGCCTTCCCCACCAAAATCAAATGACTGGGTGGGAGAGCAGGAAAACTGCCTCTGAGGATCAGGAAATGCCCTGGGTCTTGGAGGAGGCTGTAATTTATAACTTTATACATCTCCAGCCACCCTCCTAACAATCCCTGATCCGGACGGGCTCGTGGGCAGGTATGCATTCTTTAACCCATCCAATGGCCTCTGCCTCGAGCCCGCTAGACACGAAGACCTTCCACCCCCACCTCCACCTTATCCCACATTTCTGCCCGAGCCATCCCAAACCGGTCCAGCGCGCGTTTAACTGGGCCCTTCGAGACAGGCTCTTGGGCATGCCCTTTCTAAAACCTTAACCAAGGATATCCCCTCCAAAAACTGCCTCTGTGCTAGCTGCAAGGTCTTACTAGAAGGCTGAGCGAATCTGTGGCCTCATTTCACCCTGGCTCCTAACTGTGTAGTCACAGGACAGGAAGTTGTTATCTGTTCCTAGACGTAACACCTTGGAAACTGCCCAGTGCTGGATTCCCTTTCACATGAGCTGGCCAGCGAGTGGTCCTTCACTGTCATGAGCATGAGAGGACTGTCTGGTCCTGACATCACAAATGCTTCTGCTTACATAAAACAAGCTGTATTTAGCAGTAAAGTAAATCTTCTGTGTATGTTGAGCCTAATTAGGCTGAAAAAAAGCAGTGTTTCCTTCTCTGATTCACATGCAGCTCAGACAGCCTGCCCAGCTGAAGAATAATCACATCCCCTTGCTAACATTTAACACATGTTGTAAGAATGTAGGGCTCCGACAGTAAGTCATTGTAGAAATATGACATTTTTGAAGGGTGTGTGTTTAATGTGTGAGAGAGCAGGTCTTCGGTTTACAGTGTTACTTGATTCACCATGGTTACACTGGGGAAATGTAATGCCCAGGAAATGAACCATGAGGCAGAAGATATTATGAACTCATATTATTTATAGCATTTTTACAGTATAAGGCATGATTATCCGGTCCTTAGTATTATAACTTCTGAGCTTTTTAAATGTCCCGGATCTGTTAGACCTGTTTGTCCCCTTCCATTACTTCTTCTCCTCCCCCATCTATTAAACGCTTAGTTTTGTAGAACTTTGGGCATACAAGTCCCATTAAAAAAAAAAAAGACTTTTCAAGTTTACACACCTATAAAAACAAATTAAGAAAAGAAAAAGCAGCATCTAAATATAATAGAAGTCCACAAAAGAAACAGAAATTCTATCCATTAATCTTCTGTCGTCTACTACCTGGAGAAAAGAGCCACAAGAAAGCAGTCGCATCTGATAATATAAATTGAGTACTGATTCGTCATCCACTGACCAATACAAAAACTCCATTATCCAGATTAGTTCAAAAGTACAGGCAGCAATTCAAATAGAAGTAGCATTATCCATAAAAAAATGACTGCAACTGTAATGGATACCTGTGCTTCCAAAACTGAACAACACCCTTACAGGGGAAACCTGAAAAGAAAAGTGGTCCCAACAGTCACCACTTTTGCCCTAAGTTGTTTAAAAAAAAAATCTTCCTCCTGACTCGTGTGGCTTTAGCCACATCGAGACACCACATAGCCTTGTGGCCACAAAAGCAAACATCTTGAAATTTGAAATGTGTGTAATTCTTAAATATCAAAGCTTTATCCACATCCAAACCTAAAACTACAACCAAAGTAGCCCTTGTAGAGATGTTACCCATTGATGACATTGAGTAGCAGACTTGGAGGAGCTAAGAGAGACAGACAGGTACATAGATGAGGCCTACAGGCAGGGGTGTGCTGGTAAATTGTTAACAGGGGGCTCTCTCTCGCCAGCAAAGTAAAAGAGAATTCAGGTGGGGCCCAAGCCCACATTTTGGGATCCATTTGTTAAAGTAGCCGTGGAGAACCGGCTCCCAAAATTCTTAAAAACTTAACAAACGGCTCTCGAGAGCCTGTGAGAGCCTGCTCCAGCACACCACTGCACAGGGATGTTGTAGAGAAATCCCACTTCCAGTCTGGCAGCCCCTATGCTGCCTTAGAGGAGGGAGATCTCCTAGAAGGACAGCATCACCCTGGTGAAGTAGGAAGTATTCCTGTAGCTAGGACTTGCCCACCAGGGGATGCAATATCCTCTTGCACTGAGGATGTGTCTCCAGGAGCTTCTGCCCAGGAAGGAAGGACTGGACAGCTGTTGTAGTTGGTGATTTGATTATTAGGCATGTAGATAGCTGGGTGGCTGGTGGGTATGAGGATTGCCTGATCACTTGCCTTCCTGCCTGCCTGGTGCAAAAGTGGTGGACCTCACGCGTCACCTAGGTAAGATTTTAGATAGTGCTGGGGAGGCACCTACTGTCTTAGTACATGTGAGTACCAGTGGCATAGGAAAATGTGGGAGGGAGTTTTTGGAAGCCAAATTTTAGGCTCTTAGGTAGAAAGCTGAAATCCAAACCTTCAGGTTAGCATTTTCAGAAATGCTCCCCATTCCATGTACAGGAACCAAGAGGCAAGCAGAGCTCCGCAGTCTCAATGCGTGGTTGAGATGATGGTGCAAGGATGAGGGATTTTAGATTTGTTAGGAACTGGGCAACATTCTGGGAAGGGGAGCCTGTTCCGAAAGGATGGACTCCACCTTAACTGGGATGGAACCCGCCTGCTGGGTTAGATACAGCTTTTAAACTAAAATGGGGGGGGGGGGCAGTAGCCAACAGTCACCCAGGAGCACATGGTTCGTTGTGGACTATTCTCAAAGGATACTATTGAAACAGGACATTTAGAGAATCCCAGTAGAGAGTTTTCAATAATGACAAAAGAAAGCCGGGAGTGTTTTAATGGAAGAACAGAATAAATTATGCAAATTATCCCCGTCAACTTCAAAGCATCTTTATAGATGCTAGGAAAAAACACAATTTGAAGTGTCAATATACAAATGCTAGAAGCCTGAAAAATAAGATGGAAGAGTTGGAGTATACAGCACTAAATGAAGAGGTAGATATAATAGAGACCAGGTGGAAGGAAGACAATCAGTGGGATACTGTGTTATCAGGGTACAAATGTATTGCATTGATAGAGTGGATCAAATTGGGGGGGGGGGGGGGTCGCACTATATGCTAAAGAGGGAATTGAGTCAAACAAAAATTCTACATGAAACAGCAGCACGGAATCCTTGTGGATAGAAATTCCATGTGTGGAGGGAAAGAGTATACTGGTAGGGCTGTACTACCATCCGCCAGGACAGAACAAACAGATGAGCAAAGGTTTACAGACATTAGGAAAGCTGGCAAATTGGGCAAGATTATAATAATGGGTGACTTCAGTCACCCCAATATTGAGTGAGTAAATGCTACATCAGGGAGTGCTAGGGAGGTATAATTCTTAGATGTAATAAATAACTGCTTCTTGGAGCAACTGGTCTGAGAACTGACAAGAAGGGGAGCTATTTTAGGTCTAATCCTTAGTGGAATACAGGGCATGGTATGAGAGGTAAGTGTTGGATCTGCTGGGAAACAGCGATCAGAACATGATCAAATTTGAGCTGATATCTAGAGTGAAGTCACTAAAAAGAATCTACTGTGGGCAGCATTCAATTTTTGAAAGGGTGACTATGACAAAATAAGGAAAATGGATAAAAAGAAGCTGAAAGGGTCAGCCACAAAGGTTAGGTCTTTAAATCAGGCATGGACGTTGTTTTAAAAATGCCATCATGGAAGCCCAGACCAGAAGTATTCCACATATTAACAAAAGTGGAAAGAAGAGCAAACGACAGAACAAGCATGGTTAAAAGGTGACGTGAAAGGGGCTATTTGAGCCAAAAGAACATCCTTCAAAGAATGGAAAAAAGATTGAATGAAGAAAACAAGAAGAAACATAAGCAGTGTTAAGCTAGATGCCAAGCACTGATGAAGAAAGCTAAAAGAGAATATGAAGAAAAACTTACCGTGGAGACAAAAACTCATAGTAACACCTTCTTTTTTAGGTACATCAGAAGCAGAAAGCCTGTGAGGGAATCCGTGGGACCGTTAGACCATGAAAGAGCAAAAAGGGGCACTCAAGGAGGACAAGACCATAGCTTTGGTCTTTATGGAAGAAGATGTAAGAGATCTACCAATACTGGAAATGGTTTTTAAGGGTGATGATGCGGAGAAAGAAATCTTAGTGAACCTGGAAGATGTACTGAGCCAAATTGACAAGTTAAAGAGTGATAAATCACCTGGACCAGATGGCATACACCCCAGGATACTGAAGGAACTCAAACACGAAATTGCTGATCTGATTTGTAACCTGTTGTTAAAATCATCCATAGTATCTGAAGATTGGAGGGTGTCCAATATAACGCTGATTTTTGGATTCTAGGGGTGATGCTGGGAAATTACAAAGTGGTAAACCTGACTTCAGTGCCATGCAAAGTAGTGGAAACTATTATTAATAAAATTATGGAACACATAGACAAATATGGTTTAAGTCCGCATGGGTTCAGCCAAGGGAAGTCTTGCCTCACCAATTGGCTTCATTTCTTTGAAAGCATAAATAAAAATGTGGATAAAGGTGAGTCGGTTGATGTAGTGTATCATTAGATTACTAAACTTTCCAGCGACAAGATTTTTGTTACCTAGTGAATTGTGGCAGATGTATTTCTGATCCACTGAGTGAAAAGGTACCAAAACTGTGGGGTAAGTGACTTATTTATTCTATAAAGCAGAAGGCTATCAACTGCATAAACCTGCAGAATTTCAGCCTCAGGTATGAGCTAATTAAGAGCCTCTTTTACCAAACCGCGCTAGCAATTCCCGTGCGCCAGTGCTGACAAGGCTCAAAGTGAATGGGCTCTGTCGGCACTGCCTCACCTGGAATTGCTAGCGTGGTTTGGTAAAAGAGGCCTTAAGTCTTTAAATAAAAAAAAAAAAGAGTGAAATGTTAATCAATAAAAAAGTAATTAACCCCAGAAATCACATACCTGCAGTTTTTAGGCTGTAGAACATCAACATCAAAATTATTTAAAACATTTTTTTAAATTTGCTTAGTCCCATTCTACTGACCCTATAGTACACAGAACTTTCAATACTATTACTATTTATCATTTCTATAGCGCAACAAGGCATACACAGCGCTGTACACCATACACAAAAGCCTTTATTGTAACCCCACTTTTGGCACCTTTTCGCTCAGCGGGTAACACTTAAGTTGCATGTTGAAGATTGGAACTCTGGAACAGATAGCCATTCCCAAAATGTATTATGTCCCTAGGGCAGTGGTTCTCAAACTGTCTTCTGTTGTGACAATATTCACGTGTGACACACTGAACACTACAATTCTCAGTTGAACAAAAAAAAAAAGAAAAAGCCCTATATTATCAATTCATTGTTGCTAACAATGATGCAAGGGAAATACAGATGCACTTGTGGTGACTGCCAGGGTGGAGGACAACAACATTTCCAGCTGTGTCTGTTGACAGAAGTATGAACTAATAATAGAGATTTCAAGTACCTGACTTCCTCAGCCCTGGATTAGCCATTAAGCAAAATAAACATGTGCTTAGGGCATCAAGGGAAGGGAGGGCCCCACAGAGTCTCCCCCCCCCACCCTCAACTATATGCCCTTAACTATTTCATTGCCGTCTGCCACATCCATTATCCAACATGAATTTCATGTTTTTCTAATCATTATAAATATATATGATGTTTGCTTCATACAATAAGGATATTTCTCAGCACTTATTGAGTCAAAGTGAATGGACTGTGTCGACAACAGTGAGCAGCCAGCCGCACTATCAGCTTAGTAAACCCCAGTGTTAATGACTTTTCAGTCAAGTAATGGAAGAGTCGAGGGGCATCATTGTTGGGCTGTGCTTAGGGCATCAGTTGGCCTTAATCTGGCCTTGGACTTCCTGGTTCTCAGCTCTCCCCAATCTGCTACACTATGGTTAAGGAAAGCACAAATGTTGTAAAAAACAAAAAAAAAACGTTTTATCAAATTTTTGGTGACACACTGGTTGAGAACCACTGCCCTAGAGGTAGAAGAGAAGAACATTTAGAGGAGGGAGCTCTGGATACCATTGTGTCAGCAGACAGTTTGGACATATCAAAAAAGTAGTAAGTTAGTCCATTAAAAAAAGTATTTTCATTTTTATGTTTTATTTCTATGTATTAGCAGTTTTGGAGTCATCATAAAAACATAAGAATAGCCATACTGGGTCAGACCAACGGTCTACCTAGCCCAGTATCTTGCTTCCAACAGTGGGCAATCTAGGTTACAAATACCTGGTGAACAGTGGCTTCCCCCATGTCCATCTCAATAACAGACTATGAACTTTTCCTCCAGGAACTTGTCCAACCCTTTTTTAAATCCAGACACGTTAACTGCTGCGAGTTCCAGAGCTTAACTATTCTTGGAGTGAAAAACATATTTCCTCCTATTTGTTTTAAAAGTATTTCCACATCAACTCTCTATAGGAATAAAAATCAGGGAGGCTTAGCAGTGCCGAATCTGTGTTGGTATTATTGGGCGGCACAGGCTAGATCGGCGGTAGAGTGGTTCAGAGGGGAAGATCATAAGCTTTGGGTACAATTGGAACAATCCATGGTGGGATCCCGTAAGCTGGGTAATTTGATGTGGCTACCCAACAAATATAGAGGGCGGGTTGAGTGCTTTCCACCGGCGGTACAAGCCACTTTTTACTATTGGGATCGGATGTTTATTGACCGGCAACCGCCTGTTTCGGGCCTGGCGCCCATAGTTGACAACCCGTTGTTCGAGCCGAGTGTGGGGAACCCCGTGTTGGTACGCTGGGCTGAAGCCGGACTAGATATGATGGGTCAATTGCATGTAGGAGGGGAGGTGGTTACCTTTGAGGCTTTGAAGGATGATTTTGGGGTGCGGCAGAGTGACTTTTATGTTTATTTACAATTGAGACATTTTCTGAAAGGGTCTGTTTATGTAACTTGTCTTAAGAGGGAAACGCACCCCATGGAAGAAGTATGTGTGCGATATCACAGTACACGGGGAATGATCACTTATCTTTACGCGGTGCTAGCCGGGCACCAAAAGCCATCTTTGTTACATAGGAGAAAGTGGGAGCAGGAATTGGGTTTCACCCTAACGGACGAAAAGTGGTTACAGCTGGAAAAGGGGACAATGCGTGCAGCGAGATCAATACCTATGAAAGAGAATGCAATTAAGGTCTTCTTCCGCTGGTATCTTACTCCGGCGCGCTTGCACCATATGTTTGGGCAGGTCTCAGATAGATGTTGGAGGAGGTGTGACGCTTTAGGTACAATGGGCCATATATGGTGGACCTGCCCAAAAGCTAGAGCGTATTGGAGAGCAGTCCAGGCGCGCATTCAGAGATGGATAGGGGGACCTGTGCGGTGGCATCCATTAGTATACATACTGGGCCAGCGACCAGCAGGTCTCAAAGAACATGAATGGCTTCTGACAAGGGGAGCCTTGCAGACAGCCAGAGCGAATCTGGCTCAGAGTTGGAAGTCGCCATTGGTACCACCATTAACACGCTGGCTTACCAAGTTACGATATGTGTGCGAGATGGAGAGATTGATTGCAGTTAAAGCCCAGGTCCTGCCTAAGTGGGAGAGAATATGGGGGCCTTTTTTGAACGCTGAGTAGGGGTAGTACGACCGGAACGTCTCTAAAAATAGGGCTTCATAGTTGGACACGGGGAGTGGGAGAAGGGGGGGGGTGGGAGGGATGGGTAGGTTTGGATGGGGGGGAGAGTTTTCTCTGTACAAAAATGAAAAAATTGAAGTTGCATACAGATTTCAGTTTGTTTCGACACAAATTCAGATCATAGTTTATCTCTGTATTCCTAATACCGCTATAATTTTGTAATGTTTATTAGCTGTAACTATTTTGTTATGTATCTGAATAAGTACAATAAAGACTTCTAAAAATTTAAAAAAAAAAAAAGTATTTCCACATGATTTCATCGAGTGTCCCCTGGTCTTTGTACTTTTTGAAAGAGTGAAAAACCGATTCACTTCTACCCGTTCTATACCACTCAGGATTTTATAGATCTCAACAATGTCCCCCCTCAGCCATCTCTTTTCCAAACTGAAGAGCCCTAACCTCTTTAGTCTTTCCTTATATGGGAGGAGTTCAGAGTTCCATCCCTATTATAATTTTGGTCGCTCTTCTTTGAGCCTTTTCTAATTCCACGATATCTTTTTTGAGATACGGGGACCAGAATTGAACGCAATACTCAAGTTGAGGTTGCATCATGTAGAAATACAAAGGCATAATATTCTTGGTCTTATTTTGCATCCCTTTCCTGTTTGCTTTTTTTGGCCACCGCTGCACAATGGGCAGAAGATCTGCATATTGTCTACGACACCTAGATCTTTTTCTCGAGTGCCAGCTCCTAAGGTGGACCCTAGCATCAGGTAACTATCCCTCAGATTATTTTTCCCAATATGCATCACTTTGCATTTGTCCACATTAAATTTCATCTGCCATTTGGATGCCCATGCTTCCAGTTTCCTAATGTCTTTCTGCAATTTTTCACAGTCCGCATGTTTTTTGACAACTTTGAATAGTTTTGTGACATCTGCAAAAGTAATCACCTCACTCATCGTCCTGTTTTCCAGATCATTTATAAATATGTTAAATACCACTGGTCCCAGTACAGATCCTGTGGCACTCCATTATTCACCCTCCTGCCATTTAACCATACCCTCCTATTTTTTGTCCAATAACCAATTCCTAATCCACAGAAGGACATTGCCTCCTAACCCATGACTCCTTAATTTTTGCCAGGGGTCTCTTACGAGGAACTTTATCAAAAGCTTTCTGAAAATCTAGTTCTTCACCTGCTCTGTATTCTCAAGTGATTCCATTTTTAGGTGTAATAACAAATTGTCGTGTGCAAAAACCGCCCCAGCTTGAGACTTCTTAGAGGTATATGGGGTGGAGCACCAGTCTTGACATCCAAAGGTGGCAGGTTCAAATCCCACTGCTGCTTCTTGTGATCTTGTTCAAGTCACTTAACCCTCCGTTGCCTCAGGTACAAAATTAGATTGTGAGCCCTCCACGGACAGAGAAATACCCAGTGTTTCCTGAATGTGCCTCACCTTGAGCTACTTCTGAAAAAGGTGTGAGCAAAAAAAAAATCCAAATAAATAATATACCGATTCCAAATGTTGCTCAGTCACATACAGCCTCTTCTCATGCTGCCCCTATCTTGGCCATTGATTTGCTCAGTAAACTCAGAAGTGATGGAAATAGATTCCTTCACATTAAGAAAAAAAAATGGTCGTGTACGCTTGGGAAAGCACCACACTTGTCCTTTGAAGTAACTGTATGAGAATTAGGTCAACATTTTGGGATCTACCAGGTACTTTTGTGACCAGGACTGGCCACTATCGGACACAAGATGCTGAGCTTGATAGACCATGGTTTGTCTCAGCATAGCTTGTCTTTTTAAAAAATTTTCTTCCTTGTTCCTCTTCCACAGAGATTTCCTGCTAGGCAATATTTTCTTCACTCTCATAACTTTGCACTGAGAGCCTGGTTGCAAGGTTCCTGGCCTAAAGAATGTACAGCTTAGAGCACAGACGCTTCCTTAATGTTATATGTTGTGTACTGGAGGTGGGGTTTACGGTAAAGTTCCCAGCTTCAGGGCTTTAGTCAGTAGTCTGGGTGTGTTGCAGGGCACTGAGGGATTGGCTCTTTGTTGTGGTGTTTCCTGGGCTCAGGTGAAAGCATAACACATCCTGGGAGGTGGATGTTTTTGTGTGTTGGTTTTGCTTTGTATAAAATAAAAACACTTGATCTAGTGTCACTAGTGTTAACAAGAAAATCATGCAGAACAGTTGAATGCATCAGTAGTAACCCAAGGGTTAAATTCTTCTGAACGGCTGTGGTAATTTTGATTTAAATTTCTGACTGTGTGCCCTTTGAAACCAGCTCTCCTCCTAATACAGACCTGTAATTAGACCACATTAGATACTTTGTAACACATAAACAATCATCAACATGTTCCTTTCCCAGGGAGGCAAACTTTTCATATCAACAAAGAACCGGGTCTGATGTAAGAAGCCACCAGGGAAGGTTTAGGCAATAGTTTGCTCCCACTGATCAATGTGCTAAATTTAACAGTCTTTTATTTTTATTTGTAATATATTTGTGCTTTTACGCTCACATTCGAACCCTAGGCAGTTCAGAGTTGTGTTAAATTCTAACCCATATACACCAACATAGAGGAAAAACCTTCTCCCTAATCCTTGATAACCTTCCCTACTTCCCACCAGCTACAGTCTGGTATTAAGCATCTTTATTAATAAGCTTAGTGAGATAACTTAATAAATCATCATTTTTGACTGTTAACATCTGTGACTTCAGTCTGGTCCTTCTGAATATCTTCCGCTTGACTTGTTGTTTCCTAGTGAGATAACTCCCCATCTGCACAAAATATTTTTGACATGAGAGTTCCAAGTTTTGGTGCCAAAATCAAACACTGTGTCCCTAGGTGTACTCGGTTTAGCTGCATCTACAAATTCTGTGCAGCTCATAGAGCACATCAAAGCAGTCTGACAAATACTCAGACTAGAGTATGACAGGGGACCTGTGGTAACCGCAGGGACAGAGCCTGAGGGAAAGGGGCCGGGATGAACTTTGTCCCCTTTGTCTTTCTTTACTTTGAAGCCTGTTAATGAACTGGACTGTTATTTATGTTTGAGTGATGCAGACAACGATATTTTGATTTTTTTTTTTTTGTGTGTGGAAAAACAAGCAAACATGTTGGTCACAACTGGCAAAATTTGCATGGGGGATCCCGTACATTCCTGCTACCAGCACATCTTCTAAGAAGACATCGTCTGTTGCGGGAAGACGGGAGAGCTAGACTGAATCCCTGAGATTGTTGATGACTTATTCATCCACAGATTAAAAAAATCATAACAGGGTATATTTCTCTCCCTCTGAGGCATACGTAACAGGTTGTATTTTGTACCTCTGAACATTTTAACAGGGTGGATTAGGATTCTTTGGGGTAGTAGAAGTCGGCTATTGTTGGGGTTGAAAGAGTAGAGGGTAGTGGCGGGGGTGGGGTGGTTATTATAGTTACTCATTGTTATTGTTTTCTACTTGTGATTTATAAACAACAGTTGCACAGCATATTGTTCCTTTTTATACTTTAATAAAATAAAATCTTAATTGTAAGAGGCTTCTGCAGATGAGGACAGAGCCTACAGGGATGGGGTGGGGACGGAGATAGAACCTGCGGGGATGGAGACAGAACCTACGAGGATGGAAGGGACGGGGAGAAACTGTCCCCATGTCATTCTCTAACTCGGACCCCACGCTACGTAGCACCATGAAGACCAGTGTCATAACCTGAAACCTGCCCCTATTAGAAGCCAGTGAAGTCCCTTCAGAATAAGGGTTCCGATTATTTATTCATTTGGATTTTGCTCACACCTTTTCAGTAGTAGCTCAAGGTGAGTTACGTTCAGATGCACCGGGTACCTATTTTATTTGTCCCCACAGTGATTCTGGCAACAGGTGTTTTGTACAATCTGCATATGTTTTAATCAGCTTAGCAGACCAGCTCACCTAAACAGCACTGCCATAATCCAGGCTTGTTAGTTACAAAGTCTTCATCATAGCCACAGGACCCCAATGGGGCAAGTGAGGATGTGGCTGCCTGGCTAAAACTCACAGTTCCCAAACCGTGCCCCTAAGACTGCCCGCCCTTTTACAGTGCCAGTAGCAGCTTTAAATCCAACTGTGCTCTGAAGTTATAAAGTCTGCCGTTAAACAGTAACCATATCTTGCTCAACCTGAATCCTGGCCTTGGCTCTGATTTTCTGTACTACGGAGGTTTAGATTTCTGCCAAGATTTACTTCAGCTTATGATGTTTAAACGAATCTGGCACTTTTCTGAAACAGCTGTTTTTCCTGTTCAAGCTCTTCTTTTACCCTTAACTGGACTGAAAACTTGCATATCACAATGGCGTTGGCATGGGTGAGGGAGGGGCTGGGTCCTCAATTTGGGTTCAGGCCTCCCAAAGTCTGCTGGCGGGGGTCCCCAAGCACTGCCAGCAGAAGCTTTCCTGCGGTGATGCTCGCCGCCGCATTGCCCCAGCACCGTTCCATGAGGCACTCCACTACTCACCTTTCCTTCCTCCGAGTGAATTCCATTAACTAGCACCCTCTGGCTTCTGTCTGTCGACCAGCTCCTAATCCAGTTCACCACTTTGGGTCCTAACTTCAGCCTGTCAAGTTTATTCAAGAGCCTCCTATGAGGAACTGTGTCAAAGGCTGCTGAAATCTAAGTAGATTACATCTAGCGCACGTCCTCAATCCAATTCTCTGGTCACCCAGTCAAAGAATTCAATCAGATTTGTTTGGCACGATTTACCTTTGGTAAAGCCATGCTGTCTCAGCTCGTGTAACCTATTGGATTCCAGGAATTGCTTCCACTTGCCAAAGTGAGGCTTACCAGCCTGTAGTTTCCAGCTTCTTCTCTGAAACCACTTTTGTGAAGAGGAACCACATCCGCTGTTCTCCGATCTCACAGAACCTCCCCCGTCTCCAAGGATTTATTAAACAAATCTTTAAGAGAGACCCACCAGAACCTCTCTGAGCACCCTCAATATCCTGGGATGGATCCCGTCCGGTCCCATGGCTTTGTCCACCTTTAAATTTTCAAGTTGTTCATAAACGCTTTCTTCTGTAAACGGTGCTATATCCACTCCATTCTCATATGTACCTTTGCCAGTCAATCGTGGTCCTTCTCCAGGATTTTCTTCCTTGAGCACAGAACAAAAGTATTTGTTTAGCACATTTGCTTTTTCCTCCTCATTATCCACATAGCGGTTCACAGCATCTTTCAGTCTCACAATTCCATTTTTAATCTTCATTCTTTCATTAATATACCTGAAAAAATTCTAGTCACCCCACCTTACATTTTTAGCCATTTGTTGTTCTGCTTGTGATTTCACCAGATATATGTATTTGGCTTCTTTGTTTCATCTGGTGTTCCTCTTCTTGAGTTTTTCTGTATTTCATGAATGCCAACTCTTTAGCCTTTTGGATACCCCTAACCAGATCTTTATCTAGTTTCTCCAATTGTGTTGGAGGTCTGTTGACAACACTCATGAGAAAAAAGAGGTTCCATCATCTCTTTTCAGGATGTTCCACATAGCTTCTTCCTTTCCGCAGGCATCTGGCGTTTCAGTCACTGCAATATCGTTTCTCACATACCTACTCCTCCACCTTTACGACCATCTCTATCCTTCCTAAATAGATTGTAGCCTGATATGTTTGCACCCTATTCCTGGGAATTATCGAACCATGTCTCTGTGATAGCAACACTGTCTAAGTCTGCTTCTAACATCAGGGCTTGCAGATCATGAACTTTATTGCTTAGACTGCAAGCATTTGTGGTCATCACTTTCCAGCTACATTTCAGTGGCAGTCTCATCTTACCTTTAGTTTTTTGTTTGGCCTCACTTCCTGCTGTTTCAATTGAGCTGCCAAGGCAATAATGCTTGCAGACATCCTGCCATTCTGAGCACTCATAAATGCAATGATTGTGCCCTGTAGAACCACCTTTGCAGTTGCTCAGTGTGCTGCTGATTATTGTGCAGGCAATCCTCCCACTCCATATGTAAATGCTTGATAAATTCCTGATCTTTCACCAAGTAAGCTGTGAATCGCCAGCCTTTAGAGACTGCAAAAGAGGGGGGCACTTCCAAATCCACCCAGACCCACGAGTGATCCGAGATTCCCCCCTCCCCCCCGGCTCCCACTCTCGCCACAAAAACCATTGAAAAACTATCCCAGTGCACAAAAATATAATCAAGCCGTGAGAGTGTCCATGTGCCCGGGAAAGATGGGTGTGATCCCACTCCAGTGGGTGGAGCAATTTTCAGGGATCCACCAGGTTTAGGGAGTGCACAAAAGAATAAAGATCTCGGTCTCCCCACTGCTTGCTACCACTATGAGCAGCCAAACTATCAAGCTCAGGTTCCAAAACTGCATTCGTATCTCACACTGTGATAAGTTCCCAAAGGAATAGGGAAGACAAAGCTGCAACAGGTATCGAAAAAATGAGGCCTCAGACGGAGTAAGCCCATACACTATGACCAGAATGATTTCCTGTCTCTGCAGCCACAACCGCAGCACTAGATAGCGCCCACTCTTCCACCAACTTACAGATTAGTACCGCCACTCTGCCCTTTCACGACCCTGAGGATGCATAAAATACCTCAACCACCCAGGGGCGCTTCATCTCTTGTAAACAAGCAACATCTGCACCCTAGTGGCTCAAGGCAGCAAGAATCTTACTAAACATGATATCTTTAAAGCAGCAGGATTACAATCTGGGGAGAGTTAAGAGCTTTCTGGGTTTCCTCATGACATGCTCTGCCACTTTACAGTACATTGTTCAAGGTCCCCCACTAGGATCTGTCCTGCAGAAAGTTACTAAACTTTTGTAGAAGCACATGTGCTGGTCCCACCCCCTTCATGTCCAAAGCTGCTGCTGTTCCCAGAGAATAACGAGTGTTTTGCCCACTACGATTGCTACTATGTCCATCCCATTGTTATGTCTGAATCCTGATTACAATATCACCTTTGAATTAGAGACCGACAGAGTTTCCGTTTCAGATTCAACACCAAACTGACCCGAAATGCAGGTTTGAATCTCTGCTGAAAAGCCACTGCATTTTTGGTAGAAACCAAAACTCTCTCTCCTTCCCCCCCCCCCCCCCCCCCCCCCCCACCACGATCACTCTCAACTACTGCCACTTCCCCACCTCCAACCCCGCAGAAAATGGGTTGGGCACTGCGGCCCCCTCTCTTCGGTAGAGACTTGGCCCCTCCGGGCTGCTCAACCACCCTGTAGGCCCTCTCCAGGCCTACCTTAACAAACCCTGGTAGTCTAGTGGCCTCTTCAGGGGCAGGAACAGAGGCCACTTTTTCTTGTCCACTGCTGCTGCTGAATCAAGATGGCTGCCAAGGGAGCCGCAAGAGGTCCCAGCAGCCATTTTGAGATTGGTACCCAGTATAAGCAAGAGTTGCTCCTACATCTGCAGTGTGTAAATCTCAAATGGCTGCCGTAGGAAGTTTTGGCAGCCATCTTGATTCAGCGGTGGCAGTGGACTGGAAAGAGTGGCCTCCGTTCCTGCCCCTGAAGAGGCCACTAAAACACCAGGGTTTGTTAAGGTAGGCCTGGGTAGTCCAGGGGCCAGGTCTTTACTTTGTGGTGGTGGGAGGGGCGGTGACAATGTGACCCATTTTCTGCTGGGGGGGAGGGGCAAATCATTGTCAGATTTGGCTTCAGTTCCGGCCGAAAACCAAGCAGCGAATTTTGACTGCGGATTCGGTTTCAGTTGACCACTACTTTCAGTCCACATAATCCACCAACTGCCAGGCTACAATTTTTCTAAGATTTTCCAAAAGAAATAGATATTAAACACTGGCCAGCAATTTTTGTTTTTATGTCTGGGTGTTTGCAACACAGGTCAGACCACAGGATTTATATACAATAGTTATTTTGTTTTTAGGTTGGGCATGATTTCCCTCCCTGCCCATCTTCACCTCCCATCTTTGCACCCCTCTCTTCCCAGCCAGCTAGGTGGTCATCTTGGAGGATTTGGGGAGGGGGGTCCCTGAAAACAAATCCCACCAGGGTTGGATTTGGAAAACCTTTTTCTCCAAGGAGTCATTCCGAAATGTCTGGAGATACTGAGCTGCACCGTTTCTCCCTTGCCATCTATTATTTTGAGTATCTGGGCAGAGGGAGGTGGGAAGGTAGAAGCTGTTTTTTTTTTTTTATTAGATTCCTGATGTACTGCCTTTGATACAACCAAAGTAGTTTACATATTAGATACAGATAATCTCTCTGTTCCTAGTGTACTTGGGGCAGGGTTTTGTACCTGGGGCAGTGGAGTTTTTATACTTGGTGTAGTGGGGGGGGTTAACTGACTTGTCCAGAGTCACAAGGAGCCACAGAATAGAAGCCAGCTCTGTGGGTGCTTGAGCACCCGTCGCCCCCAAAAATTGAGAAAATTCCTTGTATGTGTCTAGGAAGGGATTATTTCCATTGGGTTTAGCATAAGTATTGCCATACTGGGAAAGACCAAAGGTCCATCAAGCCCAGCATCCTGTTTCGCAACAGTGGCCAATCCAGGTCACAAATACCTGGTAAGATCCAAAAAAGTACAAAACATTCTATACTGCTTATCCTAAAAATAGTGGATTTTCCCCAAGTCCATTTAATAATGGTCTATGGACTTTTCCTTTAGGAAGCCGTCCAAACCTTTTTAAAACTCTGCTAAGCTAACCGCCATTAATTTTGAAAAGTTGGCTCCCATGAGCCACAGTGGGAATTGAACCCAGTTCCCCAGTTTCTGAACCCGCTGCATTAACCATTAGGCTACTCCTACAATCAGGGGCAGACTGTATAATATATAAATGAAAACACTTCCCTAACTGCCACATTTAGCCATCTCACAATGCACTGAAATCGGCTTCAAACCTCTTTTGAATCTGTCCTGTCCTATGCATTCTTGATTTGCATTGGGGGTAATCTGTACGGGGAGGCAGTATCAGGTTAACCTGTGTGATGACAGGGTTACAGCCCTGGGGTAAATCTGCATGGAGTGGCAGTCATAATCATAAATAAGCTTCTAGGAAGGCTGGGGTGACCTCATGATTATAGATCTAACAGCTTTGGGATGACACATGGAAGGATCATAATTAAACACATGGGGAGGCTGAATCTTTTTGCTATAGCATCACTAACCTGGGAGGCTGTGGGAATGTTGCAGAGGGAGGGAGTTGAGATGTTGGCTTGGAAAGTTTTGTGGAAAGCAAAATTGAAGATGGCAGGGCCTGAATGTTGAAGGCCCTATCAGTTGGATAGGTCTTTGGCATTCATGGGACAATGTGAAAAATAGCAGATGGGGTGGGAGGTACTAGGCTGTGTTGGGTTGCATGTAGGATTTTGTGTGTGCGTCTAGCTGAATGTATCGCTACTGGGTAGACTGACTGGACCATTTTCCTTGCCAGTTGTTACATAGAAAAGGGGCCTGTTAGGCTTATGACAGTGTGTTCTTGGGCAATTCTTTATTCTTCTGGGGTTACCATGTGGGCCAGGTCTCCTTGTGGTATTTAAGATTTTAATCTCTGTGAGAGAATTGGATTTGGGAGTTTATACAGACTGACACAATAATTAGATGAAGCTACTAATCTACTACATGAGATTCACCTTGACCTCTTCAGATAATGAGAAACCTGGACCAAGGAGAATTTTATTATGAAGAAACGCTGTCCATCTGATACAAAGTAGTTGGGGGAAGGTGTAGTTCATGGCTCTTGACATAGGTTTGGGAAGAAATTAACTTTTAATTTCTGGACGATGTGAGGGAGACACTATTTAAAGCATCATGTTGAGTGGGGCAGCTCAAAAGCTAGGTATGTTGAAATGCTCCATTATATTTTACACTCCCAGAAATATTGTAGAACGTAAGCATGGCTTTCTTTAGGATGTCTTGATCGGAGCATAGTAAGGCACCTTGCTCTAAACCTCTCCTGGATTTGTCTTGTTCTTTCTTTGAGGTGGGGGAGGGGCGGTATGCATACCAGGAGTGGGGGTGGAACAACTTTATCTGAATTATGAGTTGAACAAATTTTAAATTGCTTTTTAATTTTAGTTTTCTCTTTCCTACTCATTATTTTTTCCCTCCTGGATAGGACAGGTGCCCTTGCTGGTCCTCGTTCGGTGGGAAGAAGGTTTTTCCAGAGACTCTTACCTCTGTGTTTACCCAGTGCCTACTTCTGTAATGACATAAGTATTGCCATACTGGGACAGACCAAAGGTCCATCAAGCCCAGCATCCTGTTTCCAACACTGGCCAATCCAGGTCACAAATACCTGGCAAGATCCCAAAAAGTACAAAACATTTTATGCTGCTTATCTCAGAAATAAGCAGTGGAGTTTCCCCAAGTCCATTTTAATAAAACCTTTTTAAACCCAGTTAAGCTAACCTCCTTTACCACATTCTCTGGCAACCCACATCATTCCTCCCTGGGCTCAAATGTGCCACCTCCACAGCATAGTTGAGCCTTGGGATGGCTTGAAACTGCGCATGGAACAAAAATATAGCCTGATTCTCAGTTCAGCCTGGAACTCTCTCTTTTTAAATCCACTGGGGAGGCCCTGAAATCTGTTAAGTGGTGAATAAGCTGTGTTGTGGGTTTAGAGAAATCCAGCTTTTAACTGCAGTTTTATATTTTTTTTAAACTTTTCTATTGCAACTCCCCCCAACTCAAAGTGGTGTACATTATTTTCACATATAAATAAAAACAACATGCAAATCTTTTTTTTTTTTTAACCTACGTTGTTTCCCACTCCAAGAAGTAGGATATGTATGTGGAAAACTATGAAACAGTCTCGTTTGGCAGCCTTGCTATATATCCTGAGGGGAAATCTTGTCTTTACTAGTAAACTTAACAAACCAGGTTCTGGAATAATAGAAATAAGCTTGTGCAATATTTGGGGGAGATGATCACGTTCGCTGCCCTGTAAATTGTACTTATCTTAAATGCCAAATCTTGAAACGCCCATGATGCTTTGCAGGCCGCAGTCACTCGGCACAGGAGTGGCCTGGGAACAGTCTGGCAGAAAGAAACCCAGCTGGAACATTCATTGAGGTGGAAGCGGTTATAAGACCTTGAAAATGTGAGACCAAAAGTAGAAGTCTTTAAATGGAAGAACTAATTATCAAGATTGGAATTAATTCTTTTGAATGCTAAGAAGCAATACCCCCTTAATCTGTGTTCATCCAGGGGATGTCCCAGGCTGAAACAGGAGCTCTGCCTGAAATGGAGTTGAGCATTACTTTGGTGGAAGTCAAAACAAATGAAAATGAAATGAACTCCCAGAGCATGTGTAGAATTAAACCCCACAGTATGGTGCACTCCTGTTTCTTGTAGGTTTTTGGCTTTGCTTATCTGATGGTCTTGTAGGTGACTTCAGCAGACTGGACAGATCTGGGAGCGCTGCTGTTGAAATGAAAACAACGTGAAGCTGCAACTGAGGCCTCCAGTTACTCATTGGGGAATATTTTAATACCCCTGCTGTGTGATAGTTTGAGGCATTCCAGTTTCTACCAAGAGCTTAATTCTGTAGGCTTGAGAGCTTCATGGAAAAGTGCAGTGAAGGCTCATTCACTGCTCAGTCTGTCTGCATTTCCTCCTCTTTTGGTTGTATTTCTGAGATTAATTTCTTTTAACTTCATGTATTTATAAATAACTTCCTCACCCAACCGGGGCTTGAAGCATTGTACAGCAGGCAAATGAACAAAACTGTGTTAGAATAAATCCAAGAATCTATAAATATAAAGGGGTAGGATGTTCAGCCTGCTGCAGTCAGCGTTTTTGGCTGGCAGTGACTTTATACCCAGATACTCTGTGCTGGGCTGTATCCATTATCAGCATTGAATATCTGGGCATTTACATGGCCAGCTAACGTTTATGTGGTTAAGTGCAATATTCATCACCTAACTTCATAAAGATAGGACTGTTTTTTTTTTTATGCAGCCTAATTTATATGGTTACCTTATGTGGTTAAGAAGTTGAATTCAGAGCTGCCAAGTGTCCCATTCCAGGAGGGAGACTTTTTGGCTGGTCCTGAACATATTCTAACCTCATCCAGGTGGATTATGGGATATGCAGCACTGATTTCAGTGGCTAGAATCATGGCCTACAAATACTACACTGCTTTGGGATGTAAGTTTAAAACCAGGACCAACCAAAAACTCTCCCTCCTGGAATGAGTAACTTGGCAAGTCTGGAACGCTCATAAAATAACCAATTTCAGCTAAAGTGCTAACTAGGGGGTCCTTTTGTGTGCTAAATCATAAGACGCCCCTAGGAATATAATGGGCATCTTATCATTGCTAAATCTATTAGCACACCTTAGTAAAAGGATCCCATGGTGTATTAAGTGGCACTATGTGATTATGTGCTGCTTCCTAATGTGCCTGGTTAGCCCTGCACAAGACTTTCCTGGCTGTTTAATCGCATTTATATCAATCCCATATAATCTATAAAATAAATCCGAGTTTTATATCGACCATTTGTGACGGTCTCTGGAAAAAGGTAGCTCAAGTCTCCAGAAACAAAAAATGAAGTTTTCTGTTAGAGCAAACAATTTGTAGTACAATACTGTAGTTCTAACCTCCTCCTTTTATGTGAAAAAAAAAAAAAAAAGTTGCAGAAGTTCAAAAATGAGACGTTTTCAGACTGCTTATGATCCTATGACATGAAAAATCGGTCCTTCTCAATATTTTAGATCTGAGACTTTACTCACCTCTTCCTAGAGATGGTCACATTAGTGAAAAAAGACGGGTCTTAAATTTTTACTACAATGCTGTTATATTTTAAAAATATAGTTTTTTAAACTCACTGAGCAGTTGTTTATACTGTACTCATGCTTTGTGTATTAGTGTGACGCCTTTTTGAGGCTCTGATGATCTGTTCTTCAGCTGTCTAGCCCTGATGATCAGAAGTGAACGTGGGTGCTAGAGGCTGTTAGTGCTGTATTAGCACCCGTGTTTGCTCCCACCCCATGATCAGAGCTGGCTATCATGTGAACCAATGAGCTCGCCGTCTCTGACCACAGTAGCGTGCAAATGCATGCAAAACAGGGAATTACCTATTCCTCCCCAGTGCTCAGCGGGCAGGGCAAAACATTGACGCTGCTCCAGCAGCAAACCATACGCCAGCTTGGAGCTGGCTTTAGGGTTTGGAAAACCCTGTCCAGCATGTATTTGCATGAATACAGACCCCCCACCCCCCCCCCTCCCTGGACACAGGGGGCTGGAGGTCCGGTGGGCCTCCAGCCCCATAACCCCACCCGTCCCCGGACAAGTTTCCCTGGTGGCCCAGTTGGACCTCCAGCCCCCCTAATCCCTACCATTAGACCAGCAGGACAGGTGGGGGTTGGGGTGGCCACTGGGCCACCAGGGGAAGTTTTTTTTGGGAGGGAGGGAGGTTTGGTGTCGAGGGAGGTTGGGTGGGGAGGGGAACACCTCCAGCCTGGGCTGTTTGACAGTTCCGGGCTTTTACTTTTCTTTTTTGACAGCTATGACCTGTCAAACAACTTCTGCGGCAGAATTGTACCTTGTGCACATGTCTAGGCACAGTCCTCCCACAGAAGTCCCCCCCCCTCCCATGATCAAAACTAATAGCATGCATAAATGTGTATGTTATTAGTTTTGATCATTGGGGCTTTAATTCCCAACTCTGTTTCAGCGCTGTTCAGAACAGCACATGGTAATTTGATTATCGGCCCCTCTGTGCTGTATTCACACTTTGTCAACATGATCTGCTTGGGACTCAGATGAAGGTCTGCTCTTCAGCTGTCCATGCCACATGCCCTGCATTATATGTAGCTTTACAGTGCCTGCATGGCATGTTTTATGAGGATTAGCATGGCAGAAAGAGCTTTCAAACACACCGGAAGGCATTTTAATCCGAGGTTAAAATGGGAGACTCTTGTTGCATATGGCAATCAAAGTGTCCTCAGTTTTTGCTTAAGGTACTGCTGCTTTAAAAGTTAATTTCTCCCTCTATTGCTGTGTCACACTATATTGTTAGCACAGTAAATACATGAGAAGATGCCCGTAAACTGGAGGACCAGAGGGCTTCAGCTGATACGAGACCAAGCCAGTCAGAAGGGTAGGTGAGTTAGAGCAGCTTTATCCAGTGAAGAAAGGACGGATCCTACAAGGCCAAGTAGTGAAGCTCTACTATAGCAAGTGTCCCATTTCAAGTTACTACTGATGTGAACCGATTGCAGGGTGGTCTTGGCTCCCATGTTTAAGGGTTGTGCAAGGCTGTGAGCTAGTCCTGTATCTTGCACAGCTGGAGTCCATGAGATTTTCTCACAAAACACAGGTTATGAAAGTCCAAAGCGGGATTGTTTACTGCTGGCCACTAGGAGGAGTCTGTTAGCCAGGAGGAGTGGTCTAATGGTTAATGCAGAGGGCTTTGATCCTGGTAACCTGGGTTTGATTCCCGCTGCAGCTCCTCCTCACCTTGGGCAAGTCACTTAACCCTCCATTGCTCCAGGTACAAAAACATATTGTGAGCTTTCTAGAGACAAAGTACCTGTTTATAATGTGTACAGTGCTGCATACATCTAGTAGCGCTATAGAAATTATTATTAGTAGTAATAGTGATATATACATATACATACATCCTATATAATAATTCTCACTACCAGCGTTCTAATGTGGGACTTCCTGTGTCCGTGGCTCCTGGAGTTGTTGAGCTATGGAGTTGTTGAGCTAGGCTCAGTAGCCAGGATGACGTCACTCACAGCTGATTCCTAGGCAAGGCTGCCTGGGAATCAGCTGTCAGTGCGCCGCTCCCTGCCACTTTGGAGCAAGTGGCAGGGAGTGGTGCATCAAAAAACTACAAGCATGGCATCACAGAAGCCCCCCCCCCCCCCCCCGGCACATCAACCCCCCCAAAGCACATTAAACACCCCCCCCCCCCCACCCGAAGCACATCAACACCCCTACCCCCCCCCCCCCCCACAGATATGTCACGGTCTCCCTCCCTCCCAGATCCCCGCGTTTCATGGTCTCCCTCACACTTCCAGGATCCCCCCTTGCTCACAGTTCCAGGGTCGTCGTGCCTCCCTCCCTCCCGTCCACTGCCAGCCCCCCTCCTTACAAATTTTTGAAGTCTGTTACCCAGTCGGGGTTACGGCAGGCGGCGGCGGCACCGGCAGCAGCATCGGTAAACGGCTTACAGGCTCGGCCCGTCTGTCTCTCAGCTCTGGTTTCGCCCTTGTGGAAACAGGAAATGAGGACGGGACCAGAGCTAAGAGACAGAGAGACGGCCCAAGCCGATCTCGCTCACACACACACATACACTCGCACATTCACTCTCTCTCTCTTTCTCACATACAGTCACTGTCAAACACACTCTTTCAAACATACACACACAAAGGAAAACCTTGCTAGCGCCTGTTTCATTTCTTACAGAAATGGGCCTTTTTTACTAGTAGCATGCGTGCGCGCACACACACACACACACACACTATATATATATATATATATATATATATATATAATCTGTTTTGGAGGTGACAGCCTGCCTCCCTCTGAAGTCTAAACTAATTGACTGCTGTGCTTGGATAAAAGAGACTGTAATTTGTGCCTGTCGGTCTCCAGGCATCCAGAGTAGAAGAGAGAGCAGCTAGAGGTAGAATTGAACATGGTCCATATGGCTGTTACAAGAGTATGGGGAGAGGTTGAAGAAATCACTTTGCCTTTCTTTTTAAAGGCACGGGCAGGTGCATGTGGAACCAGGGCCACCGAGAGACTGAGCCAGGCCCAGGGCAAGCCCCCCCCAGGATCGTTGCCACTGCCAGGCCTCCCCCTTCATTGGCCATGTGTGGCCTGAGGGGAAAAGCAGCCGCAGGGGAAGGCAATGCGGCAGACGCTTTGTCTGTTCCTCCAGGTCCTCCCCAGCCTCCAAGGGGGGGGGCACACTGCTGGAGTTTTCTCTCTCCTGCTCCTGTCGGGATTCGATCCCCTGGGTCCGGTTAGGAGCAGGAGAGAGAGACCCCGGCACCGGACCCACTTTGGAGGCCTGGGGAATTTTGCCCCCCCCCCCCCCCTCTTTGCGGCCCTGTGTGGAACAGAAAAGTTTAAGGGTCCTAATGGGTCCAACTTTCCTTTCCTTTTACACATCTGGAAAGAGTGAATTCTGTGTCCCTAGGATCCTCTGTATGCCATTGTGGTCTTACATTTCTTGCTCAAGGTTCTGGATTCTGTCACAGAGCAGGGTTGGTGCACTGCTAACTCCTTGACTTCCTCATTTCGTCTTAAGATTTATCCTCCCCCTCTCCACTCACTATTTTTCCAGAAGCAGAAGTGCAGTTGGTGGGCAGGAAAGCTGATTGAGCTTGCAGTGGGGATACAGCTAGTACCTTTACAGAGCTGTAGGTTCTTAAGCTGCTTCCAAGACTCATC
The DNA here is from genome assembly GCF_901765095.1 of Microcaecilia unicolor. Classification (NCBI taxonomy): domain Eukaryota; kingdom Metazoa; phylum Chordata; class Amphibia; order Gymnophiona; family Siphonopidae; genus Microcaecilia; species Microcaecilia unicolor. Next base: position 94,831,297 of record NC_044041.1, on the reverse strand, counting down.
CAGTGTCTGCCTCAGTGAGATGTGAAGGGGATAGTTTCTTTTCATGAGAGCTTCCTTGTCTAGCCACAGGTTTGCCATTTCTGATGACACCTGCTTTCTTGGAGATGAAGTAGCTTCTTTCATCCCTGCCACAAAGCCAGGCAATGCTAAGCAGCACAACAGTCTCTTCAGGTCCACATTTAAATATCTGGGCAAAAGTCTAACAGTGCCAAGGGCTCCTCCTAACATGAATTTGGCTTTTGTGTGATTTGCGCTGAATTTTATACCTCCACATAATCCGTTCGTCATTTCAAAACACAAATTCAGTAGTTCATGGAATCTTCTTTTTTTTTTTTTTTTTTTTTTTTTTTTGGTGCGATTTTTCATTTTGCCGATACATCATAAGAAAAGAGGGTTTTTTTATGAGCGCAAAACCATTTGCACAGAGACACAGTATTTCCACTCTTGAAGATTTTGTTTTCTTTCTTGCTCTCCCCCCTTCAGTCCCCCTAAGTCTAGACTTTACATTTCCCTGACCTTGTCTGTTCAGCACTGGGAGTGTTTTGAGGGTTTTCTATAATGACTTGGGGACTTAACAATGACATGCCTTTTTTGTTTGAACTTGCTTAAGATAATCAATTCCCACCTGTTTCATATTGTTATCCTGAATTGGAGGAGGTGTGTTTCCTGCCCATGAGCAGGGCCGTGCCTAGGGTCTCTGGTGCCCCCCCCCCCCCCCCCCCCCCCCCCATCTTCTTTCTCTCTTCTCCCAGTATAGAAGAAAAATAACTTGTGGGGTGTTTTTTCATCAATTTTGTTACATTTGTACCCTGTGCTTTCCCACTCATGGCAGGCTCAATGCGGCTTACATGGGGCAATGGAGGGTTAAGTGACTTGCCCAGAGTCACAAGGAGCTGCCTGTGCCTGCAGTGGGAATTGAACCCAATTCCCCAGGACCAAAGTCCACCACGCTAACCACTAGGCCACTCCTCCACTCCTATAAATAGTTAACCCCTATGAACATGCAGCAGACAGTTGCCAAAAAGAGCACAAAACCCAACACCAGTAGTAAGAGCAGAGAAAAGTCAGCATTGTAGAAAGGAGAATAAAAATGCAAATAACCCAGCAATACTCAAGCTGAGACTAAGAAATTGTTACTGGTTCTTTGAGCCTCAGGGGGGCAACTCTTTTACACAACTGAAAAGCTTTAAAATCACCAGCAACAAAGGGAATTAGGTGAGGATGAGCATTTGAAGAAAGTCTGGTAATATTCAACTGCTGAAAGGTTGAAGAGGGCTGCTCGCCAGCTCTGCCATTACACTGTGTATAAAACACATCAAAACAGCAACACTGGCACAGTTCATTCATATATCATCCCCACACTTCCACAGCAGCAGAAGACACAAAACCTAATCAGGTGGGATCAAGGCAGCACAAAATATTACCCTGTGCTGACCCTACACTGATTGTTTTGTGGGACCCTTGGGCACTTAATCCTCAGTCTTCACTTAAGAATTCCTTGCAGGTGCATTAGTTAGCACTTTCCTCATCTCTCAGACTTTGTCCTTACCTCATTCACGACGCCTTCCTTCAAGCAGTTCAACTTCTAGTCCTTTCAGCGGTTCAACTTCTAGTCCTGAGACTGTGCAGCACTTTCTCCCTGGCTAGTGAACTGAAACCCCGCTCGATTGCAAAAGAAGCAGACGGACGGACGGACGGACGGACGAACTACTGAAAAATCTGTTCTCTTCCTGTGTCCCGCGATCACTGTTTGTCCTGGGAGTGAAGTTCCCAGCCACAGTCAGTCCCGTGTGGGCAATGTGTGAGCGAGGCTCCTCCAAGGCACGTGGAAGAGCCGGGGGCGGTGCTAAACAGCTGAGGGCTGCGCATGGGAAGACAGCAGCGCATGCGCATAGGCGCCGACGCGGTAGTTAGGCCATTTATTTTTTAAAAATTTTAATACAAGTGTTGTCAACACTCAACTGGCGCGGCGCCCTTGAAGGCAGGTGCCCCCCTGCCGTGCTTACCCCGCTTACCGGGTTAGCACGGCCCTGCCCATGAGATGAGAAGACATGAAAGGGGCCTTGGGGCTGGATGTTAGTGTTGGTCTTCAGTGATTCAGATCTGAAGATGAGAAGGCTTGGAATGGTGGAGGGCAGCGGAGATGGTGGAGGGCAACTCTTGTAGCCCAGTTTGACTATGTGGGGGATGGGGGAGAATCTGATGTTGGGTTGCATTTAAGACCCTCTATGCTTAGCCCATATGTCCGGGTTTCTCCAGACAGGCCCTCCTTTCCAGGGCACTGTTGGGCATGCAGGCGGTTTTCTTGATTTTGTTTGTCTGTCGGTTTCCAGTGTTCCTTTCCCAACCGAGTCGGCAGTGACAAAGCAAACACAGATATTCATGTGCCAGCAGTAGTAGAGGTCACCTGGCACGTGTGGGTGAATCGTGCAGCAAGAAGGAACCTCCTCGTGCACTGCACGTAGCCAAGGACCCTGTGGCATTTGGAAGAGGTCAGGACTTGTGCTCACTGCTCTCTAGCACAGCCTAGCTGCCTCAGCCAAACCTGCCATTACCGGTGGTGGGAATTTGCTGGCCCTATGCTGTTCTGCAGCTGACGTGACACAAGCTATATTGCTTCATTGCTGTGATCACCTGTGAGTCTGCAATTGGGCCTGGATCGTTGCTGCGGTGCCCCCCCCCCCCCCCCCCCCCCCCCCAGTGACACACCATGAGGCTGAAGGAAGGGAATCAAGCCTGAGCCCTGATACAGCCAGCCCTTCTTGGACTAGTATGATCCAGGACTTAGGACCATTCCTGCACTGTTAGAGTGACTCTGAGACACTACCTCGGTCTGTGCAGCTGCCCCCCCCCCCACACAACACCACCATATCCATGGAGTTTCGGCACAGCCAGCCCTTGGAGAAACTCTGATCCTGCAGTGCACTCAAGGTGAGAAATTGGGAGACTTTTTGGGGCTGGGGCTAGGAGCCCTAGTTAATAAACACACCACAAACAGTGATTGACTTACAGTATAGCAGTAGACAATGAACACACAACAAACAGTGATTGACTTGCAGTAGACGATAATCTACTTTTCAAAAACTTCCAGGTTTGAGTTTGACTGAGTCTGAGCCCAAGCATGATAAGTACACTTGGGCTCGGGCTCGGGCTCAGAGTCAAACTCGAATCTGCAAGTTTTTGAAAAGTAGATTATTGTCTACTGCTATACCGTAAGTCAGTCATTGTTTGTGTGTCCATTAACTAATATTTACACATTTGCTATGACCATGGCTTTTTTTTGAGGGGGTACTTGGGGGTACTGAGTACCGGCACCTTTTTTATTGTCTGCTAAATTGACTCATGGTCCCGAAGTTTTAATGAAAGAGCTCAGGTTCTACACAACAATTCTGCCTTGTCATAGATTCAGTGACTGGTTGCAGGGGGCCTGGCTATTGTGGGGTGGGTCCCTCAGTGATCACCCCACCCCTGAGGTGGTCCGGTATTTGAGTACCAGCACCTTTTTCACTAGAAAAAATGCACTGTTGACTAAATATTTCTTTAGCAACGGTAGCAACCATTTTTATTTTGTCTTTTTTTTTTGTCTCCACAAATATGGTAACACTATCTACTCAATTGAGGAATCTTCACTGGTCCTTATCTGCCATCATGTATTGAGTTACTGTGTTATGTTCAGTACCAAGGTTTGTAGTGATATTGTAAACTTGTCAGACCTACTTTCTCAGTGTCACATACAGTGGGGGAAATAAGTATTTGATCCCTTGCTGATTTTGTAAGTTTGCCCACTGACAAAGACATGAGCAGCCCATAATTGAAGGGTAGGTTATTGGTAACAGTGAGAGATAGCACATCACAAATTAAATCCGGAAAATCACATTGTGGAAAGTATATGAATTTATTTGCATTCTGCAGAGGGAAATAAGTATTTGATCCCCCACCAACCAGTAAGAGATCTGGCCCCTACAGACCAGGTAGATGCTCCAAATCAACTCGTTACCTGCATGACAGACAGCTGTCGGCAATGGTCACCTGTATGAAAGACACCTGTCCACAGACTCAGTGAATCAGTCAGACTCTAACCTCTACAAAATGGCCAAGAGCAAGGAGCTGTCTAAGGATGTCAGGGACAAGATCATACACCTGCACAAGGCTGGAATGGGCTACAAAACCATCAGTAAGACGCTGGGCGAAAAGGAGACAACTGTTGGTGCCATAGTAAGAAAATGGAAGAAGTACAAAATGACTGTCAATCGACAAAGATCTGGGGCTCCACGCAAAATCTCACCTCGTGGGGTATCCTTGATCATGAGGAAGGTTAGAAATCAGCCTACAACTACAAGGGGGGAACTTGTCAATGATCTCAAGGCAGCTGGGACCACTGTCACCACGAAAAGCATTGGTAACACATTACGACATAACGGATTGCAATCCTGCAGTGCCCGCAAGGTCCCCCTGCTCCGGAAGGCACATGTGACGGCCCGTCTGAAGTTTGCCAGTGAACACCTGGATGATGCCGAGAGTGATTGGGAGAAGGTGCTGTGGTCAGATGAGACAAAAATTGAGCTCTTTGGCATGAACTCAACTCGCCGTGTTTGGAGGAAGAGAAATGCTGCCTATGACCCAAAGAACACCGTCCCCACTGTCAAGCATGGAGGTGGAAATGTTATGTTTTGGGGGTGTTTCTCTGCTAAGGGCACAGGACTACTTCACCGCATCAATGGGAGAATGGATGGGGCCATGTACCGTACAATTCTGAGTGACAACCTCCTTCCCTCCGCCAGGGCCTTAAAAATGGGTCGTGGCTGGGTCTTCCAGCACGACAATGACCCAAAACATACAGCCAAGGCAACAAAGGAGTGGCTCAGGAAGAAGCACATTAGGGTCATGGAGTGGCCTAGCCAGTCACCAGACCTTAATCCCATTGAAAACTTATGGAGGGAGCTGAAGCTGCGAGTTGCCAAGCGACAGCCCAGAACTCTTAATGATTTAGAGATGATCTGCAAAGAGGAGTGGACCAAAATTCCTCCTGACATGTGTGCAAACCTCATCATCAACTACAGAAGACGTCTGACCGCTGTGCTTGCCAACAAGGGTTTTGCCACCAAGTATTAGGTCTTGTTTGCCAGAGGGATTAAATACTTATTTCCCTCTGCAGAATGCAAATAAATTCATATACTTTCCACAATGTGATTTTCCGGATTTAATTTGTGATGTGCTATCTCTCACTGTTACCAATAACCTACCCTTCAATTATGGGCTGCTCATGTCTTTGTCAGTGGGCAAACTTACAAAATCAGCAAGGGATCAAATACTTATTTCCCCCACTGTATAACATGAAACATAAGTAGGAGTAGGCTGGTATTTAGAGTAGTGAGCTGAAAAATCAAGGAAACAACAGTTCAAATCCCACTTCTTCCATCGCCTTGGGCAAGTCACTTCACCTTCCACTGCTTCAGATATGAAAGCTAGACTGCAAAGGCTCTGGAGCAGGAAATAATCTTCTGTAGATAGAATATACCTGTCTGTAACTCACCTTGTGCTTGAGTTTTAAAATACCTACACAGATCCTGCAGAAATCGCACATAGATTGAAAGTGTGACATTAGGCCGACATGAGAGCAGGGCATAAATCTTACGTGCATATTTCATAAAATACACGCATGAATCACAACCACTCACACTCTGCCCTTAAACACAGCTACCGTTCAGGTATGCATTGGCTTATGCCACAGGTACTTTAGGTATGACCTATTTTTTAGTGCCTCCTAGCCATTTAACCTAGGTACCATCTTAACAAAATGACCCTTCTTTAGTGTCCCTCTGGACCGGCCCAGGATTGGACTGATGGGTTGTGCATGCCTTCCAACAGGTGGAGACTGAGAAGTTCTGACTCTAGGAGCCCTGGCCATGTGACCCTAGACTCGGTAATCTCAGTCTCCAGCAGGTGAAAGGAGGTGAGCCCTTAGTCTCCTCTTTCTGATTTCCTTCTCTTGTCTATGTAAAAAAAAAAAAAAAAAAGCAGCTTTTAGCTCCGCGGTGTGAACGAGCAGAGCAGCTTCGTCACGTCCCAGGGCAGCCGAGTTGGCAGTATCTCTCTTTCAGTTTTGGCGGCAGGGCACTTCATTAAAAAAAAAAAACAGCAGAGCCACGATGGCTGAGAATCTCCAGCAGTGTGTGGTTTGCCAGCTTGGGGGGGGGGGGGGGGGGGGAGGGTAGGCACCTCTGGCATTTGTAAGTACTGTACGGCAGTGGAGTCGGTGGTGCCTTCCTTTCCTTTGGTCCTGGCAGTTGGGGCTCACTTGGCGGCGTCGGTCCTCGCAGCAGAGCCTGCCAGTTCTTCCTCGGCAGGAAAGACATCATTTTGGCAGGCTTTTCCTCCCTTGCAGACAGGGATAGCCCGACTCTCTTTGCAACTGGAGAATTTCGCGGTTGCTGTGCCTCAGACTTTGATGTCTCAGGAGTAAGGTTTTCCTCCTTTGTTTTACAAATGTACCAAGCTTTCTTGTTGAAAAACTCGGGGCGCTGAGCCTTCTTCTTTTCCTACTTCTGCTGGGGGTGGGGGGGGGGGTGGCCTGACTAGATGTTTTCCTCCTCCTAAGAGAGCCTGGACGTCTTGGGATCTCCCAGAGGAGCAGCTCTCTGATCCAGAATTAGATATGCCTTCCTTGGAGGAGATAGAAGGCTTGGAAGCTCAGCGGTTAGAGGATCAGCTCTCTTCTGATCGAGGTACAAATTCATTTCTCATGGGTGAGGATCCCTCGGTGGTGCGGATATTCCATAAAGAAGATCTTCAGGAGTTAATATCCTTGGTATCTTCTACCCTTCATTTTGAGGATGAGCAGACTGCAGCTCCTGAGTTACAAAAGGTGGATCTCTTTAGTCAAGGGCATTAAGTGCTTGGGGCAGGATATCAGGGACATCAGGCGCATTGGGATGGCCCGGATTCTCCTTTTTGCTTAACCAGGTCCATGGTGCATCTTTATCCTGTCCTGGAGGAGGACAGGTCCCTTCTTAGGATTCCTGTGGTGGACGCTGTGGTCTCAGTGGTCACTAAGAATAACATGGTCAGGTTCGGCCCTTAGGGATGTGCAGGCTCTTTTGAAGAGTACATCTACTATAATAAAACTCACCCTCAATGTTCTGAAGACAACGTTCTGAAGTCACTCACTGAAGGGTTCATGGATTCATGGTGGTGAAGCCACAACACTGACCATGTCTCTCTGCCCCGCCCTCGCATGACGGACCAATCAGAAAAAACACACTCAACATTCTGAAACACAAAGGACCATCACAACACCGTTCCCAGGCAACACTAGGCAACGTAAGACGGACCAATCAGAGGAAACTACGTGACAATAAGGGAGGAGCATTCCCCAGCAGAATGGCTCATTATCTGGGCAGCACGGAGAGCACAGAACCACCGTTGGAACGAGAGAAGAATATTCCTGCTGTGGGTATGTGCAAAAATAGACCGGGGGGGGGGGGGGGAGAAATTTTTAAATGCCTAATGCCAGTACTGAAGAGTGCCAGAGGGCCTATAGCACAGACTATATTTGGGATCGCTTGACATGGAGTCAGAGGAGCCGGAAAACAACGTTCCCATCACCATCTGGGACGTGGGCGAACAGGATAAGCTGCGGCCCAGCTGGAAGGATTACCCGCGACCAAGCCAGCAGCAAACAGCGACCAAGGAAGGGGGAGGAGTACTCCTTCCCTGCCTAGGAATCGCTGGAGACTGGCTGCCAAACTAATGAAACAACCGCACACCGACGCACCACCTCCATCATTCGAAAGGCATCCACTCTTTCTTCAACAGAAATGCAAACTAATAATACAAAACAAACAAAGAATACATGGTTTCTCAGGCGGCTGCAGGTAACTCCCCACCCCCTTCCTCTTCCCCTTTTGCCAAAGCGGCCAAGGACGTGCCCAACCATCCCCAGCCTCAGGCAAGCTGTCTCCCACCTCTGGGATTCCCCGAGCACCCGGAAAAAGACGGTGCTGATTCCTGCAGCGCATAAATGTTCCAGCATTCCCCTGCAGTCGTCAACAACCTGCACACACACCGCACCCTCACACGCTCACACACACACACACACACACACACACACACACACACACAAAATAACTCTGTGACACATACACACACAAAAAAAACCACATGCTAGCGCCCGTTTCATTGGTTTCGGAAACGGGCCTTTCTTACTAGTAAGTACATAAATGCTGGGACAGACCAAGGGTCCATCGATCCCAGCACCCTGTCACTGACAGCGGCCAAAAGAACAAGCAATTTGTCCCGCCAATCTGACCAAGGGAATGCTGCTAGAGGTTCCCCATTGGATAGTGATGACAGACACCAGCCTTTGGGGCTGGGGAGCCCACTACATGGGTAAGTTTGCTCAAGGTCTGTTGTCTGCCCAAGAGGCCTCCCTATCAATCAACCTGTTGGAAACCAGAGCAATTTGGCTGGCTCTGGAGGCCTTTGTGGTTGTTCTGAGAGGAGCTGCTGTACGGATTCTTTCGGACAACGTGACTATAGTGGCTCATGTCAATCGTCAGGGAGGAACGACAAGTCGCCACTTGTTACAGGAAGTGGTGAGGCTTATGGACTGGGCAGAGGGTCACTTGCTTGCCCTCTCAGCCTCACATGTAGCAGGGTTGGAGAATGTCCAGGCGGATTTTCTCAGTCAGCACACACTCGATCCGGGGGAGTGATCTCTCAGCCAACAGGCGTTTCGCTTGATAACAGATCGCTGGGGGATTTCGCTCTTGGACCTCTTCGCCACAAGTCTCAATACAAAGGTACCTCGCTTTTTCAGTCGCAGAAAGGACGTCAAGGCAGAGGGCATAGATGCGCTTCTTCAACTCTCTCTCTATATATAAAAAGACACAGCTTTAAAAGGCACTGACATAAGAATCATAACTACCTGGTCCTCAAACATCTTCCCCAGGGCGGGTTGTGTTTGCCGGCATGAGACACATGAATTTGGTGTCTGTTTGCACACATTGTTCTCAGTGCTTACGTGGCTGCTCAGATTATCGGGGCCACAGAACCTTGTCTCTTTCCTTTCCTGCTTTGTTATTCAATTATTGAGTCTAGGGTCACATGGCCAGGGCTCCTATTGGTTCCTAGAGTCAGAACTTCTCAGTCTCCACCTACTGGAAGGAGTGCACAACCCATCAGTCCAATCCTGGGCTGGTCCGGAGGGACTAAATGAAAGCAAATTAGCAGGTAATGTCTAATTTCTCCTTATTAGGTGCATGGGATGTAATAGAACCTCCTGTATGTAAAGAGGAGGCGAGTGCTAACGAGACTTGAAACTCCAAAGTTAGCTGCCTGTGTGCTGTAGGCCCTGAGTTGCATCAGAGGAAGTGCTGACAGTGCTTGTGGTGTGTGGGTTTTTTTTTTTTCTCCTGATACTGTTGTTGGATTCTTTTTTTCTGCCATGGTGGCCATGTTCCTTTCTTAACCTCTCATGAGCTGTTTTTAATATTATGCTGAGCTCAGCCACTCCCTGGCACTTCATCCCCAGACATTTGCCATATTGATACTTAGAAAGAAGACCTGGTGCACCCTGAATGTGTGCATCCTCAACCTTCTCATGGTACCCTTGCCTACTAAGATTTAGTGCTGCTGCTGCAGAAGAAGGAGGTGACAAATATTCAAGTTCAGATCCTGCATCTACCACTGATATGGTAATGTAGCAGATGACAGCAGATAAAGACCTGAATAGTCCTTCTAGTCTGCTGATATGGACAAAGTGCTTTATCTCTCTATACTGTACCTCTGATACCCCTTTGAACTGGAAAGGAGCGTAGTCTACCTGTATACAAATACTGGAATATGTTTGTTACACATTATACCCGTTTAAGTGGGTAATAGTGACTGAAGTGGCAGGAAAGATAGTCACTGACTTCTTTTTTTTTTTTTTTTTTAATGTCTCATGTCTTGGTAAAAACACCTGAATAGTAGTGGAGGCTGGCACTTTTAACTCATGATTGACAGGTATAGAGAGTAGCATTTGGAAGAAGGGTTAAGAGCTGGAGTAGAGAACAGAGGGTGAGGGGGTGGGATGAGGAAGCTGGCATTTATTTACTTCTGGGAATGTATATACTTCTCTCTCCTGGGGGGTAAGAAAAACCTGAGCTGGAATCTCATCTGGGCAGCCTGGATCGGTCAGTTGCGTGTTTCCTATGTAAGTGATTATTCTACAGAAAACGGGGATGCTGTTGGACTCCCGCTGACCATTCTGGTGTTCAAAGGGTGCTTGAGGAGCAGGGAAAGCGGTTTCACCAAGAAGCTGTTGGTGTCTTCACCCCATGGAGGTGACCGTGAAGTGAAACAAATTTTCTTCCCCTATCAGCAGTGTGCATAACCTTTTGCCACGCCATGGTCTGACTTGGTTGCGTAACGTTTCTACCCACACTGAATGTTCAAGTACAGCCACTCATCATAAGCCTGCAGCTTGTATGTGCCGGATAATTTCATATTGGTCAAGTCAGGAACTTGCTTTCTCTTTATTGGGATTTATTAACTACTTTGTTTTTTTTTTTTTTTTTACTTTATTATAAATTGAGACACCAGATAGACAAAGTTGAGCTGTACAAACAGAAAAAGTACAATAGTGTATATACACATGGATCATGAAAACAAATGTTATACCATCACTCTTTGTACAAAGCCACTTTAAGAAACCTGACCCTGTCTAAAGGTGTTCAGCTCCCTCCCTAGTAACCCCTCCCTCTCCTACCATAAGTCCTCAAGGCCCTCCGTCCAATAAAGACTAGGATAGGTCTCGGTCAAGATGTGCTTCTCTCCATGTTGAGTACGGTTCCCAAGTTGCATGGAAATTCTGCAGTTTGTTGCGCCGAACAGTGGTCAGTTTAGACATCTGACAGACAAAGTCAAATTTTGACAGCAAGTATTGACATGTGGATAATTTACTCTGCTTCCAAGTGGCTGCCAAGGCAAACCTACCAGCGGTCAGCAATTGAAAAGACAATTTGCAGAACTTAGCAGGTAACCCTAGAGGTTTTAAGTTAAGCAAAGCACAGCCCATATTAAGTGAGAGGGATATTCCAAGAATCTCAGCAACTAAAGCAAACACCCAAGCCCAATATGTCATGGCCTGTGGACCTACTTTTATAAAGAGATTCACCCAAGGCAGTGTACAGCAGATACAGCTTGATACACACAATTCTGTTAACAGCATAGTAAAATGACCAAATATAAGCATAAATGTAATCGATAAGGTAAACTTGGAGATGGAAAATTGAAGCTTAGTAATAGAACCAACATTGTCAGTAATATAAACACTTAATAGCACTGTAGAACAATCATTGAACAGAAATATGATAAATGTTAGCGGAATATGAATGGTATCATAATAGGCAGCATGGAAGAACATTTATCTCATCACATTTGATATACCGCTGGGGCCTTCCCATGGGCATAAAGTGGTTTACATGTACAAGCTAAAAAGAGAGCGAGTGGAGAAGGAAAGGAAACGGAGAAAAGATGAGTTTTCAGAGCTTATTTAAAGCTAGGGCAAGAAGGTTGGTTTTCTTACATGGAGGAGGAGATCATTCCAAAGTTTAGGGCCCAGGTAGCTAAAAGTGATATCGTGTGTGGTAGACAATCATATAACTGAAGGTGATGGGTGTCAAGCCTCTTAAGACTTGTTTAACTTTAAAGTCTCAATATCTTGAAGTATAACCTTGGCACACCAGTACACACCTGAAGTCTCTCTTTTTTTTTTTTTCTGAAGTTTCTTTTATTGAATAAATCATAGATAATTTACTCACAGTCAGATGTTCAGAAGTATTGCCCCAGGGCACAGAGACTCCGTTATTCTATGAGCTGTTTCAGTGGTTGGAGGTAGAAATCTGAAGAGAGGCAGCTTTATTGCAGAGGTGAGGAATAGTTGAACAGATAGAAGTGGCTCAGAGCTGGGTGACTGGAGAGTGCGATATATTCAAGGTAAAAAACCAAGTTGGTTCCAGGGAGTTTTAGCAGGACAAGTGCTGTCTGAAGCAAGGAGAATGCCTCATGGTGAGGGGGAGGGAAAGGCTAAGAAGGGCTCACACAGGCCCAGGGAGGAGGGGGTAAATAGACCAATGGGGACAGAGCCTGCCATCGGGTAGCAAGGGGTGGTCCTAGAGGACAGCCTTCGATTGGAGAGAGAGGTCGTACCTGGCTGACCTCTCAGGACAGAGATAGTAAGAATGATCAGGAAATGATAGCAGGTAGACAAATGAGCCAAGCTTGGCTAAGAAAGAGAGGGGGTCCGGGCAGCCGCACAACCAGTGTGGCTGCATTGCCTGTGAACTACATTACACACAGTGCATTGCTCACGTATCTTTGCAGTGGGAACTGCAGCGATGAAGATCCTTAGAAGTGAGAATGACAGTAAAGGCATTAAACACATTTTAGGGTCACATTTTAAACTAGTGCAAGGCTGTCAGAGGACAGAACAGTGGGATGGAAAGAAGGTTGTGGGTGGCAGAATAGAGGCAGTGGAGAGGGGTATAGAAAATGAGAATTGGATGGGATTTATTGATTTGATATTTATTTACTTATTAGGATTTATTTACCACCTTTTTGAAGGAATTCACTCAAGGCAGTATACAGAAAGAATAGATCAAACATGAGCAATAGGCAATTACAGCAGTAAAAATATTCAAATAATAAAAAGTATGGCATAGTATACTACTTACAATGTCAACACGATACGTAATAGAACATTTTAATTGATAGTGAAGGGTAAAGCAAAGATGTAACATATAGATGTAAGAGAGTAAGAAGAGTTAGAAAGTAAGGTGACTGATTTAAATAAAGTTGCACATGAGGTCAGAGAGATGGTTAAATATTATCTCAGCTAGGGTAGGAGTGGATAAACATGTCCTGCTGCAGTATGTGCAGCCCGAGTCACTCCTTGTTTGTGTGAGTGAGACTATTAAGTTAGTTAATAGTGGGAGGCGGGGCTGGAGGTTGGGAGGCGGGGATAGTGCGGGGCAGACTTATATGGTCTGTGCCAGAGCCAGTGGTGGGAGGCGGGACTGGAGGTTGGGAGGCAGGGATAGCGCTGGGCAGACTTATACGGTCTGTGCCAGAGCCGGTGGTGGGAGGCGGGGATAGTGCTGGGCAGACTTATACGGTCTATGCCAGAGCCGGTGGTTGGGAGGCGGGGCTAGTGCTGGGCAGACTTATACGGTCTGTGCCCTGAAGAGCACAGGTACAAATCAAAGTAGGGTATACACAAAAGTAGCACACATGAGTTGTCTTGTTGGGCAGACTGGATGGACCGTGCAGGTCTTTTTCTGCCGTCATCTACTATGTTACTATGTTAGTTACTTTTTCCATTAAAGGCCTGGTTGAAGAGCCAAGCTTTCACCTGCTTCCTGAAGTAGAGATGGTCTTGTGTTAAGCGGAGCCTTTCAGATAGTGTATTCCAGAGTGTGGGGGCTACTCCGGAGAAGGCTTGCTTGCGGGTATCACATTGTGTAATGTCTTTTGGAGAGGGTGTAGTTAGTGATGGTCCTTGAGAGGACCTTAATGTCCTCGGCGGCGTGTAGAGGATCATCCTATTCTTCAGGTACTCAGGGCCATTTCGTTTGAGGGCCTTGAAGATCAGGCATAGAGTTTTAAATTTAGCCCTGTATTGTATTGGTAGCCAATGAAGTTTTTGCAAAAATGGTGATGTGGTCACGTTGCTTGCAACCTTCTATGAGTCTTACTGCTGCATTCTGAATCAACAGGAGCTGGTCCAGGCCCTTTGTAGTCAGCCCATTGTATAGTGCATTGCAGTAATCCAGTCTTGATGTTATGGCATGCACAACTGGGATAAGATTTACCTTCTCGATGTAAGGAGAGAGGCAGCGTATACCACTATATACTATTTGTGCCTAAGCGGTTTGCAATGAAAAAAAGTAATAATCATACGTAATAAAATACAATGTCAAGCTTCAACAAATACATCCTCCATGATAAATAAAAAATGTCTTATTCAGTTGTCACATTTAATCATATCATATCATTGCCTAAACAATAAAAGTTGATAAGGTAGGAGGGGGCAGAAGGAAATCTGGATTTGTAGACCACAAGGAGGATTTTGTATTTGATACTTGTGGAGATGGGTAGCCAGTGTTCGGAGTGAAGGAAGAGAGTGATGTGGTCAAATCTGTAATCATTGTGAAGGAGTTTAACTGCGGTTGACTGAACCAGCTGTAAATGTTTGAGGGAGTGAAATGGAAGACTGGAGTAAAGGGAGTTACAGTAATCAAGATGGAAGATAGCCAGAGCCAGGATGATGGGGCATAAGAGAGTGGCTGGGAAAAATGGATGAATGGAGCAAAAGCGGTAGTGCAAAGAAAGAGGACCGGGGAGCTGGTTTGAAGTAGAGGGAAGAGTCAAAAATTACACTGAGAATCTTTACTGAATCCTTGAAGGGAAGAGTCTGACCATCCCGGTAAAAGAGGTTTGGAAGAAAAGAAAAGGTTAGATTCACATTTAGTTGTGTTGAGAGACAGAGAGAGAGCAGGTTAGATTTTAGCCAAAGGGAAACCTTTGCGTTGAGGTGGGCAACGGAATTAGCATCGGTGAGTTTGCACCACAATACAAATGAAACCTCTTAATAGGCATGGATTAGGATAGTCAAATAACATAGATATGATAACGTTCTTCATACCATACATCTTCATAGGTAGCTGAGGGGCAAATGTAGTTGAGATATACAGGCAGGAAAAGATGGCTTGTACAAAATCATTGTGGTACATAGATGGGTGGCTACAGTGAGGGCAAATTATATGTACAGTTGAATAAGATATAAGGAACTGGTCTAAGTTACAAGGTGGAACAGAAGAAAGAAGCAGACCTTATGAAGAAAAGCAGTTCATTTATTGGTTGTTCAAAGCTCCCAGGGTTCACAAACCAATGCTTGACAAGACCATGTTTTGCTAGAAGTACAGGCTGCGTCAGGAGCAATGAAAACTGTAACAATGAAGATAAAAACACATAATTCAATAAATACACATAAAGTTGTATATTTAATTAAAACACCATGGGGCTCATTTTCAAAGCACTTAGCCTTCCAAAGTTCCATAGGTTTCTATGGAACTTTGGAAGGCTAAGTGCTTTGAAAATATGCCTACATGTAAACTTTATGGTTTTAATTAAATTTTTATTTATGTATTTAGATGAGTTCTTGGTACCAGATATATGTGTTGGTTTACAACTTTATGTGTATTTATTGAATTATTTATTCATGTGTTTTTATTTTCATTGTTAGTTTTCATTGTCCCTGACGCAGCCAGTACTTCTGGCGAAACATGGTCTTGTCAAGCATTGGTTTGTGAATCCTGGGAGCTTTGAACAACCAATAAATGAACAGTTTTTGTTCATAAGGTCTGCTTCTTTCTTCTGTTCCACATTGGATCTAGTAGACCTGTTGCCTTCTTGTTTTCTTATTTAAGTTACAAGGTGTGCAACAAGTTAGTCCAGATGCAGAGTGAGTGGATAGTTGGTCATGTCATCTATTAAAGGTTGGGAGAAAAGCCAGTAGATGCAGCCTTGAGTTTGAGGGTAGATCCTGTGGGATTGAGTTCCAGAGTGTGGGGTGTACTCCTAAGAAGGCTCCCTGATGGGTATCACATGGTTCAGTTTCTTTTGAAAGCATATCATCTAATTAGGGAATTGGTTAAAAATTCCCCTTGCAAGTGTTTATGAATAGAAGACTTCAAACAGTACAAAATATCACTTTGAGATTAATCTGTTCCTCCAGTAAATATGTGAGGGTAACACCACTATCTGTTCAAGCTCGGCGCCATCCTACACGTATACTTTAGTTTCTTCTGCTTGCTTATCTTCAAAACACCTGATTCGAAATCAATTTAAGCTGTCTTTTTCTGAACCCGAGAGGTGTAAAATCTACTCAACACTTCAAGGCATCGTTTTGTTATCGAGCAGCGAAATCAAAAAATCTGCTGCTGACTGAGATATGTTGTGAGACCAATTATGCTCTTTTAAAAGGGCCATAAAAACTATTTTGTTCTGAAACCACATTATTGCTACAATTTAGTACATCATGTTAATTTACTGGAATCCTCTACTCTGTGGCATTACATATAATTATTCTGTTGTACACTCGTAGGTTTTATTCCTTAGACTTCTTTTTTGTAATCTACCTTGAGCCCTGTGTGGGTATATGCGGAATATAAAAGTGAAATGTGATGTAATTTGAAGTGCTTAACTAATCTCCAGCTGAACAGATAAGAACACCTTATGTTGCCTACTGGTTGTAAAAGCTGGAATACCACATAGTTCTATAGAATGGAAGCCTGCAGTTGACTTGCACATGTGTCCTGAGTGAAGCAGATGTGAGGGGTTCCCAGTTATCCACCTGAGCTGCAACAGGTGGGGGGGGGGGGGGGGGGACGCAAGGAAAATATGTATAATTGAAAAATTGTGTAATTCCAGATTGCCATATCCATGGGGAGTGTGCAAAGTACCCCCCTTCCCTATCGTGCTGGGTCTCATCCCTCCTATGCAGATGGGTCTGAGCTTAATGAATAACTCGATGTCCCATGGACCACAGCTTACCCTGCATCATGTACAGCTTTCTCAGTGGCTTACGTCTTTCACAGGGTTTTATTCCATCATAGGTTCATGAGGTCTGATCTCATAACTTCCCAACTCATCAAATGTGGCACTGGGAAATAGTCCATTATAAATCCAACTGCCTCACAGCACAAAGTGGTACATTCCTGCAGACTCTGTCTTTGGAGTGGTGGTGGGGAGCTCTGCAGTTATGCAGTGGTGTAGCCAAGGGTGGGCCCAGGCCCACCCACTTTGGGCTCAGGCCCACCCAGTAGCAGCACACCTATGATGTGGCTGGCAGGGATTCCCAAGCCCCACCAGCCAAAAACGCCCAACAACTGTCCCTCCTGCATACCTTGTAAATAGCAGATCTTCTCCTGCAGCGAGCAGCGACTGATACATGCAGTGGGGCCAACATGAGCAATGTGTATTAGTCGCTGCTCGCTGCCCGTGAAAAGGGAAAGACCAAATCACTTGTGGGACAAGGTGGAGTTCTTCTGCCTACCCATCTTGGGCCCAAGCCCTCTGAAAAATAGGTGTCTGGCTATGCCCCTGCAGTTATGTACCAGTCCATATGTACACTTGAGATACTTTGCAGCACACATACAGCCCTAATACTGTAGAGGTAAAGGAGGATAGCTTATGTTTGGCTAGCTGCCCGTCCTTCCTCCTGGGGACTGTCCTTGTAGAGAGTATGGGCTTCTAGCTTTCCAGTCTCTCCTACAACTCATGCAACCAGAATTGAGCATGTAAACTGCAAAGTGACTCTGTCCAGCTGAGCTGAGATGCTTTCCAGTGCTGCATTTCACTGAGCTAAAACATGTACGTTCTGGGGGGGAGAGAATGTTTTATGGCAGTCACATTGTTTTCTCTGTAATTTAAGATTTAATGCATGCCAGGTGGAAGTAACCGACACAATGACAGAATCCAATCTTTTAGTAAGACAAGAGGGGGGGTGGGAGGAGAGGAGAGAGGCCTGGATAATTTAGTAAGGTCTGCAGTAACACAGGCAACAAGAGCCTGATGGCACATTGGATTCTTCTCTGTTCACATCCCTTGTGTTAATCCATAACTGTAACTTCTCTCAGACAGGCTCAGGTCAGTGAGGTGGAAAGAACCGCTCTGTCCCTCAGATTAGGCCCAGAGGGACAGAGCTATTCTTTGCACCCACAACATCTGTTCCCTTCTGGTATGTAGTTACAATAGAGAGAACCCCCCTCCCCCTGTGCCTTCAGGCCACTCTGAGAAGCAGAGCCCCTCATTAATTTAATTTACTCTATAGCTTAGGCTCTGGCCACAGACCTTTTGGCAGAGCACAGGGGATTCATACAGTATTTCAACACAAATACTAGGCATGCTGTGAACTGACTCCTTTTTTTTTTTTATTAAGAGAATGAGCCATATTTTTTGTAGCCTCCCAGTTAGACAACTTTTATGTTAAAGGATTTGCATGTGGTTCTGTGCACAGATTTTCCATAGCTCTCTGTGGTTTATCTAAACTGCTGAGTCCTGATGGTCTGGACTGGTATAAACTTATCTTCTTCTCTCCCCCAATAATCATTGCAGTTTACACTTCTAGCAGCCCAAGTCAGTGAATTGTTATAAAGTTGAACACGCAGCACTGTGACATAATGGGAGGGGAAGAGACTATTAGCTAGGTAGCCAGAGGGAAAGTTTGCCACGCCAGGGCTTCCCAAACATGGTGACCTTATAGCCAGTTGAGTTTTCAGGATATCTGCAGTGAAGGTGCCTGTTAGAAATTTCCCAAACATGGTGACATTATAGCCAGTTGAGTTTTCAGGATATCTGCAGTGAAGGTGCCTGTGAGAAATTTGCATTTGCTGTAGACCCAGTATATGCAAATTTTTCTCATGCGTATTGGTTGTAGATATCCTAAAAACCTGGTGGCTTGCTGTTGGTTCACCCAGTTGAGTCGTGCAGTGAGGCAGAATCAGGGCTGGATTTATTTCATTTAAATTCTTCTGTCTTGCAGATCCAGTCACAAGTTGTGTGAATATCAAGATAAAATGCAAAAATAATCACAACATGTTAATAGCATTTACCAGCAATGTTAACAATAAAAATTCAAATTAAAGTTAAAAATAATAATTTACACAAAACAGTAAATATAAGCATCCTTATTAAACACTTCTAATCATGTTCCATAAAGATCCTTCTCTGTGTGCTTCATTATCACACACAATCTCCCTGAATGCTAGTAATCTCTAGGGGAGAGCTATGCTTTTAGTTTCCTGTGCGACATCCCATAATTTAGTCTCTGGACTGACACTGACCCAAGTGGAGCAGCAACCTCCGCTTCTTGGTAGCTTCTTATTTATTTAAAATACTTGTATCCTGCCTACCTCATTTCCCAAAAATACCCAAAGTGGTTTACAGCAATATAAAAACATTAAAATATAACAAACCAAAATTAAATTCAGAGTAAAACCATAAAAACCGGATACTCACACTGACTCTTACCTCCCTCCATGAATCAGAGTGAAAATTAGAAAAAAATAACAAAAATGGCCTCCCCTCCCACCCCAGTCCAAAACTTATTTAGGAAAGAGCCAGGTTTTTAATATCCTCTGGAATATTCTGGTGTCCTACTGTATCCTTAGCTCCTCTGGAAGTTCAATCCAGAACTCCGGGAGCAGCTGCTGAAAAGGCATGAGCTCTAAATAAAATCAGGGGTAGAGGTGGGTGAGGAGGGAGGTGCATGAAAACATCCCAGGGTCACCTTCCAGTCTCCCCCTAACCAAACCGAAAATACATAGAATAAGAAAGGCACAGTAGGCTGTTTTTCAATAAAAATTGTTTAAACATAAAGATGGGACTGTGTTTTATATGGTCCTATTTATGCGGTTACTTTATCTGGTTAAGCACTGAGTATCGGCACTTAACTGTGTAAATGCCAACTCTGCCCCTGGACTGCCCACAAAAGAGCCGGTTTCAGCTTAGGGCAGAGGTTTTCAACCCAGTCTTCAGGGGCACACCCAGCCAGTCGAGGTTTTCAAGATATCCTCATTGAATTCAGTGGGGGATATCCTGAAAACCCTGATTGGCTGGGTGTGCCTCGAGGACTGGGTTGAAAACCTCTGGCTTAGTGCCACTGAATATACCCAGCTAGTGCCTATCTGTGGCACTATCTGGTTACGTGGTGCTGACTGTGCCCAGTTAGGTCCGGACAAGCAATTTAAACAACCAGGAGCCTCTCCTGGCCATTTCATCTTTGAATATTGACCCCTTAATCAAGTGTGTGCTTTGTATAATCTGCAGTATTGATAAGCCAGATTTTCTTTCTTTTTTTTTTTTTTTTAATTGGCACAAATGTGTGTGACTTTTTTTTTCCTGTTCCGACATGTAGCTATTTTTCCCTTTTTTATTTTTTTCTTTTTCAGCTGCTGAGCACTGTGTACTAAGCTGGTGCGGTATGGTGAACCCGGGCAGGGAACAGAATGAGTGTGAAAGTGCCTGGCGAGGCAACTAGCCATGAGAAGGCGATCTACCATCTTCATATTTATCCCCAGCTCTCGCCGGCCAGCATTTCCTGCTGCAGGGTCACTGCCACCAAGGAGTCCACTGCCTCGGAGGTCATCAAGGATGTCGTCGGCCAGTTGAACTTGGATGGGTCCAAGTGCTATGTCCTGACTGAGGTGAAGGAGTCTGGGGGAGAAGAATGGATCTTGGATGCCAACGACTCTCCTGTCCAGAGGGTACTGCTTTGGCCCCGTCGGGGACAGGACGAACACCCCCAAAAAGATGGCTACTATTTCCTCCTGCAGGAGAGGAACTCAGACGGTACCATAAAATATGTCCACATGCAGGCGGTATCCAAAGAGAAGGAGGCCCGGCGGATGGTGGAAAGGGGGTTCCTTCCACGCCGGCAGGAAGACCATGATGATTTATGTAATCTTCCCAATTTGACTGAGGCTGCTATTTTGGAGAACCTGAAAACCCGCTTTCTGAAACACAAAATCTACACCTATGCTGGGAGTATCCTGATTGCTATTAACCCTTTCAAATTCCTGCCCATTTACAACCCTAGGTATGTCAAGATGTACGATAACCATCAATTGGGCAAGCTGGAGCCCCACATTTTCGCTATCGCTGATGTGGCCTACCACACCATGTTGAGGAAGCATGTGAACCAGTGTATTGTCATTTCTGGGGAGAGTGGCTCAGGTAAAACCCAGAGCACAAACTTTCTAATCCACTGCCTGACAGCGTTAAGTCAGAAAGGGTACGCCAGTGGGGTGGAGAGGACCATTCTCGGTGCCGGTCCGGTGCTAGAGGTGAGTGCCATGGCTAGAGAATCTCCTTCTCTTCAGTGCTAACATTTGTATTAATTTAGGGATGAGATATCTGCTCCGGGGGGGGGGGTGTGCCAGACAGGTAATGATGGGTGGCAAGCTGTTTTTCTGGAGTGGCACTTGCTACCTCATAGTGACATCTATGGTGCATAAGTGCCATTTTCTTTAAAAATCCATTTGGGAGGGGTGGACCGGGAAGAGAGAGAGTGGGAGTGGAGGGAGAGAGAAGCTCTTCATTGCGGATGGCAAGAGATGGGGGAGGGAAGGTTAAAGAGATGCCACATCACGTGGGATAGGGAGAAAGATGGCAACAGACCACAGGGAGGGGGAAAGGGGAACGGGGAATAAGAAAGAGAATTTGGATGAGGAGACAGAGACGAAAGGGGAAGAGAAGCTGGACCCATGGGGAGAAAGAGAGAGATGCTGGGATTGGGAGGGGTTGAGCGGTGGGGGGGGGGGGGGGAGAGTGGGAAAGATGCTGGAACTAGAGAGAGAGAGAGGCACTACTATGGGGAGGGGTCAGGGAGAGTGAGTATAGGAGAAGCTGGACAGGGGATGGGTGGTGATGCAGAGGGCAGATGCTGAACATGAGGGAAATAGGGTCAGGGATACAGAGGGGAAGGTACTGGACATGACAGATAAAGACACAGAGGGAATGACTGTGGGCATGAAGAAAGAAGATATGTCAATTCAACAGACACTAGAAAGCAGAAAATGACAAAAAAAAAAAATTTAAAAACATTATATTGATGAATGTGGTTTACTGTATGAAAGCCCATGCAAAAAATCCCCACATTATTATGGAATAATTTGGTTTGCTGTGATAGTAGTTAGTGCAGGGAAAGAACTTATACTGGGGCTTTCCAAACCAGTTCCAGTGAATTCTCTGCAGCCAGATGGGTCTAGAGATATCCGCAGTCAGTATACATGAGAAAACTTGAATTTAATGGAACGTAATATGTGACCATCTCTGGGGAAAAGGTGTCTAAAGTCATCAGAAAAAAAAAGGTTTTAATGAATTCTGTTAGAGCAAACGCTTTGTAATACAACAGTCCAAATCCTATCCTTTTATGTGAAAAAAAAATTACAGAAGTTCAAACATGTAGTTTTTGCAGACTGCTTATGGACCCATGATTTGAAAAACTGGCTATTCTCAACATTTTGGATCTGAGACTTTACACACCTTTTCACACAGACAGCCGTATATATATACATATACACACACACATATACTCCTACCCTAGCTGATATAATATTTAACCATCTCTCTGACCTCATGTACAACTTTCTTTAAATTACTACTACTACTACTACTACTATTTAGCATTTCTATAGCGTACGCAGCGCTGCACAAACATAGAAGAAAGACAGACCCTGCTCAAAGAGCTTACAATCTAATAGACAAAAAATAAATAAAGTAAGCAAATCAAATCAATTAATGTGAACGGGAAGGAAGAGAGGAGGGTAGGTGGAGGCGAGTGGTTACAAGTGGTTACGAGTCAAAAGCAATGTTAAAGAGGTGGGCTTTCAGTGTAGATTTAAAGGTGGCCAAGGATGGGGCAAGACGTAGGGGCTCAGGAAGTTTATTCCAGGCGTAGGGTGCAGCGAGACAGAAGGCGCGAAGTCTGGAGTTGGCAGTAGTGGAGAAGGGAACAGATAAGAATGATTTATCCATGGAGCGGAGTGCACGGGAAGGGGTATAGGGAAGGACGAGTGTGGAGAGATACTTACTCTCTAACCTATCTATATGTTCCATCTTTGCTTATACCCTTTACTGTCAATTAAAATGTTCTATTACGTATTGTGTTGACATTGTAAGTAGTATACTATGCCATACTTTGTATTGTTATTTGAATATTTTTACTGCTGTAACTGCCTATTGCTCATGTTTGATTTATTCTTACTGTACTCTGCCTTGAGTGAATTCCTTCAAAAAGGCGGTAAATAAATAAATATATGGCTGTCTCTGGGAAAAGGTGTGTAAAGTCTCAGATCCAGATGTTGAGAATGGCCAATTTTTCAAGTCAAATATGTCATATATAATATATGTATATATGTCATATATATATATATAAAACACACACAAATAGATCTCATGTACAGATATTGTATATATTTAGAAAAGCTCACCTGGCTGGAGGGGTGGGGGTGGGGGGTCATTATGACAGGTTTAGGTAGTTTTGCCTTGCAGAATAGATGGGACCATTTGCATTGAAACAGCATTGCGCTGGGTATCATGGGAAACGGAGACTCATTGGACGCCATCATGGGCTGCCTTCCTGGTTCCGTGTGGTTGCTTTTTGAATCTTAATTTTTTTTTTCTTTTTAAAGTTAGCTCTGTCCTTTTCTCTTTGTACAGAATGAAAGATGGCTGAACTGTGTCTAGTGCAGGGGTGGGCAACCTCGAAACTTGAGGGCCACCACCCAGTTGGGTTTTCTGGTTTTCCCCAATGAATATGTGTGAGATCTATTTGCATACAATAGAAATAGTGCATGTAATAGATCTCATACATATTCATTGGGGAAATCCTGAAAACCTGACTGGGTGG
This sequence comes from Microcaecilia unicolor, assembly GCF_901765095.1. Taxonomy (NCBI): domain Eukaryota; kingdom Metazoa; phylum Chordata; class Amphibia; order Gymnophiona; family Siphonopidae; genus Microcaecilia; species Microcaecilia unicolor. The sequence goes on along the minus strand of NC_044041.1, from coordinate 94,807,842 downwards.
TGGCCCTTGTGGACTAAGGTTACCCACCAGTGTTCTAGCGGTTAGGTGTCTTGCAATACAGGTGCTTGCATATCCAGAGGTTTCCCAGCGTGAAGGCAGAGTTGTGAGGTTGCTGACTAGGGGTGGTCAATGTTTTGTATATGGAGAAACACCTCTTTCACCCCCCCCCCCCCCCCCCCCCCGTTAGGGTTTAAAAAACGATGAAGTGGTGGACTGACTTTCGGAGGCCCTAGTTCTTTTTTCTTTTTTTTAGGTGCACTAGGGGAGCACAGACAGTTGGAGATTCGATGTAGTTTTGTCATTTCTTTATAGGAGGTTTGGTGCCCTTAAAGGGCAGGAGAACCGATGAAGGTTTGGTGCCCCTAAAGGATGGGAACAGTTGAGGGGAGGGGAGAGGAGGGGAGTTAATTGATATCTACACGGTTGTTGTATATAATTTCAAGAACGAGGTGTGTACAGGAGACAAAGCAAGCACCACCATGAGTGCTAAAGCTGGTATTATTTTCAGTATGATCTTCCTCTCAATCGCTTTTCACAATTTTGGTATTTTTTGTCAAATGTCATTGTTTTTCCTTCTAATATAGTTTTTGGATTTTTTTTTTCCATGATAGAGCTGAGTGTAATGTTTCCCCATTTTGTTCCCTCAAAAAATGACACAGCCCTATTCCTCTGGGTCCCAGACATTTCAGTGCATCTTTGTATCTTGCCCTTCTTCTCACAACATGCCACAAAATGTCCCTCAGACATAGCCCTTCAAAACCTCCTGCTCACAGCCCTGAGTTGTGAGATAAAAGCCTTGGAAAGTACTGATTACAAGGTTAATGTGCTACAAATAGTTTGAGAGAGCAGAATCTCCCAAAACGTTCTCAGCTTACACAGCAGTTTCCAGAATGGATCAGCAGATTTAGAAATATGATCCCTTTAAAATATCTTTGTAGGAGAAAAGGAGCAATAAAATCAAAATGAACTAGTCCCTGCCTCCTCCTCCCCCCCCCCCCCCCCCCAGTACAGATCAGAGGCAGCATTTCTTGTCTGGGAGGTGTTAATAAGGGTATCACAGTACAGTGTTCTTGCATTGGCATGCTTGGGTATGGGTGAACTAGTTTGGATCTTAAACCTAGTGTGGACCTTAAATACCAAGTCCCAGTTCCTACAGTTCTGATCATCAGATCAGGGTCTGAGTTGCACCCTGATGGCAGGATGTTCCCCCTTAAATAACTATCGTGGAGGCAGATCCTTGCTGGTTGCAAGGGGTTGAATCAGACCTCCAAAATATATTTCAGCCAGCTGATGTTGTGCGTATACTTTTATGGGTGAGCCCGTTAAAACAGAGGCTTGCCTTAAAAAGGTGTTTGTGTTGTATCGGAAAAAGCGGTAATAGATTAGTACTGTGCTATCTAAGAAAATAAGGAGGAGACCTAGGAATAAGATCAAAAGAGGCCAGAGGGGAACCCAGAAGCAGGAAAGGAGCAGAATTTTTAAGGTTTCTAGGTAGGATGGCTATTTTCAAGGATAACAATAGGGTGCAGGGACTAGTGTGCACACCCAGACAATCTTAGCGCTCCTCTGGACCAGGCACTTGGTCCTTGTGCTTCAGTATGGCTTGGATGTTCTTGCAGGGCTGGAAATATGAATGATATAATCAATGGGCTTTGGTGAGATTTCCACTGGGGTTTTTTTAGTGTGTGGCAGGGGGGTTGTGCATAGTTTGGAGAGAGACATGGGATGTTCCAATTAGAGGAACTCATGTTGACTCGTTGGCTGCAGCCTGGTCTGGAAAAAGCAGAACTTGAGGTTTCATGCAGTTTAGTAGCTCCTGTTGCTTGTGTGCTGGGTTTATTTCCCCTTCTTTGTAAAGCATTTCTTGCAGCTTAAGTGCACAAACTTTGAGCAAATAATTAAAAATAGTAAGCGAGGAAGGGTCCATCGTGAGCATCCTCTTCAGTCAGTGGAGCAGGCTTTGGAGATGTGTATTTTTTAAAACCTGTTTTGAGCTCTTTGACTACTACTCTGAACTTCAGGCAGAGAGAAGCATCCTGGCCAAATCAGCCTGTTGGATATAGCATTTGCCTAGTGTTTGCAAGGAAGATGAGTCTCCCCTCTCTCTGTGCTGTCTCAAAGCCCAGTTGAAGGCTCTTTGATACAGAAACTTTTTTTGTTTATCAATTTCCTGCAGTCTGGTGGCATTAATATCATTGTGGCTAACTTACTGGGCTCTGAGATAACATGAAAGGGAGGAGAGAGATTCCACAGTTCTCTAGGTCATAGAAACAGAGAAAACTGACTGCAGATAAAAACCATATGACCCTTCATATCTGCCCATCCATATTGTCTGCTGTCCCTTCCTGTCCCTTAGAGATCCTACGTGCTTATCCCAAGCTTTCTTCAGTTCAGATACTGTCTTTGTCTCCACCAGGAAGCCATTCCCTCACACCTACCATCCTTTCTGTAAAGAAGTGTTTCCTTAGATTACTCCTATTCCCTTTCACCTTCATCCTGTGCCCCGTCATTTCAGAGCTTCCTTTCAATTGAAAGAGACTCGCGGGTATTTATTCCATGGAGTCATTTTAATGTCATCATATCTCCTCTCTCTTTCTTCCAAAGTATTCATATTGAGAACTTTGTCCTATATTCTTTATGGTGATCACCAGAGCTTTTTTTGAAGGGGTACTTGGGGGTACTGAGTACCAGCACCTTTTCCATTGTCAGCTAAAATTGACCCATGGTCCCCAAATTTTAATGAAAGAGCTCAGGCTCTACCCACAAATTCTGCCTTGTCATAAATTCTGTGACTGTTTGCAGGGGGCCCGGCTATTGTGGGGTGGGTCCCTCAGTGATCACCCTGTTGGAATGTAATTGTATTTTGCATGCATTGCCTGTCACCTATTATTTCTCTGTGATTACTCTGTGACCTCTGATGTGAATTACTTAGAGAGGTCACACAGCTATGCAACTTCCTGTGGGGGATAGATGCAGCACATGCAGCACATGGAGCACATGGAGCTCATGATCTCTCCTAACCTGAGAGGATCTATGGTGGTGTGAGCATCCATTACCATCTAAGCACATGGAAGGAGCTGATAATACAAATGTATAGTAATATGTATATATAAGCCTGTCTGATTATAATCTAACTACAAACTGTGAGTAAACAGATGTTTTGTTACTTCAACTTTAAAGTGACTCAGCAGTGAATTATTCAGGGGTGAATGAGAGAGAGATGAAGAAAGAAATTAACATTTCTAAAGCTGAAGCTGTGTGTACTAAAATCTGCTAATTATTTACCACAAATAATCCAACAAAAGGGTTATGGGCCCAGGGTCCAGGAATTGAAAAAGAAGAGAAATATTACCAGGCAGAAAAAAAAGGCCACATTTTTCTCTTAAGTTTTAAAGGAAAGATTCAGTCTGTCTCTCTCTCCCCCCACACAGCAGACAGAAGGCTAAGAAAATGGCTGAGGGAAGAAATTCACCATTGTTCTATTCTCTCAAGGTGCCTAGATTAACTGAGTTTAATTATCAGCAGTGGGAATTAAGATTCATATGTTTCCTTCGAGCAAAAAGATTAGATATATGCTTAGACCAAGACAGAACAGCTGAAAATATGGCTGAATGGGACAATGCAAACTATTATGTGAAGTGCATGCTTTTGGAAGCTCTCTCAGAGAAACAAGCCATATTAGTGGAGGGAAAAGATACACCAAAGGACATTTTATGTAAGCTGAGAACTATGTATGCAACTACATATGCAAAGCAGCAACCAATTTGGTTGGCAGAGTTGAATGAAACCAAATTAAGGGATAAAAGTAAATGTAATGATCACATTATGCATCTTATGTCTTCATTTCAAAAGCTAGAACTTTCTGGAATTCCCATGTGTGATGCATTGAAAAGAGCATTTCTTTTTACCTCACTATCAAAGAAGTTTGATGTTTTTAGGTCTGTAAATGAGGCCATTGAAGGGCAATCTTTTGAACAGGCAACATCAAAACTAAGGCAGGAATGCATAATAAATGATTCTGAGGAGATGTGTTCTCAAAGCAAGTCAGAGAGAAATGAAACAAATTTCTTGGCAAAGAACAGAGGAAGGCGGAGCTATGGGAAAACTCCACCCAAGGGCAAGCTGATTTGCTACTCATGTGGAAAGGAGGGACATGTATCTAAATGGTGTAAGGAAACACAAAACACTCCCTCTAGCTCACCTAAGCCAATGGAACTAAAGAATTTTCAAACCAGGAAATGTATGAAGGACAAAGATAAACACAAGGGCTATCTAATGGCAGAAAAATCTTTGACTATGGTAAATAATAATTCAAATGAAAGTACTTGGATTTTGGATTCGGGGAGCACATGCCATTTAACCAATTGTAAGAATTTCTTTCAGGAAATGTGTCCAGAGGAAGGTATTCTTAAAACTGCAAACGCAGGGACTGCTAAGATCCAAGCAAAAGGTATTGGATTCTTAAAATGCAAAGTGTCTAATGAAGTTAAAGAAATTCCTGTAAGTGATGTCTTGTATATTCCCCAAGCAGTTTGCAATATGCTTAGTGTATCTACATTAGATAAGAAGGGATTTGTGATTCATTTTGAAAACAGTAAGTGCACAATCTCTAAAAATGATGAAGTGTATGCTGAAGCTTTTATGCATAATGATGTTTATAAACTGAGCATTTCAGGTGAAGCCTCACATATGGCGCAAGTAAGGAAGAATGATGGTAAATGTAGTCTGGAAATCTGGCATCGCCGCCTGGGACATCGTGATTCTAAGGTGATCCAGGATCTTTACAGTAAGCAACTGGCCACCGGCATTCAGATAAGTGCAGATGCTGGTAAAATGGAGAAATGCATAGACTGTGTTACTCAAAAAGGTGTGAGACCCTCATTTCCTGCATACACAGGAAATAGGAGTAATAAAGTGCTGGACTTAATACACAGTGACTTATGTGGACCGTTTAATATCCCATCATTGGGAAATAACAGATTTGTGCTAATATTCTTGGATGATTTCTCTAGATATTGTGTGGCCTATTTGCTGAAAGAAAAAAGTCAAGTCACAGACATGCTGAAGAAATACGTAGCCATGGTGAGCAATAAATTTGAAAGAAAACCAAAGGTTCTTCAGACTGACAATGGTGGTGAGTTCACTTCACAAAGCATGCGCACATTTCTAGAACAAGAAGGCATTCAGCATATCACAACAGTAGCTTATACACCAGAGCAAAATTCTGTTGCAGAGAGAAAATTTAGGTCAATTGTGGAAATGACCAGATGTATGCTGTCAGATAGCAATCTCCCTAAAAGACTATGGGGGGAAGCCATTCTCACAGCAGTGTACCTACAAAACAGAATGCCAATTAAAGGCGCTGAGCGCACACCACATGAGACATGGCATGGTAGGAAGCCAAACCTGTCACACATAAGAACATTTGGAAGTACAGCATATGCTCATGTACCAAAGCAAAGAAGGCATAAGCTGGATTCCACAACAGAAAGGGGCATTTTAGTTGGCTATGCTCCAGGACACAAAGGATATAGAATTTTGAATCTGAAAACTGGCATTGTTGGCATAAGACATGTTACATATTTTGATGAAAACAAGAGGGTTGATAAAGGCTGGATTATCCCAGATGAGCCTTATCATCCAGAATATGAAACTAGAACCATAATAGACATGCCAGTGTATATAAATGCCATACCAAGGCAGATGTCTGAAAGCAACTCACCTGTATCTAACGAGGAACAGGCAGAGGAAGCAGACACAGAAAGGATCATTGAAGAAGACAGTACAGTTGGAGAAGGGGAATCAATTGGAGAAGGACTCTCAGATTTTGAGGATGCGGAAAGGTCAGACCAACCTGTTGTCAGACGCTCATCCAGGGAAAACAAAGGTGTTCCACCCCCAAGACTGTCTTACTTAACAAAGTCAGCAGAAGCTCAAGAGCCCTTAACATGGGATGAGATTGAGAAAATGCCAGCAGAAGAAGCTGCTGAATGGCATAAAGCTGCACAAGAAGAAATTGATGCATTGGATAAAAATAATACTTGGATTCTTACAAAATTACCTCCTGGCAAGAAAGCTATAGGATGCAAATGGGTATTCAAGTTAAAAAGGAATGCACAAGGAAAAGTGGAAAGGTATAAAGCCAGATTAGTGGCAAAGGGATATCTTCAAAAATATGGAGAAGATTTTGATGAAGTGTTTGCACCTGTAGTGAAACACACGACAATCAGAACACTTCTGAGCATTGCAGTCTCAAAAGGCATGCAAGTCAACCACATTGATGTGAAAACAGCGTTTCTTCACGGAGATATAACTGAAGACTTGTACATGGAACAGCCAACAGGTTTCATAAATACAAAACAAAGACAGCTAGTGTGTAAATTAAACAAAGGTCTTTATGGATTAAAGCAAAGTGCAGAATGTTGGAATGAAAAATTGCATGAAATATTGACAAATTTAGGATTTAAGCAAGGTGAAGCAGATAAATGCTTGTACACTAGGTGCACAAATGGACAATATGCATACATTTTAGCTTTTGTTGATGATCTGCTCATTGCAAGCAAAGTGAGCAAGAGTACAAGGACATTGTAAAGTGTTTAAACCTCAATGTTGAGATAAAAGAACTGGGTAATGTGTCATACTATCTTGGTATAGAAATTGAGAAACAAAATGATGGTTCTTATCTTCTAAGCCAGAAGCAGAAAATAAATGAGCTTATTGAAAGTTTAGGTATGCAAGATGCCCAAGTTGTAAGCACTCCCATGATCACTGATTTTCTGAAGGATGAAACAGTAAGAGAACCTTTACCAGATAACATCCAATATAGATCAGCCATAGGTAAGCTTTTATATCTAGCTACCACATACAGGGCTGATATAGCAAATGCAGTAGGAATTTTGAGCAGAAGGGTCAGCTCACCTACCAAATCAGATTGGACTGCAGTTAAAAGGATGGTAAGGTATTTAAAGGGTACCATTGATTGTAAATTAAAGATTTCAGCCAATAGTAATCCAAAACTAATATGTTACTGTGATTCAGATTGGGCAGGGGATCATTCTGATTATAAATCCACAAGTGGATATGTGTTTATGTATGGAAATGTACAAATTTCATGGGCCAGTCATAAACAAAGTATTGTGAGTTTGTCTTCTACAGAAGCTGAATACGTGGCCGTATCGGAAGCGTGCAGAGAACTGATGTGGATTGAAAAACTTTTACTGGATTTCGGAATAGCTGAAAAGAGACCAATCCAGATAATGGAAGATAATCAGAGCTGCATCCGACTGTCACAGAATGACAAGGTTCAGTCACGCACCAAGCACATCGCAACGAAATACCACAACGTGCGAGAGTTGGCAAAAGAAGGGGTCATCAGTCTACACTATTGTCACACCAGTGAGATGACAGCTGACATCATGACCAAACCGTTACCCAGAGAACATTTTGTGAATCTGCGTATAAAGCTTGGACTTTGTATGAATAAATAATTGCATGACAGTTATGCATGAGAAGGGGTTTGTTGGAATGTAATTGTATTTTGCATGCATTGCCTGTCACCTATTATTTCTCTGTGATTACTCTGTGACCTCTGATGTGAATTACTTAGAGAGGTCACACAGCTATGCAACTTCCTGTGGGGGATAGATGCAGCACATGCAGCACATGGAGCACATGGAGCTCATGATCTCTCCTAACCTGAGAGGATCTATGGTGGTGTGAGCATCCATTACCATCTAAGCACATGGAAGGAGCTGATAATACAAATGTATAGTAATATGTATATATAAGCCTGTCTGATTATAATCTAACTACAAACTGTGAGTAAACAGATGTTTTGTTACTTCAACTTTAAAGTGACTCAGCAGTGAATTATTCAGGGGTGAATGAGAGAGAGATGAAGAAAGAAATTAACATTTCTAAAGCTGAAGCTGTGTGTACTAAAATCTGCTAATTATTTACCACAAATAATCCAACACACCCCACCCCTGCAGGGTGGCCTGGCATTTGTGTGTCGGCACTTTTTTCGCTAGAAACAAAAATGCACTGATGATCACTGACCATTTTAGTAGCCACCTCTGGACTGAGTCCATCATATTTATATCTTTTTGAAGGTGTGGTCTCCAGAATTGCACACGGTAGTAATGAGGTCTCGCCAGAGATTTATAAAGAGGCAGTGGCGTAGCTACGTGGGCCACGGTGGCCTGGGCCCCCCCAAAATTCATCCGGGCACCTGGTTTTGTTGGCGGGGTTCCCAACCCCTGCTAGCTGAAGCCTTGTTCAGCGCCGGTCTCCGGCACTGCCGTGTTGCTTGCCCTGCTCTCTCTTCCTTCTCACATCCTGCACGCTTCTTTAAGTGAAACTGAGCATGCGGCGGGGGGAGCAGCAAGGTGTTGGGGGGAGTGGGGGATGGCAGACTAAAATGTGCCCCCCCCACCTCGGGCTCTGGCCCCCTCCCACCGTGAGGTCTGGCTACGCCCCTGAAAAGAGGCATGATCACCTCCTTTTTCATGCTGGCCATTGCTCTCCCTATACACCCAAGCATCCTTATGGCTGTTGCCATTGCCTTTCTACCTGTTCGGCCACCTTAAGGTCATCACATATGCTCGCTCCCAATTTCCGCTACTCTTTCTTGCATAAAAGTATTTTCACCCCCTAAACTGTACCACTCTCTCAGGTTTTTGTAGCCCAAATGCATGATCTGCATTTCTTTAACATTAAATCTTAGCTTAAATCGTCTTTATGACTTTAATACACTCAAGCTTACAAGTAATTAATTTGAAACTCTAAAACCACAGCTTCACATTTCCTGTGTAGAACAGTGGATACAGGAACAAGTTATCACCCTGAATTGAATAAGAATCAATCAACATCTAAAGTGGAGAAAAAAGGGGTTCAGTAACGCCACCCAGCCAGCCCAAGATAATCGGACTATAAGGCGTGGGCCCGGCACAACAACATATAGCCCCAAAAAACTCCACACTCAGTTGAATGTCCAAAAAATCAAAGGTGGACAAATACCTGTATCCGGAGTAGTGAGATCACAGAGTGAATCTATATCACGGAATGTATCTATGTTTTCTGCTTTACAATTTAGTGCTCTGATGATGCAACCGATTACTTATTTTAACTCCAAACACAATGATGTTGCACTCTCGGGAACCAAGCATAATCAGAGCTCTAAATTGTAAAGCAGAGAACAGATACATTCCGTGATATAGATTCACTCTGTGATCTCACTACTCCGGATACAGGTATTTGTCCACCTTTGATTTTTTGGGCATTCAACTGAGTGTGGAGTTTTTTGGGGCTATATGATGTTGTGCCGGGCCCACGCCTTATAGTTCGATTATCTTGGGCTGGCTGGGTACTGAACCCCTTTTTTCTCCACTTTAGATGTTGATTGATTCTTATTCAATTCAGGGTGATAACTTGTTCCTGTATCCAATGTTCTACACAGGAAGTGTGAAGCTGTGGTTTTGGAGTTTCAAATTAAATCTTAGCTGCCAAATTCTGGGCAATTCTTCAAGCTTCACTAGATCCCTCCTCATGTTATCCACACTTTCAGGGGTGTCTGCCCTATTGCAGATTTTGGTATCATCCACAATGAGGCAAACCTTACCAGACATCCCCCTTCTACAGTATAACTTACAAAAATGTTGAAAAGAACCAGACCAAAAATAGGTCCTTGTGGCACACTGCTTGTAATATCTATTTCCTCAGAGTGAGCTCCATTTACCACTTCCACTTAACCAGTTTCTAACCCAGTCGGTCTTTTTAACCAAAAAGTGATTAACTTCACACCAGTATTTTAACAGCTATTCTGTCCAAACTCGTTCTAGGTGTTCAGGCTTGAAAGACCCTCAAGAAAAGGTAAAATATTCAAAGTTAGTTTAAAAAAAACAAACAAAAAACTAAACAGCACAGGTGGGGAAGGGGAGAAGAATGCTAATACTTTATTGTTGCCGAACACTATGAATTTCTTCGAAAAGGAAGTGATTAATCTATACAGCTGAGCTCTTTCCTTTGGCTGCTACGACCGCAGCTTTTAACACTCCTCAAGGGGGCCTCGCTGGCTGTGCAGTATCCACTTCAAACCTGGTATGCCATCCGGAAAAGCTTTTTCCCAGGCAGACAGTACTTCCGCCAAATAGCAATTCGTACTGCCCATGGCTTGCCTTTCGGAGTAGGTGACACCATATACAAATTGTGAGAGCGGCAGGACCTTACCCAATTAGGACAATTCTGGGAGGAAGGGGAAATGGTACCTTTTAAAGACCTCCAGGAAGATTTTGACCTACCACCAATTTAATTATTGGCGGCTACGGGATTATATTTACTGCAGGGCTAAGGAGGAATTAGCCTTAGATGAGACAGCTTTAGAACGTGCACTTGGAGGGGGGAATTCTAGGGGCTGTGCCTCTCGCTTATATGCTGCACTATTACTATGAGTAGACTCCAGACGAGTCTGCCAAGGCCCAGGAAGGGCAGTTTGATTGGTGTCGGGAGACTGGAATACACGTGAAGGAATGTAAAGAATAGTTAAAGAAGAGAGAGAACCAGGAACACCCACCTGAAATGCTTTATGTGGCGGAACCAGAATTTTGAAGGATACTCAAATGGAACTGGAAGCCAATGCAAACAAAAGAGCAGAGGAGGGGGCAGACTCAGGAGTAATGTCAGGAAGTATTTTTTCATGGAGAGGGTGGTAGATGCATGGAGTGCCCTCCCGCGGGAGGTGGTGGAGATGAAAACGGTAATGGAATTCAAACATGCATAGGATAAACACAAAGTAATCCTGTTTAGAAGGAATGAATCCACGGAATCTTAGCGGAGATTGGGTGGCGACGCCGGTATTTGGAGAGTAAAACCGGTGCAGGGCGGACTTCTACATACTATGTAAAATGAATTTAGCTTGGTGAGCAGACTGGATGGGACCGTTCAGATCTTTAACTGCCGTCATTTACTATGTTACATCAGTCCCCTATTTTGTGATATACCCAACGTTGGGAACGGGATTTGGGAGTCTGCCATAACTTGAAGGGATGGGAAAGGGCTTTTGGCTATCTGTTAAGGGTATCTTGTTTCTAGTTCTCTAGTGGAACATGGATATAAGCTACTATATCATTGGTATTATACCTCCCCACAGGCTAGCAAAGATATATAACCAGGTCTTGGGCCAGTGCTGGAGGGGTTGCACGGAGGTAAGGGATATGTTCCATATATAGTGGTCTTGCCCTAAAATAAAGGACTGTTGGGCGGAATTACTCCGCACGTTTTACCAATTTACAGATGTAGACTATCCAACTACAGCTGACTGCTGTCTTCTACAGTTTAGACCTATGGGGGTTCAACCCACTATCCATTGCCTGGCTTCCACTTTCCTGGTGGTGGGGAAAAATTACATTGGCAACAGCCTGGAGGAGTCCCCTCCTGCCTCTGGTGGTGAAGGTTGTTCATAAGATGGATCACCTCTACCAGATGTCCAGATTAACAGCCATGCGAACTGGTCAGATTTTGGGTTACCATAAACAATGGAACTGTTATACCACATGGAGACTCCAGTCCGGGGCAGATCTCAATGCCCCGTGGCTGATTGCTCCACCCGTTTAACTTTATAGGTGGAAATGAAGGCCTCTTTAGAAATTTGGGAGGGTTGTCCTCTGGATTTTGTTCTACATTTTGGTGGGAAAGGGGGTGGGGGGTGAGTGAGGGGAGGGATGGAGTTGTATTGCTATTGTTAGTTACTTGTTATAACAATTTTCAATTTAAAAAAAAACAAAAAGGAAGTGATTACAACCGATAAAGACCATCTGGTGTACCTAGATTTTAGCAAAGTCTTTGACGCAGTTCTGCATAGATGACATAAATAAACTGAGTGCTCTCAGTATGGGCTCTAAAGCATGGGCGTAGCCAGACCTCGGTGGGAGGGGGGGCCAGAGCCAGAGGTGGGGAGGCACTGTTTAGCTGCCTCCCCCCCTGCAACCGCAAACCCAACCCCCTCCACCGCCGCCGCCTGCCCCCACCTTCGCATCATCAGGTACCTTGTTTGCTGGCTGGGGTCTCCAAACCCTGCCAGCCGAAGAGTTTTCTTCAGCGCCGGTCGACTCCGGCGTCTTTGTTGTGGGATCATCTGTTTCTGACGCCTTATGTCCTGCATGGGGCTACATGCATGGTGCAGGACGTAAGGCGTCAGAAACAGATGATCCCACAACGAAGATGCTGGAGTCGACCAGTGCCGAAGAAAACTCTTCAGCTGGCGGGGTTTGGGGACCCCCGCCAGCAAACAAGGTACCTGATGGGGGGGGGGTTCAGATGTAGAGGGGGCCGGGGCGTAATCTGTGGGGGCCTATGCCCCCGTGGCCCCACGTAGCTACGCCCCTGCTCTAAAGTGACTTGACTGGGTTAGGAACTGGTTGAGTGGAAGGACACAGAGGGTAGTGGTAAATGGAATTTACTCTGAGGAAAGGGACGTCACAAGTGGTGTACCAAAAGGATCAGTTACATAAAGACTTAAGCATTGCCATACTGGGACGGACTGGAGATCCATCAAGCCCAGTATCCTGTTTCCAGCAGCGGCCAATCCAGGTCACAAGTACCTGGCAAGATCCAAAATCGTAAAACAGATTTTATGCTGCTTATCCCAGAAATAAGTAGTGACTTTCCACAAACCATTATGGTTTATGGAATTTTATTTTAGGAACTTTTCCAAACCTTTTATTAACCCCGCTAAACTAACTGCTTTTGCCACATTCTCTGGCACCAAATTCCAGAGCTTAGTTACACATTGAGTGAAGAAATATTTTCTCTGATTTGTTTTAAGTTTACTACTTAGTAACTTCATTGTATGCCCCTAGCCCTTGTATTTTTGGAAAGAGTAAAAATCTCCCCATTCCACTCCACTCATTATTTTATAGACTTCTATCATATCTCCTCTCAGCTGTCTCTTCTCCAAGCTGAAGAGGCTTAGCCCTTGTAACCTTTCCTCATAGGGAAGTCATCCCATCTTCTTTATCATTTTGGTCACCATTCTCTATACTTCAGTAGTTTTTGTTGTTGTTTTTTTTTTACATGTTTGTAAACAATATTATGGAAGGGCTTTCTGGTAAGGTTTGCATCTTTTTGGGTGATACCAAGATATTCAGAGGGTAGATAACCTTGATGTTGTGGATAATATGAGGAGGGATCTAATACAGCTTGAAGAATGGTCCAGAACTTGGCAGCTAACCAGTCAGTGTGGCGCTGGCATTGAATATCTTGGTGTGACTGGAATGCTGCTGGCTGCTCGCACTTGTATGGTCCCAGCCAATATTCAGCTGGGACCTGCATTAGATAAGTGCCTCTATCAGTTTCTCCTCTTCCCCCACCCCAATTCCAACTCCCTTCCTGAACCATCCACCCAAGATTGACACCCCCCCATCACTTTCTACCTACATCCCTAGTGGTCCACTGGAGGTATCCCGAGCAGAAGTGATCCTCATTCGTTCATGCTCCTAGTGGCTCCATGTGTTAAAATGGCTGCCAGGGATGTAGTTACGCTCCAAAGGGGTAGGGCCCTGGTCTCCAGGGGGAGGAAAGGTCATCAATCTTAGGGAGCGGATTCGGTGGGTGGGGGGGGGGGGGGGGGGAGCACATCCAGCATCAGCTACTACCTGGAAGCAATTCAAGTGCGGTCTAATATTCAGTTACAGCATCTGTATAGCTAAGTGACCAAAATTAAGCTGCTGTTTATACAGTCCTGTTTGGTCGCTTAGGTATGCTGGCACTGGCGCTGAATATTGCTGGCACCCACATAGCTGCCAGCTCCTCCCCGCTCCATCCCTCCGTCCTTCGGCCCACATTGTAAATGGCTGGTTAGTGCTGATGTTAAGTGGCACTGCCCAGTTAAGTGCTGCTGAATATGGGCAGCTAATCTGCAATTTAAATTGCTTTGATTATCAGATGGTATGATTTAATGTCAGTAAATATGTAACACACCAACACCATAAAAAAGCAGTGTGTACATTATGGTGCAGTTTTATGGGAGCTTGCAAAGGGTGGATAGAGCCGTGGGGCACTGTGAGGGGGAGGGGAGGGTACCACATGGCCCTTCTGAGCCAGTCTGGGAGCACAAGAGGCAAAGCAGCCCTTGGGCGAGGAGTTGTTTCGTGCAATGATGTCTTGCTTTCATTCCCATGCTTTTCGAAATTAATACATAAGTATTGCCATACTGGGACAGACCTAAGGTCCATCAAGCCCAGCATCCTGTTTCTAACAGTGGCCAATCTAGGTCACAAGTACCTGGCAAGATCCCAAAAAAGTACATTACATGTTCTGCTGCTTAACCTAGAACTAAGCAGTAGATTTTCCCCACGTCAATTTTAATAATGGTCTATGGGCTTTTCCTTTAGGAAGCCATCCAAACCTTTTTTAAACCCCGCTAACTGCTTTTACTAGATTCTGTGGCAACGAATTCCAGAGTTTTATTACACGTTGAGTGAAGAAACATTTTCTCCAGTTTGTTTTAAATTTACTACTTTGTAGCTTTATCACGTGCCCCCTAGTCCTAGTATTTTTGGAAAGACTAGGTTCAGTGCTTAACATAAGGTAGTAAAATAACAGAGGTATCGTGTTAAATGTGGTCGCCAGTGCACCTCTTTCTATTTTTCCATTTTTCAGCTGTGCCACTCTCCTTTTATTGGCTGAACAGTGAGGAGGAGGAAAAGCATCCATGCCCCAGAGAGAAGACACATTGCAATAGGACAGAAAGGGAGAGCAAAGCCTGGGAGCCCCAGAGCTTAACAGGAGGAACTGGAAACAAGGAAAATGCTATAACTTGACATTCAGATAGAAGAGAGACATTTTAATAAGTTTTTGACACATCTGTAGGAGGTACTGCAGCTGTGTCAGGTTTTATAAAATGTGAAGTGGATGTACCCAGAGCCTGCCATACAGATGTACATTGTCCTTGGGATCTTGCAGTATGTTCATGCACTGATTTTTTCCAGATGTGTTGAGTTTAATGTTTCTCTGCTGTGGTGTGTTGCTGGATGTCTCTTTGGATTGGTGTATTAATCGGAGCCATCACTTTTGTTGAGCCCAAGTACTTCTAGTCTGTGCTTCACCGATTGGTATCTTCCCTTAAACTAGCAAATTGTTCAAAATATTAACTTGTATATCCACAAATGTATTTCATTCCTGGGTAGTATTGTCTCTTTCGAACATAGCTTTAGTTCCTTTATGACAAAGTGAAAGGAGCTGACATTTATCTTCATGTTTTTGATATATCGGTAGCACGCCTGCATTGGGGTGGGTGGTTAAATACTGGAGGGATTCCTGAAGCCAGTCAGCACTGCGGCACCCCCAATATTTGTCATGGTAGCAGGGAGATTTTAAACTTCTTTTTTAATATTTCCTTGGTAATTTAAAAAAAAAAACCCCAAAAAAACATACTTGAAAAGGAATTAAAGAAAAAAAAAGTGTGTGTGTGTGGGGGGGGGGGGGGGGGGGGGGGTGTTGACTGAGTAACAATGATTTTTGAGTTTGCTCATAGCTCAATTTATCTGCAGGAAATTGTTGTAGTACTGTTCCCTCACAGCAGGGGCAAGACTGAGTCCACTGCCTGAAAACCCTTGCTTTGAAAATAAATATAACAATGAGATTCTGTGCAGTTTGTAATACATTTTGGGGTCCTTTGACCAAGCTGCGGTAAGCACTAACACATGCTTACCACAGCTTAAAATGCCTTACTGTGGAGTGTGCTTGAGTGTTCCGTGGTAATTTTGGCAGTGGTGTCTGCTACATATGCGCTGAAAAATTACATTTTATTTTTTTAGCGTTGGGGATGGAGAGTAGGTGTGTGTTGTGATCATCAGTACTGCTACACTGCCGCATGCTACCCAGTTAGCGTGTGAGCCCTTACTGTGTACAAAATAGTTGGTGGTAGGCGCTAACGTACTGATGGCTGTGTGCTAATGGGAAAATGAGTACACGGTCACTAATAGAAAAACTTGACAATTCAACCATTTTACCCGTGCGATAAAAATTACCTTAGCCTGCGGGGATGACCAGCGTAAGCATGTGCTAAGGCGGGGCTCAAGAAACCCCAGGTGCCAAAAATATACACATATAACGGCACTGAAATTGAAATAACATAGCTATAATACAATGTCAGCATAATACTAATGAAATGCCTAATAAGCACTCAATTAGAACATTCAAATAATATTGCTATGATACTAATGCTTTTCTAAAATATGGCTTACCATAGAGCTGAGGGGCCAAGTACATAGATGGTGACAATATGGGTAGTACAGAGTAAGTCGGGATAAATAGATGGGTGGAAAAAACTCAAGGTAAGTTGTTTGTACAGTTAAACAAGATATAAGGAACTGGTCTAAGTTACAGTGTGTGTAGCAAGCTACTCCAGGTGCAGAATGAGTGTATAGTCTGTCATGCCATGTATTAATAGCTTGGGAGAAGAGCCTGGTGCTTGGGTTTTGCTGGACCATCACAAGGCAGCAAGGAGATCCGACTCAAGTATTCCTACTACTACTGTTAATCATTTCTATAGCGCTACTAGACATACACAGCGCTGTACACATTATATACAGGTACTTTATCCCTTAGGGAGCTCACAGTGTTATGTTTTTTTGTACCTGGGGCAATGGAGGGTTAAGTGACTTGCCCAAGGTCACAAGGAGCTGCAGTGGGAATTGAACCCAGGTTGCTAGGATCAAAGCCAGCTGCACTAACCATTAGGCTACTCCTCCACTCCATTTCAGGGCAGGCATGGGCAGCATGGCTCAGCTCTCTCTTCCCTTCCAGACCAATGCTGAGCCTCCCTGGCAAGAAGGAAGTGAACGGCAACACAGCAGGTCACTTCCGCCGTCTTGGACCCAACTGTTTATGTGAACCACAAGCAAAAAAGTCTGATTCGTGAAAAATGAAACATGCCCTAGGAAGGCTATCGTCTAAGCGATTTCTCCTCTCTCCCCTGCTCTTCCCTCCATGTCCAGCGATTCTCTTCTCCCATCCCATCCAATCCATGTCTAAACGATTTCTCCTTTCTCCCCTCCCATCCATGTCCAGTGACTGTCGTCTAAGCGCTTTCTCCTAACTCCCCTGCCCTCCCCTCCATTTTACCTCAGGTCACAGTGGCGGCAGTGAAAGCGGCAGGGCTCGGCTTGTGTCGCCTCCAGCCTTCCCTTTCCTTCCCTCTGTGTCCTTCCCTCTGTGCCCTCCTCTGAAGTCATTTTGTCTTTCTGCGAGGCAGGACACTGAGAGGGACGGGAAGGCTGGAGGCGAGCTGACGTAAGCTCATTTGCATACGGTTACGAACCCAGCCAGCTATCTAGCCAGGGATGCAGATGCAAAAATTATTATATAGGAAGATGATCCCTCACTATCCACAGTTCTCCAGCCCCCACCTTACAAGCACACACTTTTCAGCCCTCCCCCTCCCTTGGCATAGACTACTTCATCCACCTTGCTTCATTTCCCTCCCCCCCCCCCCCCCCCCCAAAGCATGTACCACTCCATCCAGCTTTTTTCCAGACACTCCTCCCCAGCTCCCTCCCTGCCTATACACCGTTCCCACGCAAGGAAGAGCTGCCAGGCACCAAAGTGGGAGAGAAGGCTGAAGCAGTCCCATGTGCAGCTGGGCAGCTCTTCCTCATGCTGTGCTGAAGTGGTGTGTGCAGGGATGGGGGGGGGGGGGGGGGGGGAGACAGCCAGAAACAAAGCATTTGTGCCACACTGTATTGCATCAACAGACTACACGAAAGTCTGCGCGGTCTGTGGAGGTTAGGATGTCTGCTCAAATTCTGCATTGCACAGTAGTACAGAATTGTCCCAGGAGTATCACTTTAATAAATAACTTGCTGTGCAATTTATAAGTGTACATAAATAAAAACTAGTCATTCAAGTCTGGCTTCTAGATTTTTGGGCTGGCTCCTAGATCCTAAGAAACTTTATCTAGCCCTGCGCTTAGGCCACTTTTTTTTTTTTTTTTTTTTACTGCAGTTTGGTTAAAGGGCCCCTTCCTTGTCATCAAGCAGATGCAGCCATTACAGATGGGTTGTGTCCATCAACCAACAGAGGGAGATAGAGAGCACACTTTTTTCAGTGCCTCATACCAGCTTGCTCCACTGCCTCTCTTCAGTATTCTCTATCTCCCCTAGCAGAGTGGCTGCAGCTTCTTCGAGCTCCATCTAAAATCTGCCTGGAGGTTGCTCCTGTGCTTTTGCCAGTTGTTAGCAGGGGTGTTGGGGGCTATAGCAGCTTCACTTTAAAGGCACATAGGTTCGCCCTTTCCCTGCCTTTCCCACTCACCTGAGCCTCCGGAGTTCTATTTACCTCTGCTTTCCTCACAGTGTTAAAAAAAAAAAAAAAAAAAAAAAAGGAACAGAGGTTTTTCCTTGCCTTTTTCTGTGGGACCGGAGCTGTGATACTCGGTCCAGTGAGGTAAGAATGTTTTCTGACTCCTCCGGGGTGGGCCCGCGATCAGGGCGATTTGGCGTGAACTGCCATTTTGAATTTTACTGCCGTTATCGGCGATGGCTGCGGAGACAGTAAAGCGCTGTTCCAAGTGTGGCAAGCGCAGATCAGCAGCGGGGCTCTGTAAATCGTGCTGTACAGACGTTAGAGCCGGCCCGAGCATGGCGAGCGACGATTCTTCGCGCTGTGAGCTGGCAGCGGACGCCATTTTGAATTTACCACATGGTGCGACCTCCGCTGAGACGGAGAGCCCTGAGCCCGGGGGGAGACCTCGGAGTGAGGCTGATATGAGAGCTACTAGCCCCGGCAGAGATCCGGGTGCCCAGGGTGAGTTTTTCTCCCCTGATTTTGTCTTATTAATGCATAAAGCATGCATGCTTAAAAGAGCTCTCCCACAAAGCCCTGCAGGGGCCTCTTCTAATGCCCCCCCCCCCCCCCCCCCGGTGGATTCTAGCCTGGGTATGCCCTCTGAGGCGTTATTCCCTGATAATTGGCAGAATATGAAGCGCAGAAGGGCTCTTTCCCCTTCAGAGAGTGCTGCACCTCCATTCCCCCCCCCCCCCCCCCCGTGGTCAGGCTGCGAGGATTCTGAGGACTCTGGCAGGCCTTCATGGTCTGAGGAGCCAGAGTCTGGTGCAGAAGTGACTCAGGATCTGGACGATCCCTCTGCGGTGAGGATTTTCCACCTTGATGAGCTACCAGCGCTTATTTCTGATGCCCTGCAGGCTCTCTATTGAGGACCCTGCCAGTGGCACAGCCTCCTCTGTGAATCCTAGGATGGCTAGTACCAAAAAGCCTGCTCGAGCCTTTCCTTTGCATGACTCCATCCAAGAGCTTATTTCGTCTCAATGGGCTGACCCCGAGGGACCTTTGAAAGTTTCCAGGGCTATGGGGCAATTATACCCTCTGAGTGAGGAGCATATGGCTCGCTTTGCTATGCCTAAAGTGGATGCCCTAGTCACAGCTGTGACAAAGAGAACTACCCTCCCTGTTGAAGGAGGTGTTGCCCTGAAGGATATTCAAGACCGTAGACTAGAATCAGCACTTAAACGGTCATTTGAAATTGCAGGTCTCACTAGTCGGGCGTCTGCATGCAGTTGTTATGCTGCTAGAGCCTGCCTGGCTTGGTTGCAACAGGCAGTGGAACAGCCCGGTGATGGAGCCGGAGCCCTTTTCAGATGTGGCTCCGCGGATGGAGTCGGCCTTGTCCTTTCTTGCTGACGCCCTTTGTGATATTGTCAGAGCTTCGGCTAAACACGTGGCAGTAGCAGTGGTGGCTCGCCGTCTTCTTTGGCTACGGCATTGGGCGGCGGACATGGCCTCTAAGCAAAGGTTGGTGAAGTTGCCCTTTCAAGGCCTTCTCCTGTTTGGTGAGGAGTTGGAGAAAATTGTGAAGGGCCTGGGTGAGGCTAAACCCCAGCGCTTGCCCGAAGATAGGCCTTGGCCTTCCTCTAAGGGTGCGGCAGTCCACTCCTCTTACAGACCTCGCTTCCGTGAAGCTCGAAGGTACCGCCTGGGGCGTTCTGCTGGGTTCACTTCTCGTGCCCGTTTTCAGCAGAGGAACTCCTTTCGCTCAGACAAACGTTCCACAGCCACTGGCTCAAGGCCTGGAGTTCAGGGGCGACCCTCTCAATGATGGTGCGCCGGCCCTCTCCTCGAGTCCTGTCATCGGAGGACGTCTTTCCCTCTTTGCCGAGGAGTGGGCCAACATTTCCTCAGATCAGTGGGTCTTGGACCTGATCAGAGACGGTTACAGAATAGAATTTGACGCCCCAGTAAGAGACGTGTTTGTGGAGTCCCGATGCGGTTCTGCCGCCAAACGGGCGGCGGTAGAGGAGACTTTGCAAGTGTCAGGTTCTCAGGTTCAGAGCCCGCGGGGCCGGGCTCTGGAGCAAACGTGAGCCCTTGGGCTGCTGACGAGGAGCGACAGCAGCAGGCAAAACCCACCAAGCACACCAGCACCGGCAGGGACTGCAGGCACCGCCCAGCAAGCTGGAACACATGGACTGGAATCCCCCGGACTGGAGGACACAGGACTGGAACACTGGACTGGAGCACACCGGACTGGTCCACACAGCTTCACCTGCACTTAGCTACTAAGCCCCCCAGGAGTTGAGCTCCTGGGTTCGAGTAGCCGGCAGGACTTACTGGATACCGGATGACACAGGGACCAGGACTGGAAACAGAAGTACTCCTAAACCTAAACTGATCTACGTGCTCCCAAGCCCTAAACCAGCAGGAGTGTTCCTAACAGTAAACTGACAAAAGGTCTTCCTAAGCCCTATACCAAACAGGAGCTCCTAAGCCCTGCTCAAGAAAGGGACTTCCTAAGCCCTAAACTAACAGAGCAGGGAACTAAACACAAAGCTAACACAGGTGCTACTAAGCACCAAGCTACAAGCAGAGCTCTACACTAACAAGCTAAACACAAAACTAACAAGCTACCTAAGCACTGCTCTAGCAAGCTAGATACAAAACTAACAAGGAGCTTCCTAAGCACTACTCTGGCAAGCAACCAGAAGAGCTCCTAGCATTTAAAGGGAAGACAGGGGAGCCACAAGGAAAAAGCAGGGAAGCTAACACATAAGCCAAAAGTGATTCTAAATCACCAAACACCAACAGCAAAGACTGCAATGCTCCCAATAGCACAAACACCAGAAGTACTTCTAACAGCAAACTTCAGTGTTCCTAACAACACCAAACCCTGAAGTACTTCTGCCAGCAACAGAGCTTCCAAAGCCCTACACATAGCAATGCTTCCAAAACCAATAGGGAAAAGCAGGAAAGCTAAACACACAGTCACCAGTGCACACTGCACTAACACTAACCTGGACCTTAGCAAAAGCAAGCAGGGAAACTAGACACAAAGTCAGAAGTGCACACTGCACCATCCTACCTAAAGCAAACACCACCGTTGCAAAGGCTCTGAAGGAAACAACACCACTTCCTTATCAAGGCTCTCCCTGATGATGTCACACTCCCTAGACCTAGGCAAAAGCACACTGACCCAGAGAGGCCCAACCCACACCAATGCAACACTGTGAAGCACTTGAAGCCAGTACACCCAAAGAGAGGTAGAGCTAACTCAGTCCACCCACACAGCTGCAGTAAAGTGAAACAATTAACCCCATGCTGCTGGAAGCTGCCAGCACAGAGAGACAGAGCCAGCTCAGAAAGGACAGACAAAAGAAACAGAAGCCAGCTAAGAAGCTGACCCCCAGGAAAGAGGTAAGTTTGAGAGGGGTTCTGACCCCAATCATAACAGCAAGGTCTGATTCAGATAGGGGCCGTGTCCCCGGTACCTCCCGCCGAACACGGCTGCGGCCGCTACTCCATCTACTTTGTGGTGCCGCAAAAAGGAGGGTCTTTTCGCCCTATTCTGGGCTTAAAAGAATTAAACAAGTCCCTGAGAGTGCGGCATTTTCACATGGAAACCCTGCGCTCCATCATTGCGGCGGTACAGCCAGGAGAGTTTCTCACGTCTCTGGACCTGAAAGAAGCTTACTTGCACATACCAATTTGGCCCCCGCACCAGAGGTTTCTTAGGTTTGCGGTGATGGGAAAGCATTTCCAGTTCCGGGCCTTGCCTTTTGGCCTCGCCAAAGCTCCCCGTACCTTTTCGAAGGTTATGGTGGTAGTAGCTGCCTTTCTAAGGTGAGAGGGTATTCGGGTTCACCCGTACCTGGACGACTGGCTCATTCGAGCAAACTCTGCTGCAGAGAGTCAGCATGTAACAGCCAGAGTGGTCTCAGTACTTCAATCTCTGGGCTGGGTCGTCAATTTGGCCAAAAGTCACCTGACCCCCTCGCAGTCTCTAGAATATTTGGGGGCCAGGTTCGACACAGCCTCGGGGTATGCGTACCTACCTGAGCAAAGGCGGTGCAAGCTTCAGAATCAGGTCCGTCTGCTCCTGAGGATGCCCCGCCCGCGAGCTTGGGACATTGTCCAGCTGCTTGGATCAATGACTTCCACCATGGAACTGGTGCCCTGGGCGAGAGCGCACCTGAGACTTCTACAGTATGCTCTACTCCAAAGATGGTCTCCAGTATCTCAGGATTATCAATGCAGACTCTCTTGGCTCCCTGCGGCCCGACTCAATATGGAGTGGTGGCTCTCAGACAGCATGCTGCGGCGAGGAATGCCGCTGGCGCTCCCCGATTGGTGCCTAGTGGTGACAGATGCCAGCCTGAAAGGCTGGGGCGCACATTGCAAGGGGAAGCATGCCCAGGGTCTATGGACACCCGAGGAGTCGGAGTGGTCCATCAATCGCCTAGAGTTGAAAGCGGTGTTTCAGGCATTTCTGGCTTTTCAAGTGACCCTGGAAGGATTGGCTGTCAGAGTGATGTCGGACAACACGACAGCAGTGGCCTACATAAATCGACAAGGCGGCACTCAGTGCAGAGCTCTAGCCGCGCAGGCCAAACAAATTTGCCACTGGGCCGAGCTGCATCTACAGTTTCTGTCGGCAGCTCACATTGCAGGTCAGAGCAACGTGCAAGCCGATTATCTAAGCAGGCATCAGATCGATCCAGCGGAGTGGGAACTTTCAGACGAAGTATTCCTGCAGATATGTGCCAAGTGGGGCAAGCCTGTGATGGATCTAATGGCGACAAGCATCAATGCCAAAGTCCCGTGCTTTTTCAGCAGACGGAGAGATCCTCGCTCGGCGGGGTTGGATGCCTTGGCTCAACCCTGGCCCCCGGGCCTACTGTATGTGCTCCCTCCGTTGCCCTTGATAGGGCGAGTGCTCCTGCGGATTCGACTGCATCCAGGAGAAGTGGTTCTCGTCGTCCCGGATTGGCCCAGGAGGCCTTGGTATGCGGATCTCTGACAGATGCTCGTAGAGGATCCCCTTCAGTTACCTCTGGTTCCCAACCTGTTGTCACAGGGTCCGGTGACCATGGAGGACGCCGGCCGATTTGGTCTTATGGCCTGGCGATTGAGAGGGCGCAATTGAGAGACAAAGGCTATTCCAATAAAGTAATTACCACTCTCCTGCAAGCCCGCAAGCGTTCCACTTCCGTGGCTTATGCCAGGATTTGGCGCCAGTTTGAAGTCTGGTGTGCTTCCAAAGAGATCACACCCCTGCGGGCTCCTGTCTCGCCGATTCTGGACTTTTTGCAGGATGGTGTACAAAAAGGCTTGGCCTATAATTCCCTGCGGGTGCAAGTGGCAGCGTTGGCCTCCCTGCGTGGCAATGTTGAAGGCGTGTCTTTAGCTGCTCATCTAGATGTGGCATGGTTTCTTAGAGGGGTGCTTCGGCTCCGTCCTCCCGTGCGTGCACCTTGTCCAGCTTGGAACCTGGGGCTAGTGCTGAAAGCCCTTCAGGGTGCTCCCTTTGAACCGCTTCGGCGTGCTTCAGAGACAGATTTGACACTGAAGGCCATCTTTTTAGTGGCCATTACTACGGCGAGACGGGTGTCAGAGCTCCAGGCGCTGTCCTGTAGAGACCCTTTTCTGCAATTTTCAGAGTCCGGGGTCACGGTTCGGACCGTGCCTTCCTTCTTGCCTAAGGTGGTTTCAGTGTTTCTCCTAAACCAACCTATTTTATTGCCCTCCTTTGTCAAGGAGGAGTTTCCAGAATCTTTTGGGCAATTGCACCTGTTGACGTGCGCAGGACTCTGCTGCAGTATCTGCGAGTTACTAACTCTTTCAGGACCTCTGATCATCTGTTTGTTTTGCTATCAGGTCCTCGCAGAGGGTCTCCAGCGTCTAAAGCCACTATTGCCCGCTGGCTCAAAGAATCTATCTTTTCAGCTTATTTGCTTGCCAGCCGGCCTCCGCCAGATGCCTTTAAGGCGCATTCCACTAGAGGAATTTCCTCTTCTTGGGCTGAAACTGGAGCACTCTCTCTTCAAGAGATTTGTAGTGCAGCAACATGGCCTTCTAAGCTCTTTTGCCCGACATTACAGGCTGGATGTGGCTGCCAGGAGGGACGCACATTTTGGAGCGCAAGTGCTGGCGCTTGGTGTGGCTTGTTCCCACCCTATCTAGGGATTGCTTTGATACATCCCATCTGTAATGGCTGCATCTGCTTGATGACAAGGAAGGGAAAATTAGGTTCTTACCGTGATAATTTTCTTTCCTTTAGTCATAGCAGATGCAGCCATGATCCCTCCCTGTCTGATTGCTATCTGCTGTAAATCTATTTCAGGTTCTGTTCATGTTTCCTGGAGATTCCGTCCTTGGGAGAAAGTCGGAAAACAGTCTTCAGGATTCTTGTTCAATTAAAGGAGGATGACTTAATTCCCTCGAGTTTCATGTTTTGGAGGATGAGTTTATTCTCTCCAGTTATGTCTCAGTGGAGGATGAGTTTATGCCCTCCAGGAGGATGTTTCATTCCCTCCATTCTGAGTTAATGCCCTTTGTTGTAGGGCCATCGTTCGCTGTGAGGAAAGCTCATGTTATTCCCATTGTGGTTTGCCATACTGCTTTGGAAGCTTCAAATACTGAAGAGAGGCAGTGGAGCAAGCTGGTATGAGGCACTGAAAAAAGTGTGCTCTCTATCTCCCTCTGCTGGTTGATGGACACAACCCATCTGTAATGGCTGCATCTGCTATGACTAAAGGAAAGAAAATGATCACAGTAAACATCTAATTTTCCCTTTGCGTGGACCTGTGTGAAAATTGCCTAAAGATTTAGCCCATGGAATCCTTCTAAGATGCTAATAGGATGTTAGGAATTATTAGGAAAGGGATGGTAAGTAAGACCAAGAATACTATAATACCTCAGTATTGCTTCATGGTGTGACCTCACCTTGAGTATTGCATTCAATTCTAGTCGCCATATTTCAAAAAGGTATAGCGGAATTAGAAAAGGTTCAAAGAAGAGTGACCAAAATGATAAAGGGGATGGAACTCCTCTCATATGAGGAAAGGCCTCTTCAGCTGGAAAAGAGAAGGCCTCTTCAGCTTGGAAAAGAGAAGGCTGACAGGACATATGATTGAGGTCTACAAAATCTTGAGTAGTGTAGAATGGGTAAAGGTTAATCAACTTTTTACTCTTTCAAAAAATACAAAGACAAGGGGACACTCAGTGAAGTTACATGGAAATACTTTTAAAACAAATAGGGGGAAATATTTTTTCACACAATGAATAGTTAAGCTCTGGAACTCACTGCTGGAGAATGTGGTAACATCGGTTAGTGTATCTAGTTTGGACAAGTTCCTGGAGGAAAAGTCCACAATCTGCTATTAAGATAGACATGGGGAAGTCTCTGCTTGCCCTGGGATTGGTAGCATAGAATGTTGATACTATTTGGTTTCTGCCAGATACTTGTGACCTGGATTGACCACTGTTGAAAACAGGATACTGATGGACCCTCAGTCTGTCCCAGTATGGCAACACTTATGTTCTTATGTAATCTGTTTGTGTATTGTTATGAATTGTTTTGACAGTGTTAACCGTCTTTCTTGTAATTGGCATAGAACATTAGCGTAAAGTGAGAGATAGATATGATAAGGAAAAATGTTGAAGCAGGCTGCAAAGGATCTTGTTTTCTCCAGTATAGTTATCCACGCTGCTCTGTCCCCCAGAAAGACACTAGTTACTAAAGGACCTCTGCATTATCACTACCATCACCAGTACTTGCTCAAGCTGACAGTCCGTGGCACATGACCATCCTCTCTGTGTAAGAACATGCCTTTGGCTGCCTGTAGATGCCCTGGCACCCACAGCCAGTGGCAGTGTTATTTTCAGGCCTTTATTAGAGTTAGTCAAACATTTTTGCTGTGAAACGGACAGAAAAAATTGGACGTTTGCTTTTTGTTAAACAAAAGATATATGGAGAAAACCCCATGGCCAATTTCATTTTGCCATAATCTGTAAAGGGGAATGTTTATCATTGAGAGAAGCTCTCTGTCTCCCAGGTATGCATATATACCCTGTTCTGGCCTCTCAGAATAGGTATAGTTTATAAGTGAGAGAGACTCTCTGCATTCCAGGTATGCACAAGTACTGCATCAGACGCTGATGAGCTGTTAGTGAGAAGCCCCTTGTCTACTGTACTAGAATCCAAGTTTGCTTTTTTTAAGGTGCATACGTGACGGAAATTTTGTGGGTAACCAAGGAACTTCCTGGACATATGTCACAAACTTGTTTCCCTGCAGCGGTTAGTTTGGCTGTTGAGTACTTCAACTCTGGGGCATACTGAGCACCTGAAGTTAAACCTGTGGTCCTTGGCTTCCCAACCATCAGATGTCCAATTGTCCTAAAATTTCCCAGCAGACCAACTTAATTAAGAAGGCGGCTGTCAGCATGTACACCCCGGCCCTGTGGTGTGACATAGAAGGATCTAAGCATATAATCCCCCCAGATGAGAGGGAAATATAGAAACATTCAAATGCCTGAAAGATGTAAAAATTTATTTCCAGTGGAAAGGAGGTTCTAGAACAAATGGTCACGGTTTGATGTGGATGCAAGAATCGCACAGGATAAGCTTTTCATCATAGGATGATGCATGGAACAGCTTCCTGGTGGAGGTAGTGGTATAAAATAAAGTTTGGGGCAAGCACAGAGGATCCTTAGCAGCAGGGAAGTGAGAGGGAAACGTTTTAAATGTCTAAGAAAGGTGTGAGCTAAATCCAGTCCAGTCTAATACTGTCACCCTTGGTTGCTGCCTTTGTCCATTTTCAGTCACTTAACACTCCATAAAACCATCAGATGACCCTGATAAGACTGGTAAGATTTCATATCTATTTCTCTGTCTGCCCATCCAAGGCCTCCAGGCCTGGAACTTCTGAAGCTGTTGCATAAGTGGTAAAAAGGACTCAAGGAAGTGAGGCCCCAATGCTCAGAAGCAAATGTAGGTGCTAGAGGCCATTAATGCCGGACTAGTGCCTGCATTTACCAGCGCAGGAAACAGTGAGCTCGCCCACATTCAACGCAGATAGCATGCTAACGTAGTCAGAATAATGTAAATGAGGTAATTTCCTATTACTCCTGCCCCCTGCTCTGTGTTGGCGGTAGGGTGTCTGTAAAGGCTCTGGGGCACAAATCACAGTACATCTTTGAAAATTGGTGGTTGTAGGCGGTGCTGAAATTGGCGCCTTTGAAGAACCTGCTCACAAAATGTAGGCCAATCACTTAAGAGTTAGAAGGCTTCGAGCAGAGAGGAGGCGGGCAGGTTGAGCATTAGGAAGTTTTTTTGCCACGCTATTCTGTACAGCATTGGAGCATGACTGACTCCTATTACTTTATTCTTTGTAATGGGAGCACAAGTTTCAGGAATAGTTGGCATATCCCCTGCTGGTCTTGATATGTTACTGTTGAGTTTAGACATTTTTTGTGTTGTTTTTCTGTTGAGGAAGAGATATTAGCTTCCTGGTGCAATGGGACCATCAAAGGGTCACACAGATGTTCAACTAGAGTCTGTGCTCTCTGGGGATATGAGACCACAAATCTTGAGTATGTAACAGAGGAGGAGTATTGAGCTCTTCTGGTATAGTTTACCTGTGGTGACAGATGTGGATGCATGACAATCTTTTATTTTTACAGATTTAATACATAAATAAAACTTTGGTTCTACCAGGAGAAAACCCTTCCTTTATCTTTTTAATTATTTAATTTTCTTTATATCTGACCCTCCCCCTCCCTTTTTACAAGTCCCTTTTTCCAGCACATAGTTTGATCCAGGAAGCCCTGTAGCTTTAAGAGCTGGTGGCAGCTCCTTACAGTGAGGTCTGGTGTGATCCTGGAGTACACCAGTAGGTGTTGCATATTCCTAGTTTGTCTTGTTGCATATGAGGATTTGTAATTCCAGTTCCTATATTTGATTCCCTAAGAGAAGCAAGACCTCAAGTTCTGCAGGCATTGGAGTAAAACCAGAACTGGATTGGCTTGTCCTGGAAAAAAAATTTGGAGTGAGATAACAACTGTAAATGTACCTTTCTCCTACTGCATGATGGTCTTTCCTGATCCTGGTTGTGGTTTCCCTTTCTGCTGTGCTGGTGCTCACACCAGGGTCCACATGTGTACCAGTGGTGCCAGCAGCAAATATTCCAAAGGGATTTTAAAATTTTTTTCCTTAATTCTAATTTATGCAGAAATATTTCTTTATGTGCCTAATGAGTTTGTTGGTAAAGAACTATGAGGTTTTTTTTTTTCTGTTGGTGTATTGACACATCTGCAATTAGACTTCAAATTCAACCAATGAACAAGTTAGCCTCAGCAACTATAGACATTTCTGGTCTTGGTTGTAATAGTTCATCCTTGAGGCACATTATTGATGTCTTTTTTTTTTTTTTTTTTTTTTTTTTTTTAAATTAGATTTATGCTCTTACCTGATTCATGTGGAATGAGGGATTTTGATTTAATGGCTTGCCTTTCCAAATCTGAGCTCAAGGAAAGTTCCATTCAGGTGTACAAGCTTTATTTCCCTTTCTTTTTGTACCTAGGTAATGGAAGGTTATGTGACTTGCCAAAGCCACAAGGAGAGCCAGTGAAAGAAGTGGGATTTGAACCCTGACTTCCCTGGTTTTTAGTCCTCTACAGTCTGGATCGTTTTGAACGTAACAAATATGGGCACCGACTTCAGCCATCAAACTCGCCCTTATTCCTTAGAGGCTGTGAACATCTTTGTAGCAGCC
Source organism: Microcaecilia unicolor (assembly GCF_901765095.1). Taxonomy (NCBI): domain Eukaryota; kingdom Metazoa; phylum Chordata; class Amphibia; order Gymnophiona; family Siphonopidae; genus Microcaecilia; species Microcaecilia unicolor. The sequence goes on along the minus strand of NC_044041.1, from coordinate 94,778,782 downwards.
TCAGCCGAACTGGGGAACAGACATCCTAGCCTGGGAATTGAACCAGTGACTTTCCACATGGCGGCACTTCTCGTCTAAGCCACTAGGCTGTGCCTTTATCTGTAGTCTGTTACTATGATGTATTAAAATGGTAGACTAGAATGATCTATCTAGTCTGCACAGCAAGGTAGCTTGAGTCGTATCTGCTGCTCTGTGCAGAACATGCAGGTTATCTTCTCTATACCTTTACTTAGGATTGTACCTTAGGTTACATCCCTTATGTCATTTTTTTGCTTTGATCCCATCCCCTGCTAGATA